>NC_137694.1:122511440-122831521 GCF_964034855.1 Anser brachyrhynchus | reverse complement strand
AGGCAAGATGTTCTGATGAAACTGACAATTAACAGAAAGAATAAATGAATGCTCCTTCTCAGTCACTAGTATCAGTGGGTCCAGTGAGGTCCTTCAGACATGTTTTCAATGATTCACTGGACAGCTTAAGTCCAACAGCTTAGGAAGAAAGAATATGAGTCAGTGTGTGCTTTTCTCCAATTTTAAATGCACTGCATGAAAAAATAATAAGTAGTGTTGCTTAAGTGACCTACAACTTGAAAGCCTGAGATGGATGTTTTGGAAGAGGTCACAGTTCTACATGTAAGTGGACATTAGGATTGGCAGTACCTTGAATGTATTTAAAGATTTACTACATTTCCTTAATAAACTAGATGTTTTAAATGTTACATGGGCTAAATGGTCTACACAATTGATTTGGCCCTAAGTCTCCTTCAGTTCTAGACATCAGTAGGCTTTTGACCAGGCTCTGGGTACATGTGGAATAAATGAGAGTGACCACCAGTAATTTAAACTGCTACAGGAAGGGTTTCAAGCTACAGCACCGCAACAGTGTTTTAAACATAAGAATAAATGTTTTCTGTGTCTGTGTGGAAAACAGCTACTTCAGGTTTTTAAGTTTGCCCTGGCTCAGCAACCATTCCCTCTTGGGAAACTCCCTCAGGCATTCTGAATAAGCATAAAAATTTATTTGCATACGCCTGTTTTCAGGAGTGCAATCCTAATCTGAGGACCACAAACGTAACAGTGAAGTACTATTTTTTTAATCTTAATTATACAAAAAAGAAATACTTGAGTGAAGAACAGTATGTATAAGATCAATATGAATAGAACTTCCAACTCTTCTCTTAGCAAAAGACGCAAGTCCCAAGAATGAGCTGAGGTGAGAACCTCTTGTTGGATTTTAAAAGGAAGCCTGGAAAATGTTATCATAACTGATGAAATCTCAAAGAAAACTTGAATTTGATAAGTGCAATAAAATCTCCTATTTCACAGCTTCCGACTCAGGGATCAGAAAGGAATATGCCTTATCTTTAGATCACCACATATGTTTGGTTTACTCCTTTATAGATTTTTTCAACTTCTTCAGCTATGCCAAATGCAAGAGTTTGAAACTATAGCTCGCTGCCTGCAAGTGCTACCAATGCCAGCTGCAGAGCTCTACCTAGTTGTTTTCTTCCTGCCATGCAGCAGGCGTGGAAACTGGAGAGCTTCCTTCGTAGGCAGACTCACAGTGGCTTTCATGTGGCTGTTACATGACACAGCTGCCCATTTGGCAGCTTGACCAGCACACTCATTTTAAACAAGTCGTGAACCAAATCCAAAGGGCAATAGGCTTTCCCTACCTTTGCAGTGTTTTTTAGATTTACATTTTCTAATATATACATGTAATAAATAATTAGAGTAATTATTCCATGCTTTTCCAAACTATCACTAGTTGTTCTGAGGTCTTTTGTTTTGTTTTGTTTATTAACCAAGACTGTCTTGCAAACATATGACTATGAAAATGTGCTAATTTTGGAATTAGTTTTGAATTAATGTCTGGTTTATCATAAACCTATTTATGGGTTGGCCAAAAGCTGTTCTGGCAAATTAACAGGAAATGGGAAAAAGAAATATCAATATGAGCTTCATAACTGTTGGCATTAACTGTGCCTTACTTATGTTCTCCTTTAATGATGTTGTTTTATTTTTCTCATAGAAAAAGCTGCTATAAGAGGGCTCTAAATTCAGTACAGCTATTAAGTTCATGATGAAAACAGCATTAAGCTAATGTTCCCTGTTTATTTCAGCAATAGAGTAGTGGTGCTACTGGATCATTAAAGTGTTTTAATAAGTTTAGCAAAGAAATAATGGTGACAAAACATCTTTAACACCTGTAGAACCTTTTTGACCATCTTATAAAAAATAAAAAATAAAAATTAAGCCATTATCACAGCCTAGAAACCCCGCGGCTCATTTTTGTCACAGTAGATGTATTTGAAGACAGTAATTCATCACACCCGTGTCTTTTAAATAGTGGGTATATTATTATTATGCCACGTTTGGAAAAAACTTATTTTTCTTCCATGAGGCATTTAGAATGCAAGATCTTGTATCTTAGCTTGGTATTAAAATGCAGTCATGGTAAGTACTTGGATCTGGAACCTGCAAAGCTCTACTAGGACCTGTCAAGTCTTTCATGGACATCCTGAAAAGATTTGAAAGTGGAAAAGTCATTGACAGAGTTAGAAATGTGGAGACTGGAAAAAAAATCTTTCAAAGTTACATTGGGATTCTGCTTTGAAGAGCTTGCCACCTTCTTGTGCCTTTGCTGTAGACTGTTATAAGAAGATAACCACAGCCAGATTAGATTAGTGGCTGATCAGTGTCTGTTGACTGTGGCCAGCAGTAGGATTTTTAAAAAAGAGTGTAAAAAACAGGAAGGCATAACATAACCCATTCCCTGGCACAAATGCCTAGCATTCAGTAATTAATTTTTACTGGTCTTAAATCATCTAGTTCCTTTTCTGTGATTTTCAGGATCCAATTAGTTTGCACAAGTCCTTGTTTATTATATTGATTTTAGATTAAAGTATCCCAGTGTGGTGGTTTTACTTGGGTGGGCGGCCGAGCTTTACCACAACCACTCTCTCACTCCCCCTCCTCAAAGAGGAACGGGGAGAAAATACGATGAAAAGAGCTCAAGGGTTGAGATAAGGACAGCGAGATCTCGCAGTAATTATCGTAATGGGCAAAACAGACTCAGCATAGGGAGATAGTAAGATTTATTGCTTATTACTAACAAGCTAGAGAAGTGAGAAACAAAGGAAAGAAACCAAAAGCACCTTCCCCCCCCATCCACCCTCTTCCACCTCCTCCCCCTGAGCAGCACAGGGGAATGGGGGAATGGGGGTTATGGTCAGTCTATAGCGCTTCTTCTCCGTCACTCCTTCTCGGTCACTCTCATCCCCTGTGCTGTGGGGTCCCTCCCACGGGATGCAGTCCTTGCTGAACTGATCCAGCGTGGGCTGCCCACAGGCAGCAGCTCTTCAAGAACTGCTCCAGATATGGGTCCGTACCACGGGGTCCATCCCTCAGGAGCAAACTGCTCCAACCTGGATCCCCCATGGGCAGCAGCTCCTGCCAGGTCACCTGCTCCTGCGTGGTCTCCTCTCCACGGGCTACAGGTCCGGCCCGGAATCTGCTCCAGCAGGGGTCTTCCACAGGCTACAGTCTCCGTCGGTGCAGGTCCACCTGCTCCACCGTGGTCTCCTCCACGGGCTGCAGCGTGGAACCCTGCTCCACCGTGGTACTCCATGGGCTGCAGGGGGACAGCCTGCTTCACCATGGTCCTCACCACAGGCCGGAGGAGACTTCTGCTCCTGAGCCTGGAGCACCTCTCCCCCTCCTTCTTCACTGACCTTGGCACCTGCAAGGCTGTTCCTCACTCACTCTCCCAGCTGCTGTGTGGCGAAGCGTTTTTTTTTGTTTGTTTGTTTGTTTTTCCCCTGTCTTAAATATCCTCTCACAGAGGCGCAAAACAACATCACTTATTGGCTCAGCTCTGGTCAGCAGTGGGGCCCTTACCAAACATGGGGCAGCTTCTAGATTCTTCTCTCAGAAGCCACCCCTATGGCCCCCTACTACCAAAACCTTGCCACGTAAACCCACTACACCCAGTTGACCTGAACAAGATCATAAAGCTATTTATGTAGTATAACAGAGTGGAAATTGGGATGTCTCCATTTTTCTTAAATCTTTCCATTGAAAACTGGTAAGTATGAAATTTAAGAATTTAGTTCAAAGCAGAAACTTGAACTAACAATTTGTTAGTAGCTTGGAAAGCATAAGTAGAAACAGTATTTGAAAGAGTTTGTACAGTTTCAGACTTTTTCAACAGAAGGAAAGAACCCCTTGACCTAACAGGAAGATAGGAATAGCATTTTCCATTTCAGACTTTTTCATATTTTCTTAAAAATGCTGCAAGGAAGCAAATTTCGTGCCAAAGAACTTAGGCCTAGCAACGTTAGCTACATATGCTTATGTGCTCTTAAGAAAGCTGCTGAGGAAAAAAGAAGAAAGGGAAATATAATACACAAAGTCACACTAAAAGAATGTACTTTTCTGGGGAAATTAATTTAAAGAGAAAAGCAGAAATACCATTTCTGGATCTGTATATACCTAAGAATTAAACACCTAGTCAGGGTTTGAATACAGTTATTTTCTTTCCAAGTTCATTGGTTTCCATGTCTGTCAGGTTCTGACAGCTTTTCAATTAATTTTTTCAAAAATATTTCAAACAAAAAATTATATATGGACTCATAATAAATTAAATTCATATATAAAAATGCAGTGAAAGTTATACAGTCTGTGTAGTGCTGAGCATTAAATCTTCATGAGATGAGTGACTGAAGTTAAGAAAAATGCTACCCTGATCTGTGTCTATAAAAACATATCTCTGAAGGGATACTATCTTAACTTCAAGGATTAGTTAGCTACTGGTTGATCCTGTCTAACTGCTATCTTCCATCTTCAGCTTAATTTATTCTCAGAACTGCTATTGTTCCATAGGGTTAATAATGGGTACTAGTATTTACAGTTCCCACAACAGACTATTTGCTTTATGTGTTTAGTTCAGTTAAATGTCAGTACATTCATCCTCTGTCAGGTCCTTGTAAGAAATACAGTTCTAACTTTGGGCCTTATCTCTACAGAAAGTGGATTGTGTATGAACGTCTGAGATCGCAAGGATGTCCTTTTCCTATTCAGTGAAGCACCAGGTTGACAGTTATGTTTGAACCTTTGGTCCCATGTGAAAAATCACAGGTTCCATTGCTTCACCAAGCTTCACTGGATTTGCAGATCAGGGCTTCCTGAATACTTGTCAGATTTCCTGTCTGAGACTGGCAAAGAAGTTGTTGTGGTTTAACCCGGCTGGCAGCTAAACACCACACAGCCGTTCGCTCACCCTCCCCCCTCCCTCTCTGGGATGGGGGGAGAGAAACGGGAAAGTGAAGCCTGTGAGTTGAGATAAAGACAGTTTATTAAGACAGGAAAATAATAATAACAATAATAATAATAATAGTGATAATGGTAATAGTATTAACAATAATAATGTGTAAGAAAACAAGTGATGCACAATGCAATTGCTCACCACCCGCTGACCGATGCCCAGCCTATTCCCGAGCAGCCGGCCCCCCCACCCCGGCCAGCCACCCCTATATATTGTTTAGCATGACGTCAGATGGTATGGAATACCCCTTTGGCCAGTTTGGGTCAGCTGTCCTGGGTCTGTCCCCTCCCAGCTCCTGCTGCACCCCCAGCCTGCTCGCTGGCAGGACAGAGCAAGAAGCCGAAAAGTCCTTGGCCTGGTGTAAACACTGCTCTGCAACAATTAAAACATCAGCATGTTATCAGCGCTCTTCTCATCCTAATCCAAAACATAGCACCCTACCAGCTACTATGAGCTACTTAACTCTGTCCTAACTGGAACCAGGACAGATATCCACCCCTTATTCCATACCATTTATGTCATGCTCAGGTTACACTCTGTCCAATACATTCTAATTAATCACCATTTTCATCTATGATATATAGCAATCATGGTAGTGATGACATACATTATTATATAATAATTAACATACTACAATTCAACTCATGGGCTATTCTCACCCAGTATCAAATCCCCTTGAGGTACACACCGGACCTCCCCATTCTTTTGCATTACCCACCAAGTGCATCCAGGTCCCTGAGCAAAAGCAATTCCACGAATGGGTTTGCCTTTTCCTGAGGCAGGAGTAGCCCAGACTGTTTTACCCAGCATGTTTCTTACGTGCACTACAGGAACTTTATCCCCTTCTACAGTGCGTAACAGGTTTGATTGGGCAGGTCCAGCTCGGTTGGCAGATCCCCTGGTATTGACTAACCAGGTGGCCTTTGCCAAATGTGTATCCCAATTTTTGAATGTCCCAGCACCCATTGCTTTCAGTGTAGTCTTCAACAGTCCATTGTATCGTTCAACTTTTCCAGAGGCTGGTGCATGATAGGGGATGTGATACACCCACTCAATACCATGTTCTTTGGCCCAAGTGTCTATAAGGTTGTTTCGGAAATGAGTCCCGTTGTCTGACTCAATTCTCTCTGGGGTGCCATGTCGCCATAAGACTTGCTTTTCAAGGCCCAGGATAGTGTTCCGGGCGGTGGCATGGGGCACAGGATATGTTTCCAGCCATCCGGTGGTTGCTTCCACCATTGTAAGTACGTGGCGCTTGCCGTTGCGGGTTTGAGGGAGTGTGATGTAATCAATCTGCCAGGCCTCTCCATATTTATATTTCAGCCATCGTCCTCCATACCAAAGAGGTTTTGACCGTTTGGCTTGCTTGATTGCAGCACATGTTTCACAGTCATGAATAACCTGTGCTATAGTGTCCATGGTCAGGTCCACCCCTCGATCACGAGCCCATCTGTAGGTTGCATCTCTACCTTGATGGCCTGAGGTGTCATGGGCCCATCGGGCTATAAATAATTCACCTTTATGTTGCCAGTCCAGGTCCACCTGAGCCACTTCAATCTTAGCAGCCTGATCCACCTGCTGGTTGTTTTGGTGTTCTTCAGTAGCCCGATTCTTGGGCACATGAGCATCTACATGGCGTACCTTTACAACCAGGTTCTCTACCCGGGCAGCAATATCTTGCCACAATGCCGCAGCCCAGATGGGCTTGCCCCTGCGCTGCCAGTTGTTCTGCTTCCATTGCTGTAACCACCCCCACAGGGCATTTGCTACCATCCATGAATCAGTATAGAGATAGAGAACTGGCCACTTTTCTCGTTCAGCAATATCTAAAGCCAGCTGAATGGCTTTTACTTCTGCAAACTGACTCGATTCACCTTCTCCCTCAGCAGCTTCTGCAACTCGTCGTGTAGGACTCCATACAGCAGCTTTCCATCTCCGATGCTTTCCCACAATACGACAGGACCCGTCAGTGAACAAGGCATATTTCTTCTCATTTTCCGGTAGCTTGTTGTACAGGGGGGCTTCTTCAGCACGAACCACCTCCTCCTCTGGTGATATCCCAAAGTATTTGCCTTCTGGCCAGTCCATAATCACCTCCAAGATTCCTGGGCGACTGGGGTTTCCTATTCGAGCCCGCTGAGTAATCAGTGCAACCCACTTGCTCCATGTAGCATCAGTTGCATGATGCGTAGAGGGGACCCTTCCTTTGAACATCCAGCCTAGTACCGGCAGTCGGGGTGCCAGGAGGAGCTGCGCTTCAGTACCGACCACTTCCGAAGCAGATCGAACTCCTTCATATGCTGCCAATATCTCCTTTTCAGTTGGAGTATAGCGGGCTTCAGATCCTCTGTATCCCCGACTCCAAAACCCCAGGGGTCGACCTCGAGTTTCCCCAGGTTCTTTCTGCCAGAGGCTCCAGGTGGGACCATTCTCTCCGGCTGCGGTGTAGAGCACATTCTTTACATCTGGTCCTGTTCGGACTGGCCCGAGGGCTACTGCATGAACTATTTCCTGCTTAATTTGTTCAAAGGCTTGTCGTTGCTCAGGGCCCCATTCAAAAGCATTCTTCTTACGGGTTACTTGGTAGAGCGGGTTTACAATCAGACTGTAATTTGGAATATGCATTCTCCAAAACCCCACGACACCTAGGAAAGTTTGTGTTTCTTTTTTGCTAGTTGGTGGAGACATAGCTGTTATTTTGTTGATCACATCCATTGGGATTTGACGGCGTCCATCTTGCCATTTTATTCCTAAAAACTGGATCTCTCGTGCAGGTCCTTTAACTTTATTCTGTTTTATGGCAAAACCGGCCTTCAGAAGGATTTGGACTATTTTCTTCCCTTTCTCGAAAACTTCTTCTGCAGTGTCACCCCACACAATGATGTCATCGATGTACTGCAGGTGTTCAGGAGCTTCCCCCTGCTCCAGCGCAGACTGGATCAGTCCATGGCAAATGGTAGGGCTGTGTTTCCACCCCTGGGGCAGCCGATTCCAAGTATATTGGACTCCCCTCCAAGTGAAAGCAAACTGTGGCCTGCACTGTGCTGCTAGAGGGATGGAGAAAAATGCATTAGCGATATCAATTGTGGCATACCACTTGGCTGCCTTTGATTCCAGTTCATACTGGAGTTCTAGCATGTCCGGCACTGCAGCACTCAGTGGTGGCGTGACTTCGTTCAGGCCACGATAGTCCACTGTTAGTCTCCACTCACCATTAGACTTTCGCACTGGCCATATGGGACTATTAAAAGGTGAATGAGTCTTGCTGATCACTCCTTGGCTCTCCAGTTGACGAATTAGCTTATGGATGGGACTCAGGGAGTCTCGGTTGGTGCGATATTGCCGCCGGTGCACAGTTGTGGTAGCGATCGGCACTTGCTGTTCTTCAACCCTCAGCAACCCCACAACAGAAGGGTCCTCTGAGAGACCAGGCAAGGTAGACAACTGTTTAATGTCCTCTGTCTCCAAAGCAGCTATGCCAAAAGCCCAGCGGAACCCTTTTGGGTCCTTGAAATATCCTCTTCTAAGATAGTCTATGCCAAGGATGCACGGAGCATCTGGGCCAGTCACAATACGGTGCTTTTGCCACTCATTACCGGTTAGACTCACTTCAGCCTCCAATACAGTTAACTGCTGGGATCCCCCCGTCACACCATAAATACAGATGGGCTCTGGCCCTTTATAGCTTGATGGCATTAGAGTACATTGTGCACCGGTGTCTACCAAAGCCTTATACTTCTGTGCGTCTGACGTGCCAGGCCATCGAATCCACACAGTCCAATAAACTCGATTGTCCCTTTCCTCCCCCTGGCTGGAGGCAGGGCCCCTCTAGTCCTGGTCAGAATCTTCATTTCTGTGTTTAAAGGACTGCCTGCTGGAAGTTGGAGCAGCAAACCTTTCAGAGAACTCCTTTTTCCCAATTGTTTTCCTTTGCAATTCACGTACCCGTGCCTCTAGGGTCGCAGTAGATTTTCCATCCCATTTTCTCATGTCCTCTCCATGGTCACGTAGGTAAAACCACAGGGTGGCGCGGTGTGTGTGCCCACCATATTGTCTTCCTTGCATAGATGAACGTTTACCCCTAATAGCTGAGACACTGGTTTGTACAGGTGGGGAGGAAAATAAACTCTCTTTAAGTTGGTGGATCTCTTCAGAAAGTTTCTCCAAGGTATTCTCTTTTAGCTGGTGAACACTAGTTCGTTCAGGTGAAGGGGAAGATAATCTTTCTTCAAGTTGGTGGATCTTTTCAGAAAGTTTCTCCAAAGCATTCTCTTTTAGCTGGTGGACACTGGTTCGTTCAGGTGAAGGGGAAGATAATCTTTCTTCAAGTTGGTGGATCTTTTCAGAAAGTTTCTCCAAAGCATTCTCTTTTAGCTGGTGGACACTGGTTCGTTCAGGTGAAGGGGAAGATAATCTTTCTTCAAGTTGGTGGATCTTTTCAGAAAGTTTCTCTAAAGCATTCTCTTTTAGCTGCTGGACACTGGTTCGTTCAGGTGGAGGGGAAGATAAATTCTCTTTAAGTTGGTGGACCTCTTCAGAGAGTTTCTCCACAGCTGAGACACAGGCCTTTAGGGAAGAGGAGAGATTTCCTTCGTACTGCCGGAGTATTTTAGTCACTTCATTCACTGTGGGATTCTCCTCCGTTTTCCAGGTTAGTATTGCCAATGAGTTGGCATATGATGATGGGGCACTCCGTACAAACTTCCGCCACATGGGTGGTGTACACTGGACTGCATCTGGATCTGTGGATGTTTGTGCGTCATCTAGGTCCTTATAAATTACTTCCCGTACGGCCAATTCCCTCAGGTACTGAATTCCCTTCTCCATGGTGGTCCATTTGCTTGGTAAACATACAAGTTCTTCCTTGAAGAGATACCTTTCCTTCACAGCTGACAGGAGACGCCTCCAGAGGCTGCGAGATTGTGCTCCATCTCCAATTGCTTTGTCAATGCATGCGTCCCTAGCAAGGGATCCCAGCCGCCTGGCTTCCTTGCCCTCCAATTCCACATAATTGGCTCCCGTGTCCCAGCACCGGAGCAGCCAGGTGACAAGCTGCTCGCCTATACAGCGACCAAAATCTTTTCGCACATCTCGTAGCTCACGCTGGTATAGAGTCCGGGTAATTACTGTTGATTTTCCGACATCCTCATCCTCATCTTCAGTCTCCTGCACCTTTGATGGCTGGTATGGAGTCCGGGTAGTTACTGTTGATTTTTCGCCATCCTCATCCTCATCTTCAGTCTCCTGCACCTTTGATGGCCCAGCCTCGTCTTCACTTCGCCCAGACTTAGCAGAAGACTGTCTGCGTTTTAAACGACCTGAGCCTCTATACCATTTTTTCACCTTGTCTACAGGGGCAACTTGCACTGCTACAGCTCGTTTCTCTGACCCAGCCACAGGGTCTGCCACAGGGGTTGGAATACCCTCTGCGGGGTCAACTTGCACTGCTACAGCTCGTTTCTCTGACCCAGACACAGGGTCTGCCACAGGGCTTGGAATACACTCTGCGGGGTCAACTTGCACTGCTACAGCTCGTTTCTCTGACCCAGACACAGGGTCTGCCACAGGGGTTGGGATACCCTCTGCGGGGTCAACTTGCGCTGCTACAGCTCGTTTCTCTGACCCAGCCACAGGAGTGGGAGCAGCTGCACGAGCTGGGGCAGCTGCAGGAGCTGGGGCAGCTGCAGGAGCTGGAGCGGCTGCAGGGGCTGGAGCTGGAGCGGCTGCAGGAGCTGGAGCTGGAGCGGCTGCAGGAGCTGGAGCGGCTGCAGGAGCCGGAACGGCTGCAGGAGCTGGAGCTGGAGCAGCTGCAGGAGCTGGAGCGGCTGCAGGAGCTGGAGCTGGGGCAGCTGCAGGAGCTGGAGCGGCTGCAGGAGCTGGAGCTGGAGTAGCTGCAGGAGCTGGAGCTGGAGCGGCTGCAGGAGCTGGAGCGGCTGCAGGAGCTGGAACTGGAACGGCTGCAGGAGCTGGAGCTGGAGTAGCTGCAGGAGCTGGAACTGGAGCGGCTGCAGGAGCTGCAGCTGGAGTAGCTGCAGGAGCTGGAACTGGAGCGGCTGCAGGAGCTGCAGCTGGAGTAGCTGCAGGAGCTGGAACTGGAGCGGCTGCAGGAGCTGGAGCTAGGTTGCTAATAACATCAATTGCAGCTCGATAGGCACAAGCCAGACCCCAGCACGCTACAGTGATTTGTGTCACTTTGGAACTGCCAGAGTCATGACACCTTTTTTTCAAGCATTCTGCCAGCTTTTTAGGATTTTGCAGTTGTTCAGGGGTGAATGTCCAAAACACTGGAGGTGACCACTGCTCTAGAAACCTGCCCATATCCTCCCACACTCCCTGCCACTCGCAACTATCCCGCCTCAAGACAGATCTCCGGATGAGATTCCTAAGTAGTTGTTTAACCCTCCACAAAATCTGAAGCGCATTCAGGAGACATAACAACAAGAGCAGGCTGGTCTGAGTATCCCAAGGATATTCAACATCTCGGAGAACCACCGTAACTAACTCGGGGGATAAGAGGGTGGTGGTGAAGGAGAAAGGGAGAGTGAACAGGTAGGGAAACATGTCTTCCCCTGTCCCCTTCACAGATTGGCTCCCTAACGAAAACAGGCAATAGGTGTAATTGCTAATAGTTTCCGAGATATGGGTTCCAAAGTATAGAGTCGACGTCAGTGCTGAGTACAAATACCAGGTTAAAGTCGTGACCAGATATTTCATCATTTCATAAGCCATTGTTACACCGCACAGTACCATAACAATCTTAAACCAGGGCCCGGAAAGGATAAACAGTGCAACAGGGAGCACATACAGAAAGTAACGCACCATAAAACTCAATTTGGAATACAGGTACAGCAGACTGGAGATTAAGGCAATCAACATCGTGACTAGCAACTATTAAGCAGGTCCAATACTTATACCAATTTTAGTTTAACACACTCTGGTCAGATTTGTCGATATCTCAACCCTTCGGGCCCCACGTTGGGCGCCAAAAAGACTGTTGTGGTTTAACCCGGCTGGCAGCTAAACACCACACAGCCGTTCGCTCACCCTCCCCCCTCCCTCTCTGGGATGGGGGGAGAGAAACGGGAAAGTGAAGCCTGTGAGTTGAGATAAAGACAGTTTATTAAGACAGGAAAATAATAATAACAATAATAATAATAATAGTGATAATGGTAATAGTATTAACAATAATAATGTGTAAGAAAACAAGTGATGCACAATGCAATTGCTCACCACCCGCTGACCGATGCCCAGCCTATTCCCGAGCAGCCGGCCCCCCCACCCCGGCCAGCCACCCCTATATATTGTTTAGCATGACGTCAGATGGTATGGAATACCCCTTTGGCCAGTTTGGGTCAGCTGTCCTGGGTCTGTCCCCTCCCAGCTCCTGCTGCACCCCCAGCCTGCTCGCTGGCAGGACAGAGCAAGAAGCCGAAAAGTCCTTGGCCTGGTGTAAACACTGCTCTGCAACAATTAAAACATCAGCATGTTATCAGCGCTCTTCTCATCCTAATCCAAAACATAGCACCCTACCAGCTACTATGAGCTACTTAACTCTGTCCTAACTGGAACCAGGACAGAAGTCTGGCAGCCTGAAGTGAGGTAGCTGGAACTTCCTCTGTATCCCCAGAGACTTCAAAATCACTCTTTTGAAGAAATAGGTGAATAAAACTTACACTACATTGCACATTTTAAAAGGAGAAACAAAAGCATGTATGGTTTTCTTTTCTAGACGTGCTGTAGTACTGAATTAGAAGCTAATTTTAGACTGGATTTACTTTAAGTAAGAACAGTCTCTCCTAAATGAGAAAGGAAGGATTTTTTCCCCCTGGAATATTAAACTATGAACCATGACAAAATACAGTGACAAAATGACAGTTAGACAGCCAGCAAAATCCATGGTATTTACAATTTTGTCAAATGAGTCCCCTTTTGCAAATGTTTTGGCCTTTGCATATTTACATTCCTTGTGCTTCATGCATTGATATGCTTCACGTAGCACAGCTACTGCACTCCATCAATTAATGCTGTTCTTCCTAGTTTCTAGTCAGCAGGTTTCCACTGCTTCTTTGTTTTCCTGTTTGAATGCAATACATGCTAATTTTACAGTAAATGCCAGTTTACATTAGCTCAGCTGTCCTCATGACATAATTTGACTTGAAGTTATGCAAATAACTTCTTTCCACATACCTCTGATTAGCTGCAAAAAAGCACTCCTTAATTAGTCCTGAGATAATCAGGGAGAAATCACAGTTGATTACATATGCTGAATTTGCTTCTCAAATCTGAATTGCAGTATTTTCTGCCACAGGACCTGTGAGCACTCTATAGAGTTTGCACCTTGCCTTCCCTTGAAAAGCACTTCAACTACTCCCTTACAGCTTCATCAAATCAAACCATATACAGTGGCTCTACCCAAACAGCTAGGGATCCCTGCTGACAGTCCAAGTGAAAAGCCAGCCATGGCAGTACAAATTCTGCCTATTGCTGCAGATATAAACTAATAAATCTTATCAAAAATATATAGGCATTAGAAACCTTTACAACTGGCAGCAAAGAGAAGTAGCACAGAAGCAGATCTTCTGATTAAAATGATATTGTCAACAGATGTCAAAGTGACAATTTCAGAGGTCTGTAATTTATATGGTATTTCCAATGGACTTGGCTGGTTTTCTTCACACTGAATGCTTCCTGTTCCTCAGTGATTACTCAGTAACTTATCATAATCTATTTTTCAAATAAATAGGAACAAGTGAACTTCTGAAGGCTCATCATTCAGATTCAATTTGAGTAAACAGATATGTGTTTAAAGGCTTATTCAGATTTTGGTCTCAATAACCTAACACATCTTGAGTTCTTGAGTTACGGACAGGTAACCTTTTCTACATTGTCCCTAAACTCTTCACCATATCAAGTGTCTTGATAAGGTGAGAAGTAAGTCATACATCTCTCAGTAAACTCTCTGTTTTTTAGAAACAAGACTGCTGGCTGATATTTTCTGCAGGTATGAAGGAGGAATGATAGCTGAGACTGAGGTCATTTATTACTTAACAACTCCAGACACAAACACACACAAAAAGCACTGAGACTTTGATTTTGACTGGTATAAATTCCTGAGGTTACTAGGAATTCAGACTTGGATCTGAAATTTCCAAAGTGTCCTTCTGAACAAGATATGATTTGAACTTGGGATTTGTATCTCCAATTTACATGGGGTATATAATTACCCATAAAGTATTTTTGCAAAAATCAAGGAAAACATAACAAGAAAAAGGTAAAAATAAATGTATTTAAACTTAAAGTTGAAATGAGCTACAGATTTGATAAGCTAGGAATGATTAATGAAGGAATTTTCTTAACAGAATTAGCAAGAAGAGAAGGATTTTTTTCCCTAGACGAACCCTTCTTTGCAGGAAAGGAGGTCTGGGCAAGACAAAATAAGAAAGAAAGAAAGGAAAAAAGAAAGGAAAAAAAAAAAAACTTTTAGATTTTGAACTCCTGAAGCTCTATGGAACAAACACAGAGGAATAGGACTAAGTTCTTCTCTCATTTGTAACAACTTGTCTGAGGCAGTGATAACAAGGTTGAATTTTACATAAATCTGATATCGAGGTGTTACCACACTACCAACAAAATCATAATACTACAGGGTTTGTTGCTGTTGTTTTAAGAGAGTATTGGTGACATTTCTTTGGTCTATTAGTAGGTATTACGTTCTTTCACTGAGCATTTCCCTTTGTCTCCTTGTTGCTGGGTGATAATCTGGAGAAAATGAGGACTATCCTGAAGATTTCTGTATCATGATAAAGGCAATACAAAGTGGCCAAAGTGGCTGTATATCTTCCTTCGCTCTCTGCCTCTGGGATATCATGTACCTGCTCTGCAGAGAAAAGCAGTGGCAGGAAGAGAATATAAGCATGAAATGAATCCCATAACAATATGTTGCATAATCATTTGAGGATTGCTTTGTAGAAGTTTATTACAACAATGAAACTATGAAAACTATAAACTCTAGTGTAAACATATCTCTCATCACCTATCCAGAGCAACTTCATCAAGTTCACTCAAGATATTCTGAATGTGTAGTGATCTTGTGAAAATGAAAAACTGAAGAGACAAGGAAGAACTATCCAAATAGGTACTTGTTTAATATTTGAAATAGGATTCAAATATATATGTTACCATGCCAAAATTAATATTATTTTTTCATACCTTTTTCAGCTTATTTCATCAATAATTCAATTTTTTTACAGTCTGTAAAATGCATCTATCCCATTAGTGCAACTAACACAGACCAGAGCCTTACCACTGCTCATTTTCTCAGAGGCAGCTACACATGGTTGGAATGTTTCCCTAAGAGTCTTCAGTTTGCAGTCATACATGGGGTTGCAGATTATGTAAATTATTCTAGCAGTCCAGATGCCCTCCTTCACTATGGCTACATGGCCTTTTCCTACCAGAATCAGAAGTAAAGACTTTCTATGGCCAATTTCAGGAATTCTTCCTTACCTAGAAAGACACATAATGTCATTAACAGTAATGATATGTGGCATAATTTCCGTGGTTGTATGACAATCTAAATGAATGTAATACCAAACAACATCAAAATTATTAGGCATTCACACTGTCATGTAGCCGCAATAACATCTTTTTGTCCTACCCTGTCACAGCCTGCACAATAATTTCCGGTCTGTTTCTCTGCTGTATAGGTCTCCTGTGCTCTTTCCCACTCACAGAGTCAGGGCTTAGTTACAGAGAGGGCTGCACACCAAGTCCCTTTTCATCACTCCGGTATTCCTTCCTCTTCTCCTCAGGATGTGCTGTAGCATATGCATGATAAGAGAGGGGGGCTGTGTTCTCAGGAGAGAAGTGCAGGAGGGTTGTCTCATATCCAGCAAATTAAAGAAGGAGGAAAATATTCTCAACCCCCCTTGGTGTTTTAGTATCTACCACAACCTGAAGACTCTCAGGGGCACATCCCAGCCATGTGAAGGGAAATCATTGTGAAAGACTTGTTAGTGGGAAAAAAAAAAAAAATCATCTTCTTCCCAGTTCCCAGAGACTCTTTTTCTAAAGACTCCATATGTGGAGATTTAATGACAGTTTTTGCATTAGTACTAGAAATGACTCAAATAGAATTGTCCATCACAGTGAGGACATCACAGTGGGGACAGTGAGGAAGTTGTATATAATGCCAGCTCCAGTCACTTGGAGGTAGATATAGTGTATCCTCTGTGACAAGATCCAACTATGTCCAACTTTGGTAGCAAGACTTTATTTTCTCAGTAGATCCCTAATGATGCTTATGTCCTGTTAACTCAGTAACCTCAACAAGGTGTTTTTTTGTGTGTGTGTGTTTTTTTTTTGTTTGTTTTTTTAATTCTGGAGGTTAGTTCATTTTTTGTCTAGACCATCTGTATTTATTGTCATTACTATATTTTATGAAGGACCCATTCAACCCATTTGATCAAATAAACAAGGCCTGTGGCCTCAGATATGACTTATACAGACAGAGGAAATCCCACTCTGTATTTTAAAAGCTGCATTTGACCCTATCACAAAATAATTAATTCTAATGACATAAAAATTTTCATAGCATAGCAAACTTCTTCAAAAATCCCAAGACCAAAAGATTCTCACCTTTTACACACACACACACAAAATGCTGAAGGAAAGCCAAAACATTTCATGTCAAGTCAAGAAACACACACACACACACAAAATGCTGAGGGAAAGCCAAAACATTTCATGTCAAGTCAAGAAATATCAATCTGTGACAATGTTTTGCATCTTTAATTCCATTATACCAAATGCCTGATGTTGATGCAGCTTGCTTTTTTTTTTTTTTTTTTTTAATGACACCTTTTAGTGGGGGGGTGAAGGGAAGGGTCTTCTTCATTGCAGTCCTGATTATACGGAAACTGAACTTTCTCACTGAGTCAAAGAACAGGATAGCTGTACTACTGCTGAAATATACATCTAGCTGCATGTTAATACTCATTGAGGTCAACAACAAAACTCATGGAATTTAACAGTGCAGAGTCAGGATTTAATTGTTCAAACATTCTTTATTTTCTCTCTAATGTGTTGTAAAATATAATACATTACATAATAACTGTGTGGTTATTGAGTTATGAGGGTAGAGATAGGTGCATAAGCACCTAGGAATTTACTGAGAAAATTCTCAATAGCAAAACAAATTTTCCTTCTGAACTTGGTCCTAATTAGGCATCCAATCAAAATGGAAGTCTATTTTTTCCCTAAGTTGTCCTTATTAGTTGCCTATCTCTGTACAAGTACAACAACGATATATGCACTACTTAATTTACAACCCATTCTTTGACTAGTCTTCATCGTTTGCAGCATCCCGAGTTTTCCAGTGCATGTATCCATTGTCTAAGTCCTCACAGAAGTTTTCTGTATTTCTGTCTCATGTTGGAGGCTTAAACTCCTCATGCAGAGATCTGTTTACCTTCTGTATATACTTTAATCTTTTGCTTTGCATTTTTAGAGTACACACAGAAAGAGACCTAGACATGTAAACGAGTGAAAATCTGCAATTAGTCCACAGACTCCATTGCTTTTTCCCTAGAAGTAGATCAGCACCACTGAGAGAAATTGGCTCTAAATAAATGTTTTCTAATTGGTTTATAAAACAAATGTAGTGTGTACTTAGCTGATCAGTTACCCAGAGGACGTTTCCGTTGCTATTCTTGTAATTTTTAAGTGCATGAAGTTACATACAGTGCAATCTGTTTGACAAGTACCTTTAGGAAAAGGAACTGTCTCATACTGAGAGTGCTTGCTTTTCCGCTATTATTCCTTTTAGGCTTGTATTGCTCTGTTCCCTATCTTCCCTACCCCATGACTTCTGATCAGCATCTCCTAGGTGCTCTCTGCTCTCATAATGAATTAATTTATTTTGAATTTCCATCCTCCCATCTTTTTGGATTATCTTTTGTCTTTCTTGAAGTCGAAGTCACTGATATATATATATATATATATTTTTTTTTAAGTGAACATAGAAGTAGTCTTTGAACATATATCCTTAAAGACCTATTTTCTTTATAAAGGGTTCTGTTTTTTTCTTTATCCCCTCCCCTTATTGGAAATAAAACTTCAAAGCTGGATGTCTAAAACAACTGTAATAGCCCATGACTGAGGAACACAATTTGGTTCAGAGGAAGGGGTCAGCAGGAAGGTTTCAGCCAAAAATGAAATAACAGTGCTTCGCTCCCTCCTTTTTTTTTTTTCCTGACGAGATTAGCTTTTATTATTTATGCTTTTCATCTCTTTTGTTTGTTCTCTTTCAGTGTTAATACAGACAGTACTAAATGATAATAGTATTAGTCGCCACATACACTAATAGTCTTGGCATTGGCACGTTAAATCCTTAAATAATAGAAGTTGACCAGATTGGGTTACCATTACAGCATGTTTGTATTTCATTGATCACACTTACTGATTTTCTGCCTAGGTCAGCATTGTTCCTGTTTTATTGTCAGCAATATTAATATACACCACCTAGTTATGCTTTATGCATGTTCCTAAATAAAATTACACCACTATTTTAATGATTTCACATAATGTGAAAAAAAAAAAAAAAAGTATGAAACCTAAACTGCTCCTTCCTAAAGAAAGCTTGCAATTATACAAAGTTTGAATCAGAGGTATTAATAAGCTGCATTTTCGGTTTATTATTGACTGATGAGTAGTTTGGTTGTAATCAGATGTAGTTAAATCTCTGCTTAAGATGTTACACCATGTGATCAAAGGAAAGAGTACATACAACACTGCTATAACAAATACTTTTTATGATACCACTGGAAGGACAGACAGAGAATTGGCTTCTAAATTGTTTGTTTGTTTGTTTGTTTTTCTTAAATGAGTATTATTTGACCAGTATATCCCTCAGAAATTTTAATACAGAAGTTGGTAGGGTCTCAGACCTGGTTGGTACTGAACTTAGACAATGCCTTCTGATGATAACAAATATATATTTTTTTTCTCTATATTCCTTACAGTATCAGTTTCTGATGGTTAGTTTGGTTTAAGTAGCTGACAAAACTTCACTTCAACCTTAAACATAGATGGAAGAACACACTTCTCAGTTTGAATTAAATCCATGAGAAACATTGACGTAAAATTCTCTAGTGGCCCTGAGGCAACCAGCCAAGTAACCCTAAAGTCACTGGACTTTTAGGGTACCTAGAGAAAAGTAAATATTGAAATAGCTTCTCATATATTGGATTAAGCAATCTCTTTGGCTGTTAGCTAGGTTGCTGAAAGACACAGAAATCTGAAATGTGAGGTTGTGAATAATAATAAAATCATAGAATGGTGTGGATTGGAAGGGACCTTAAAGATCACCTAGTTCCAACCCACTGCCATGGGCTGCTCAAAGCCCCATTAAACAGCACCAGTCCACATACTGACCCCTGAGGAATACCACTCATTACTGATCTCCACTTGGACACTGAGACATTGACCACAACTCTTTGAGGGCAACCATCCAGCCAATTCCTTACCCAAAAAGTGGTCCATCCATCAAATCCATGTCTCTCCAATTTAGAGACAAGGATATTATGGGGGACAGCAGTGTCAAATGCTTTGCATAAGTCCAGGTAGACTATGTCAAATGCTCTTCTCTCCACCAACGCTGTAACCCCATTGTAGAAGGCTGCCAGATTTATCAGGTACAATCTGCCCTTAGGGAAGCCATACTGGCTGTCACCAATCACCTCCTTATTTTCCATGTGCCTTAGCACAGTTTCCGTGAGGATCTGCTCCATGATCTTGCTGGGCATTCAGGTGAGATTGACTGGTCTTTAGTTTCCCAGGTCTTTCTTTTTTCCCTTTTTAAAAATGGGTGTTATGTGTCCCCTCTTCCAGCCCATAGAAACTTCACCGGACCGCCACAACTTCTCAAATATGATGGACAGTGGAATAGCAACTACACCCACCACTTGCCTTAAGGCCCATAGATGCATCTCATCAGGTCCCATGGACTTGTATAGCTTTAGGTTCCTTAGATGGTCTTGAACCTGATCTTCTCCTACGCTGGCTTGTTCATCGTTCTCCTAGTCCCTGCCTTTGCCTTCTGGAACTTGGACTGTGTGGCTAGAGCTCTTGCCTGGGAAAGACTGAGGCAAAAAAGTCAGAGAGTACTTCATCCTTCTTCATATCTTGAGTAACCAGGTCTCCCATTTCCTTCTGGAGAAGGCCCACAGTTTCCCTAGTCTTCCTTTCATCACTGACATACCTACAGAAGCCTTTCTTGTTGCCCTTGACATCCTTGGACAAATTTAATTCTAATAGGGTTTTAGCTTTCCTAACTTGATTCCTGGTTACTCAGTTGTATTCCTCCCAGAATACAGAGAGTAACTTTTGTGTATCTTTTCTGAAACTGCTCTGGATTTGCAGTATTCTCTTTCAAGCACAGCCATCAGAGCTGCATACAGATTATGAGTGCTGGTCTCTTCAGTCCTGCATACAGGAGACTATGCCATCTCTCTCCTTCATGTTAACATCCCTGTTTCACATGATTATGATATACATAGAAATACAATACAGAGGACACAGAATAAGTTAAAGAACAGGAAAGAAAAAGTCTCTCTTCATCTGCAAGTAGAAAATGAATAGATTTAGAGTGGTGAAATTGGCAAGATCAAACAATCAAACATATTAAAGAAAGACCTCCTTTCTACAGCGTGTCAGGCATTAGGCAGCCACAAGATTAACTTCCTTAACAAGATTCTTTTTTTTTTTTTTTTTTGATTGATTGACTTCTACCAGGGAAATTAAACTTATCTGTGCCTAAACCATAAATAACTTTTGGAAAAAAGGTTAATAACTTTTGGAAAAAGGTTATCTGCTTTCAATCTTCATTATCTGTTTGATGAAATGAGAATAAAATAATTATAGATGTGTTGAAATAATTTATAATATTAAGATATTATTAAATATAATTCTGGAGAAAATATTAAAACATTCCTACTGAGGCTTGCAAATGACAAAGCTGATCTAGAGACTGACATCCAGATCACCTGGTAAATTGGTACCAAATATATGGTAAGAATCTGATGAAGTTTAAAGTAGTAACATTTCAGCTGTGATGGCTTAATGATACAAAAGTGAGTCAAGGTTTGTAGGAAGAGATGCTTTTTTTATTGGATCAACAGATTTAACTGGGAAAAAAAAAAAACCACCACCACCACCAACAACAAAAAAAAACAGCAACTAAAATCTCATGCATAAAACCCATTTAGTTAAAAGAGAACTCTCTGAGAGAGAGAGATAGAGAAATCCAGCAACAAAAGAGAGAGAGGAAAGCTGCCACAAAATAGACAATATCCCAGTAGTTAGATTTATCACCAGGGACAAAAGAGATGTGGCTCTTCTTGTTTTGAAATGGATGAGTGCCTTAACGCCTGGGTTATTCAATATTCAGGTGCATAACTGTCTGACTTTGATCAGAGTTTCCACATAGAAATGAAGAACTAGTCTGTCCAAAGCTTCTCTTTTTTTCTTTTCTGAGTGTATATGCTGATCTAATAGAAGATATTTCTCCTTACGAAACTTGCCTGAAATAGAGTTAAGTACATAGTTAGTTTACATAGATCATTATTATAGGATATGGGACTGTGTCCTGAAAAGCAATGATTCTGCAAAGGATTTGGGAGTCATGGTGGATAAATAGTTACTTATGAACTCTCAGTGCAAAGCTGTGAAAACAGGACTCAGGCACTGCTTGAATGTGAAACAGGAATGTAAACATAGTCAAGGGAGATGGCATAGTCTCCTGTATGCAGGACTGAAGAGACTGCCACTCATAACCTGTATGCAGCTCCGATGGCTGTGCTTCAAAGAGAATACTACAAATTCAAAGAAGTTTCAGAAAAGATACACAAAAGTTATTCCAGAAAATATATCTCAAAGTCAAATAATTTCTCAAAGAGATGGATATGATGTTATTTTAAAGCAATCTATATGTGGACTTGACAAAAATAAAATATAAAATAAAATAAAATAAAATAATAAAGAAAAAACACTGATATTTAATCTAACAAAATCACAGCAACAGTCAGTGAATGGCAGTAAAGGCTAGAGAAATTCAGACTAGAGTTAAGGTATGCTTTTTTGAGTAGACTGTTAACCATCGGAATAATTACTAAAGAACACAGACAAAAAAAAATCTATTGGTTGTACTGGATGTGTGTTTTCAAAATATATATTCTTTACTTCAGCAGTGAGGTACTGGGCATGACAAATGAAAATTTGGGGAAAATTACTTTGTCTACTTTGAGACAAAAATCCATCAGACTTTAGGTGCTATTAACCTAGGGCCTTTGCAACCTCTCAGTCTCTGGCACATGCACACTGAAAATATCATTTCATTATAGCATTTATTTTGCAAGTTTTAACTCTCAAAGGGCAATCACTTAGCAATGAGTAGAACACAAAAAAATAAAAGAGAAAACTCTGATGGGTCAGTGAATGGACAAAGGAGGAGGTAGCAAGCCCTGTTCTCAAAAGTAATATTACTTACCACAACACCATGAACATGAGTTTAGCTCACCATTCTTTATTATTATTGATGCTAAAGAAATGGCTGTCACTGATAGCACTCTCCTCCACAGTAATGAAGAATGCAGGGATGACACTTACATACCTATGCTCAAATTGGGTACTACAGAGTACAGTTATTGAATATGCCATCAGTTGGAAACTGCTGCACCACCTGTTATCAGAAAGAATTAATAAGAACTGATATAGCAGATGATGGAGCCTGAACTACAGAGTTGTGTGTATGATTTTCTGCTCCCTGTTACAGTTAGTTGTGAATTATCATTAGCCCAGAGCTAACTTGATTAGTTTTGCTGCAATGGTGACCGGGTAACAACCAGCACAGGCCATGATTCAGCAAGAGGCTCAGAAGGATGTGTAACCCAAATGATGCGTTTAAATCTGAGCATGTGTTGACACCCTTTGCTGGATCAGGGCCATATAAAGGAAGATAACCAACTAGCAGCTGTGGTCAAAAGGAAGGATAGAGTAAATGGCCTGACGACCCTTCCAGCTTCTAATTTTTACAATTCTAGGTAGATTTTAAGGATTGCTGGAGCCTAGAGCCTTGTTTTCTAGCAGACTTGGCTTAAATACCCTTGCAACTTACATGCCAAACCATTCTTCCCACTCACTGTTGCAGTCGGAGCTGATGTTACACATCCTCCCTCCTATCCTCAGCTGTTATTATTAGCATATGGAATTTCCGCCTCCTGCTCTGTTTGAAATCCCAGAGTTTAATAAAAGACAAAAAAGCCCTGTCCTACAATTCTTCTTTGTTATTTAATCTCAACAGAACTCTTTGCCAAGAGCCTTTTTTTCCCTTTTTTAATTTCTCTAGACCAACCTTAGCCTCCAGCCCACAAGGTCTGCTCTCAGTTTATGACTGGGAGCTGCTCCAAAGCTGTCATTCACTCCAGTGTCTGCTGCCTGTCTCAGCCTCAGCAGCTTCCTGCTCCTTTCATCTGTTTTCTTCTGGTGGTGCCTTATTTAACTGAAGGTAGTTTCTCATTAAACTCATAAAGGATCTGGAACTTTTAGCATTGAAAACATTAATATTTTTGTTCCTTGCATGGTGACATCTATCTTTCACATATGACCTGACCTTATTCCCATTATGTTCACTGTCAAAATCCTTTTGTATTTAGAAGAAGCCAGCCCTTATCCTTGCTGAACACTGAAAGCAATGCACTATGGTAATTCATTTAAACTACTTATGAAAAACAAACAAACAAACAAACAAATCCCAAAACCTCAATTGAGTTTATTTTAGCAGTATAGACAGGAAAAAAAAAAAAGAAAGAAAAAAAAAATGAAAGAAAAAAAAAAACACACAAAGCCTCATCTTTATTCTTATTTCTTACAGCTTCTGAATCAGCCTAGGGACACAATTTAAAGAGTTTAGCTATTGGACTGCCTAAAAACTAAGAGTCTGGCCTCAGTAAGGTCATTCAAAGTGTAAGAGTTAGGTGCCTGTGCTCTATGTGCTATTAATGGCTCCAAAATTAAGCTCTAAGTGTTTCTGAAGGATAATGTACAGGAACGGGTGAGAATTATATGCCTCAAAAGGATAATATAAAATGAGTAATAATACACTGAGGAAGCCACCCCAAAACTATAGAAAAAGCTTAAGACAGGGTGCTGAACTTTCACTTTTCGCTGAAACTGGGAATATTCAGGATTTAAGTAGCTGAGCTCTCTTATCTCTTTATGTCCATACATCTACAGAGACTTGTGAAGGTGCTCCACCATGGAGAAACGTAATCTAGATGAGTCTATACCTTATTTCTTTATCTATTATTAGCAGATCTTCATCTCTCCTGCTTCTTAGCTATTAGATGCCACAAAGTTTTTGTATAGAAAAGAAGAGTGGATTATAACTGTGCAAAGATGCAGCCTTTGGAACTAGCTCTGTATTCTCAGGTTCTCAGCCTTTTTCTGCAGCTTACTAATTTTTTTTTTTTGTGGCTTAGCTTTCTGAAGTGCCTATTTTTTACTAGTCACTGTGAATTACTCCTTGGAGACTCTTAGAATATGTTACTGGCTGTGTAGGGAGCCCAGTTGCTTATTTATAACTTCCTGAATCACCATGATAAAGGCAATACAGGATTTTCAGGCACTGAAAAGGCACAGTTAGAAAAAACAAAGTGTTTTATCTGAATTTTCCATACTTTGATAATAAGAGGAATCATGATTTGGGTCTTTATGTGCTGTTGTGAGAATAATGGCAATAATTTTGACTAACTGGTTCTTTTTCAAAAAACTGTGGAACAAATGGATCATTAAAACTAATTGTAAGTTAGACAGACATTATGAGAACTTAGGACATTAAAAAATCTAAAGGTGCAGACTGCTCAAACAAAATTTTTCTCTTTCACTGGTTTTAAATCAGAAGGAACAATCCAGTAGAACCTTCATAATTTTGTCCCTGAGTAAGAATAAATGACATATCCAACCCAAAATGGATGCATATTCCATGTAAAAACAATGCAAAAGTCTTGCTGGATTCAGCAATTCTTTTGTACATCTCCTTTAAAGTGACAAAAGTCTGCTTGCGGAGCGGACTGAAAAAAATCAGAAACAAGGTGGGCAAAAGCAACAATGAAGCCATCTTAATGTCAGGGTAGCACACTAGTCATTTTAGGATGAAGAGAGACCTTTTGATAATTTACACAGTTCAGGAGATGATACTATGTTCTTTTTTATTATTATTTATTATTTGTGCCTAACAGTACCTAAATGTTAGGGTTAAAAGGTCACCTCTGTGACCGCTCACAATTATATGAAGGGATTTTCTTAACATAAAATAGACTGCACTTAAGAGATCCTTATATGGAGTTATACTTTGCAATGGTAATCTTCTGCATATTAATTGAGTTCTCAGTACAGCAGGTGACATGACTCATACACACATTTGCTCTTTATATTGACATCAACAGCTGTGAAAATGTCCTTTATAGCCTACATGCATAACTCTATTGTTAGATAGTAATCTTATAAAGTGTGATCTCTTAAATTATTTATTTGTACTATAACATCAGCTGAAGTATTTAGTCCCGTCAATCTATGTTTGAAAGATAAAAGCAAAATATTTATACTTTTTTTTTCAGCCATTTTCCATATTCCCATTCCTGTTCCCTCTTCCTAAGGGTTTTCCTTTTCCTCTCTGCTTTTAGCATGTGCACACAAAGTTGCTATGATGTTGTCGTACAGTGTCTTAGTTATGCATGTGATATTTTTACAATGCATTGCTAATGTTTCCTTTGCATTGTGTTTGAAACATCTCAAAAATATGATTTCCTAAATTGCAAAAGCCATCCCACTAACACTGAAATTCAATGGGATATGAGTGTCTCATACACATTTGTGTATTTTTTTTTTCTGTTTCAACAAGGAAACCATTGATTTTTAGTCTGTATAGTCCACAAAAAATCAACCACCCCAAATTCCCCTATGCCTTAACAGTGAAGTGTGAGCTAGGTATACATTGTATTAATATTTAGAGTGTATTGCTTCTCAGAAGCTTAGTAATAATAATAATAATAAACAATTCTACATTTGAGAAGAAAGCATTTTTTCTTCAAACAAGTATTCAAAATTGCATAATATAAATTAATATCTTGATGAGAAGAAAATGCAGTGTCTCTTTCCCCACACTTTTTTCAACTCATAGGTGTTTTATTGTATGGGTGTTACCATATGGTAGAATGCCCTAATAATAGTATTCATCAGAAGAGTGTTGCACAGACAAAAACAGAAGAGCACTGGAGGAACTCAGGGAGCCTGCAGGGAGAATTAAGGTGTTTCATCTCTTTTCTTTCAGCTTCCTCAGCAAGACTTGCTCTACCAGCCTTGAGATTCTGCTCATACTACTTTGCAAACCAATGACCTTTAAATCTTTTTCATGCTGACAGACATTCCTAATGAAAGAGACAAGTTTCGTTTCAGAGAACTTAGGCAGAGCCTCACAAAGGAATTGTGGCACTTCAATTTCATTTTGGGCTGCATTCATGTACTTAACTCTGAGGGGATTCACAAAAAAAAAAAAAAAAACCGCTTTGCTGCTAGAGTGCTTCAGCACGCAAAGCATCAAAAGCTTTCAACACAAGGCTTACGTAGTTGACTGAAGTTTTGCTGCTGTGTGTGCTGAGGTAGATCACCAAGCTGGCTGAGCTGCATGACACAGTGCTTAAGGCTCTCAGGAAATCATAGCTTAGGCCTCCCTCTACCAAAGTCCCCTGAGGTCTGATTTGGTAAGCTTCATGATACACCTAACACATCCTGATAGCATGAAGGTGATCCCAAAACATGGAAGACACAGCTATTTTTATTCAAAAGAAGTGATAATTTCAGGATGTCTTACTTTCCAGAAATGCTCAGTCTTTTAAAGAGCTTGCAAGGGATTGAACCATGCTAGTTCACCATGATGGTCATACACTCCTGGCATTTCTGCCCAGTTTCAGAAATTCAAGGATAACTTGGAATTAGAGAAATGAACAGATTGATCCAGTCTGAACTGGCAAAATGATAAGTTGAATAGAGTTTTCCAGTCATAAGTCCAGAGCCTTTAATCTCCTCGTATTTCTGTTTGACTAGCATTGCATCTATCATGTTGCCTGTTAGGAAGCCATATTAAGGAACATAATTCTCCCCAGTCATTATATAAGTATATTCATATGTGAGTTTATAGGTATGTAAGTTTCTTAATAAGTGATTGTGAACAGATGTTAATTAAGCTATACTTATAATTGCAGGTGTCACAGCATTCAGCATGACAACTCCTAACAGGAGTTCCCAATCTGAGCTTTGGCATCTGTTTCTGCAAAGAACAGAAATAGAGAGTTTGGCTGATACCAGTCCTCAAGAAGTCTTTGTTTCCAGTGGAGACATGATTTCATGGCATTTCTTTTAAGAAATCTTCAGCATTCGAGTCACATAACATTGGGTCATTGAACTAGATTCACAATCTCCTCCCCAATTAAAACCAAAATGTCTGTGAAATTAGACTTTTGTGAGCCAAATGCAGGGCATAATTGCTGGATTGTCCCTACTATGTATGGATATATTTAATTTTTCATTGGAGGGAGTCTGTAGTTCTGATGTACACGCTGACCTAGGAAGCTTATACATTGCTTCCAGTAACTTGCATGAAACCTGTTTTTCCAGTGATCTTCTAATCATATACAACTCTGTATGGAGTTTTCCATAACTATCAGATATTGCTGAATATTCATGCTTTGAAAACACATGATTTGGTTCACTTGCGATCTCAGCTGATCTTGGTTCTTGTGTGGATGAGAACATAAGGGATTACACAGTCTCACTCTATTACGTCTTCTGCAATACATTTCCACCTGTTAACAGCTTTAGTATGAATACCAAATTCTACCATCTGTCTTATGTATTTTTTATTTATTTGGTGGTGCAGCTAAACCAACCATAAGTCTCCTTTTAAATAAAATTATTTCAGGACATCTCGTCCTGACTTTTCATAGTCTTACTCTGCAAAGCAAATGAGAGTTCTGCTTGCTCCTGCACACTGACTACCTTTCAATTTGGCATCCTCTAGCACAGCATTAGTAAACATCATGCATGGCCACAAAGACTAACAACTACTAGAAGTTTGCCTAGCTTGTTGACATTTGAAATTATAGAAAAAGAAAATAATCTGAAGAAATTTTTTGCCTACTGTTACTATTTTGCCTAAAAAGGCAGAAGTCCATTGCAATATTTTTTTACAAGTTTTTTATTATGAGAACAAAAAGTATCAGTTATGTTTTTTTCAGTTATGTTATGTTTTTTAGAAGTCCTCAAAAGCTCAGTATAATCCTCTCTCCCCTCCCTGAGCTGCTAGTAGTTCAGATGTAGGTCAGGCAGTACACAACATCTTTCAAACCACTCAGCCCCATTACTCTCAACTCAGCTGCTTGTTCATCAGCTGGTCCTTTGTTGTTTGCCAATGTATTATCTATGTTCTACAGAAGACAAACAAAAAAAAAAAAGCATTTTTTTTAGGAGCTAATGAAAGTCTGCCTCATTCACTATTTTATGTTTGTAAGGTTTCAATTCTTAGCTATTCACAATGCTAAGAGGTCAGTAGGAACTGCAACATCACAAAACACTTGTTCTAATAATATACTTGCATGAAAGTAATTTTAAGCTCTACATATGCAGTGAGACCTGAATAAAGGATTTAGGAAGGTATAGCATTTAAAATGTCATCCACTAACTCATACTATATAAACTGTCATTCGGATTTGCCTTTTTGCTGCAAGTAACTTGATTTTACTTGTCACATATTAGACAACCTTACATTTTTGTAATGCATCAACCACATTAAAAAGGAAAAAAATAATTTTAAAACTTCAAAAATAAATATACTTTCATTCCAACAGTCATTCCTTCCAAAATGACTCCAAGGAATGTGAGAGCTAATGAGAAATCTGAACATTCCCCACATACTCCAAACATGGGTAAATAAAGCTCACTTACACAGAAATCATTTAAAAAATACAGAGGCATTGAAAGTATGTAGGTACTGTTAGGTAGGGCTTTGTCTTCTAAGAAGGTTTTGATTTAAGAAAGATAATTTGCTGATGGCAGCATGGCAGATTAGTTGGGAAAAAAGATGTAATTTCCTTTTTCTGCCCTCTCTATTTATTTAGTATCTTGACACTCTGGTGCAATGAATGAGAACTTCTTATTACCAGCCCAATGGGAGAATAAAAATTCTCTTGTGTAATGTGCAGTTCATTTTTTTTTTAAATGCAATAAAGACTATTTAATGTTTCACAGCTTTAATTTTAAAAATAAAATTTAAAAGGAAAAGAGACACAGTAGACACTAACTTAGTGTCTACTAAGGAAGGCAGTCTGCAAATCAATACAGAAATGATGAGGAAAAAAAAATATAAATAAAGCTGACCAACTAGTCACAGGACTTTATATCTAAAGCAGTCCCTGAGTTTGTCTCCACTCCATTTTGAGAGTGTAAGGATGTTTGGGCTTGCCATTCCTTTGTGTCTCCTACAGATCTTGAAAATCAGTGGTTTAGGATTAGTTCAATTCAAAACAGTAGTGCTAGCCTATAAGATACTGCTGAACTGTATAGATTTCTTGCCGGGGATAATATGCAAAGACTTTGAAAAAAACTGCGTTAAGTGCCTTACATTCTCTGGCAGCTCTAAACAGATCAGTCTCCTTGGAAAAACAATGTGAAAACAGCTGTCAGGCTGCTGCCATTTATCATGGGTGGCCATGAAAAAAAGAGTGGTCTGGAAACAGGACAGCAAGCTTATGGTCAGTCTGGCTGTACATCTTTTCTCTGCAGGCTCAGTGGAAGACGCCTTATGTTATTTTCTGTTCTGCTGGAGCAGTACAGGAAAACAAGGGCATAAGGGAGCCCTCCATGAGCTCTCTGCCTTCGCAGAATTGCTTATGCACACAGATGATATGACTGCAGCTGATGAAATTAAGTTTGGGGCAAAATGATGATAGCATTGTGCCATTAACAGCCCAGTCCCAAAGCTATAGTCTGCATTTTAATTTTTTTATTAAGCACCTTAAAAAATGCTGATATTAACTGTGTTCTGCTTTTTCACAGTCATGTGGGTGGAGAGATATTTACTGTCTGATGCAGAGAAATATTTGTTTTCCAGTGGACTAGATTCTTTCCCTTACTGCCAAAGGCAGCTTTCTTCATGAGGAGCAATCATAACTTTCAGCAGAGGATTTGCTTGGATAAGGAAGGAGAGCAGGGTCAGTAAAAGTGATGGGGAAATGATGGTGATCAGTGAGGTTATGGGGGGGACATGTTACAGAACTGGGACTGGAGGCAGGTGAAGGCAAAGAAGAAGAAGGAGGCTGGGAGATTTCCAGAAGGAAAAGAAAAGTTGCAATGAGAAGCTGCTTGCACAGCCCACCCTTGCTGACACAGTCTAAATAGCAACAGCTGTTAAGACAAATATGAGCGTGAGAGTGTGTGTAAATCAATACCCCAAAATGCCTAAGAGCACCTTTGCCCCCAAAAAGGTTCAGCTAAAGAGGATTAAACAGTAACTGCAGAATTACAAAGAAACTTTGGGAGCAAAGATGGAGTAAAGTTGAGAAGTATAAGAGAAGCATGACATTTTTTAACAGCACAGAGAGGCCTTGGAGTGAACCCAGCAGCAAGCCTGGTTTGCCACTGCTGAACATCTCCCCATTGGCACCACAATCTATGTTACAACCAGGCGAAGCAGTGTCCTCATCCGACACCATGGGAATCCTGCAGCCAGGTAGTGGACTGTCCTTATGGGATGAGCAGACCTGCACCTCCGGTGTGCGAAGGTGACCTCAGGTAGCTCTCTCACAAGCATGTGAATTAGCAGCCTGTAGGAAGTGGCAACAACATGCACAAACTTAGAGCATCCTCACCTCTAGCAGGAAGCATGTGCATGTAAGGTGGCCTGCACCCCCAGGAGGGCTGTGTGCCTGCTTTTCCTGAAGGAAAGAAGTAGTTCACACATCTGTGTGAATGTGTGTGCACGTGTACATGATTGTAACTTTCAAGGATTACCTGTAAGAGGGTGTTTAGATATGTGTAGGTGTTTACTAACATTCTGTAAATGTCTAGAATTGTATTATGGATTGTGAATGTACAGTTGCCGAAGCTGCCATTAGCAAATCAATACATTGCCTTGATAACAATTCCGTTTAAATTATGTGAACAGAGAATTTTTTCCCTGAGACAGAGATTAGGACTGGCAGTTATTTTGAGGGAGAAAGAAGATGAATTTGATAAGGAGCACTGAATAGAGAACAAGGACAGATTTGGCAAGAAAATTGGAAATAAAAGAAGGAAGCAGAAGACAGACTGGAGACAGGAGATGGCTAAAAGGGTGGGGTTTGGTATGGTATAACAGATTGCACCAACTTTCTCCCTTAGAGCCTGAAATAAAATCTAAGATTCCCAAAATTCTTATCAGCTGTCGTAGAAAATATATCTCTTGTCCCATTTCAGAGATGGTCCAGGATAAAGAGAACAGCCTGCTGCCGCTGTCATCTGTTTAATTAATCCAAGCAGCAGAAAAATGTGGGCTCGTTCTTAAGGTCCCGATTCTGTTAATTGTGTTAATGAACCAAGTAGATGTCAAGATAATATCATGGATTTGTATTGCTTCTATTGTATCCAGATGCCATTTCCTCTCATAGAAGAATACAATTATGGCTGTGAAGTTAAGCTATCAAAAGTTAGAAATTGACAGAATCAAGGTAACCAGTGTGACCTTAATTTGCCCATCTTTTCCATATGAATTGTAGTCTTTAATTACAGAATCACACACTGAGCTCTCTCAAGAGGACTCCTACCTAACTCAGTGCATCAAAAGGACTTAATTAGCAGCTGTTCAATATTTTTTTTTAGCCTCATTGTTCAATATGTTGCCCTGGGCCTTATTTAAAAAAACATCATTCAAGCCCTGCTCTGAAAACAAAATTATTAATTTCCTCCTGGGCTTTTCTATAATGCTCATCATCACAGAATCTGAGTACTTTGTAGACAATTCATTCATCGTTGTAAAAACCATATGAAATTTGAGGGCATTATCTCCATTTAGCAGATCAGGAGCTGAGACACAGAGACTAAAATAAAAAATGTTGGGTGTCCAAAGTGAAATCCTTCAAACTGTCAAAGATGGTACTTTACCGTTACACAAGAACTACATATTCAAAGACCAGTTTCCACAGTCTTTGTTAGCAGCTAAGATCATGCAACATTTTGCAAAGCAGACTTAGAGGTACAGACCAAACGCCAAAGATAAAGAGCATATCTGAGTTCCAAATCATTGCATTCAGAGTTCATTTTTCCAGGAAAACTAAGTCACATCTTCTGCTCCCGCAGTTCTCTGCCTCAGCCACTATCCACCTGTCAGTTTCTGAAATGAACAAGGCAAAAAGGTTTATATAAAAATATAGCATTCCCCCATTTCCTTATCAAGGCATCTGTTTATTAGCTGAAGCCAAACTCCTGAAAAGGAAATAGTAAGTTATCTGTAGCTAAAAGTTTTATTACAATATTCAGAGACAGGGTGTCAGGGATGCATGGGTGGGGTACAATATAAATGGAGTTGTTCTTCCATTTCCAAACTTCAGTTCTTTTAATAGTAATTCCTTACATAAATTAATGTGCAAACTCGTGTATGACAACTTATGCATGCAATATAAAATAGAAGCTTTATGAATTACCCACACTGATGAATGTGGAATGTAACGAGGAATAAAAGACACTACCAACTGCTTACTTTTTGGAGATAGACAAAAGCTTTTGAGAATTTTGTATTTGAGAAGCAGTAATATGCAAAGCTGAAGATCCATTTTCTATTGCTTTCAGGCACAATTAATCTTTAGCAGCCCAGACAGCCAGCTCTTCTGGACTACAGAACAGTCAGAAAAATATAAAAGCTCCACAAATTCCTTGCTAGGGCTCTCTGTGCTATTTGAGCTGTGTACTAAGATCCTTAGCAAACTTTCTAACCTGACATTTGATTACATTAGTCCTCATATCTATGCCAGGAAAAAAATACACTTTGTGTTTCAAACTAAACAATGTGAACCTGTTCCGTTTTACTATATCTGCTCAATAACTGTAAAAAGTAATAAGGGAAAGGAGCTACCTCACCATTCTAATATATTACATGTTTCCTAAGAGAATTAAAACTGTTGTTTGCAGTTCTGTCTTTTCCCAGCATTGCTAGCATTTTGACAGCCCTCACTTTATTCTTCCTTTGACATAAGCATCCGCAAAATATGTAGTGCAGGAGTGTTAGCTTGTGTGTTTTGTTTGTTTATTTGTTTGTATTGGTGGTGGTGGTGGTGCTGGTTCTTTTACCCAGTGGTCTAACTCAAACTCAGCTGATTAATTTGTTAATAATTATTTTAATATCAGCTTGCTGAAATAACCCTTAAAGTGAATGGAGACATCTATGACGGTACTCAGTTCTCAAGTCTTGGGGCAAGTACGCAGAATGCCGGGAGTAAGAGTAGTGGAACATGGAATCTCTACCCTTCTTTTCTAGCATATATAGACATCTTCTCATACATGAGGCTCCAGCCTTGTTCTTCTCTGCAGTAGGGAAAAAAAAGAAAGCTGTCTCCTTACTACCCTCAGTGCTTCCCCAGAGAGTAAAACTGGCCTTAAGAAGGAAAAACATTGCAGGGGTGCGAAAGCAAGCAATGGGAAGGCTATTGCTCCTTCTAAGGACAGAAGTTGCACAGACTTGGCATTGTCCATGCATACTGAAAAACATCAACTTGAATAACACTGGAATAGCTGAAATGTTCATTCTTAGATAAAAGAATGGCACCCATACGGATATGCCAAAATAAATAGTTTAATTTTCAAAGCTACCGACTACACATTGCACCTAAGTGCAGTCAGCTATTGGACTCTGGAAAAGACCTATCAAAGGCACTGCAGACAGTCCCTGTAGCATTTCAACATATAATTGCTTTATATAATGCCAAGCCTATCTCCGATTTCAGAACTTCAGGCTTCTCTCATGTAAGTTATTTCCAGTGAACTGAAACAGTTATAGGAGAGATTCAGCAAAATTTTTAAGTGAGGACTTTCAAATTATTGTCCTTGTTTTGTATTTTTATCAAAACTGAAGTATCTGCACAAAAGTTCATAATGTTCTTCCGCTTACTTCCTGAGAACTAATAATTTATTTAAAAAAAAACACTTTATGGGTATATAAAATTAGGGTTATTAATAAAACAGCACTATTTTTTTATATTTTTTTTCCTTATTTAGAATTCTTTTTTTTGTTGTTGTTGTTGAGTTGTTATTCTTTTGTCTTTCCTCTTTACTGTCACAGCAATGCAGGCAATGTAATTATCTTGGGCATTCAATGCAGCTGCTTAAAATATCTACTAACAAGAATTAATTTTTAAGAAAATACGTGATGCCTTTTTGACATTTGTTCAATTAATTATTCACAGTTTTTACTAAATAAAATGTACCTGTGGTGCTTTTGCTTGGTTTTCATTCCATTTTGTTTTAATGCTGAGATAGTCTTGGGTGAATAAAAGAAGGACAATCCACTGAGAAAGACATTAGCCTGGATCACAAGAAACTGCAACATAATTCTGTGCTGTGGTGCTGCAAACTTCTAGTGTGTTCCTGGGCTGGTCATTTATCATGTAATCTGATAGTTCCATGATGAGAATTCAAACACTTTCTGCCTGCCCTCCATTTCTTTGTTTCCTACAGGAATGCAAATTCTGTCTTCTGTTTCCTCCAGGAATGCAGACTCTGCCTACCATGCATAGATGCACAGGGAATGGCATCACAAGCCCCTGGTGTCCCTGTAATAACATAAAAAGATACTTGCTTTCTCATGATGTCATGCACAATTTTGGCACTATGTGCAAATGTTATTGATGTTACCAGGATTTTGTCCTTCAATATCTCAGCAAGCGCAGTTGCCACATGCTGTATTTATGATTTCATTCAATGGTGTTGTGATTCATGAATGTGCCAATTGGGTGTAACAGTTTATGAAGGAATGTTAGCAAGGGTATGAAGTTTATGAATGGTAGGAATCACAGTTTGCTAAGAACAAATAAATGGCAAAAGAATTTCCTGAGAAGGTATTAAGTTGGGTCAACTAAGGTAAATACGTCCTAAGGCCTGATTTTCAGAACTTATTAGCATCCCCCATTTTCACTGAAGGCAAGGCAGCTATGGCTGCTTTGCCAAAAAGGTACATACTGTTTTCTTATAGTTTGACCATTTTACACGTGTTGGTAAATATTAGGGAGGCAGGGAAACAAGGAAGGTTTTCTAGCAATGTGTTACGGCCATATCATTGTATTCGACTAGGCATCTAAGAATTGAATTTAGTAGCAAATGCCCATAAATACATAGACTTCCCATGCAGTTTGACCAAAGGTGAAACTCTCTCTTAGTTTCCTTTGTAAGGAAACTGTATGCATTTTCAAAAATTCTGAATATACCTTTTTGTGAAGTATATTTTCAAAAATGTGTAACTCAACAAAAAACTTAAACCAATTTTTGGTAGTGATCTGGTGAGTTAAAGTTAAGACTCACTCAGTCACTTAGAAGAACTTAGGAGTCACAATCACTTAACCATAATTGAAAATTTACCCTTCTTCTTATTACAAATGGTTGCTACTTCCAGGGTGATTAATCTCATCTTTAGCCAGAAATACCAAGCACTCCAGCTGACTGAAAGTGATCCAGCAGTTGCTAGGCTCTTTCTACTGAGCAGCAAAACATATGACTGAGACTTAAATGTATTGCTGGATACACTATCCCAGAATTGTGTTATATCTGTATTACAAATATTTACTGAGTGACTTCTACATGTACCTAAAAACTAAGACCACAGTAAGACAAGAGTAGGTAATAGGTTGATCACTGGGTCATGGTACTCCCACACAGAAGGAAATAAATGGGAAAAAAGAAGAAAGAAAAAATAAAAAAGGAAAAAAAAAAAAGGGGGGGGGGGGGTCTCTTTCTTGAGCATGTGTGTCCAGAAACTGAAATTTCTGAAACTGATTCTAGTAGTAACACTTGGTGTGGTGGGTTAACTTTGGCTAACTGCCAAGCTGCTTGCTCACCCAGCTACTTGCTCACTCCCCTCTCCAGAGGGATAGGGAAAAATAGAATGAAGTTGATATGATTTGTACACCAGGATAGTGAGAGGTTAACAGGGAAAGTGAAAATTGCACACATAAGCAAAGCAAAAAGAAGAATTCATTCACTACTTCCCAGCAGCAACAGCAGATGTTCAGATGCTTCCTGGAAAGCAGAGCCTCAGCAAGTGTGACTGTTGCTTGGAAAGACAAATGCTATAACTCTGATTGTCCCCATTCCTCAAAACTCTCCTTGAGCTTTTATCACTGAGCATGATGTCATGTAGTATGGGATATCCCCTTGGTCAGTTTGAGTAAGCTCTCCCAGCTGTGTCCCCTCCCAGTCCCTTGTCCACCACCACTCACCCCTCTACTCACTGAATATAGGTGGGGGGAGAAAGGCAGAGTGGAAAACAAGGAAACCCTTGATGTCCTGCAAGCACTGTTCAGTAATACCCTAAGCTTTTTCTTATCAACACTTCTTTGGCCACAAATCCAAATCACAGCACCGTATGGGCTTCTATGAAGAAAGTTGACTCTGTCCCCACAAGAAACAGTACACTTGGGAAAGGTCTATTAAACACTGTCACTTCTAACTAGAGAAGGCATTATTTACATTGAAGACTAAACCATTCCAAAAAGGTTGCTTGCTACTCCCCTTTTTTTTTCAAGACATTTATAAATGTCAAACACTGTAGGGATTAACCCTGTGTTATACTGAGATGCTTCTATTAGATAAAAATAAGATCTGAAAGTCCTATACGGAAATGAACTGCCAGTATTGAAAGGAATAAGTGGGTCAGATATGTGACTTTGCTACTGTTGTTACTCACTTATTATTTTACGTTTTTGCCTCAGAAATAAACTCAAATATGAAACAGACATTTTTTTCCTGGCTTATATTCTATTCATTACATTTAATGCAAAATATTCTGATTTCTGCAAAATATACTAGTACTAAGAAAGCTGAAAACTGGAAAATAATTCATTCCCCAGTATAATTAAAAGAACCTTAATTTGCAAGGGGCAGTGAATGAGTCACAACAAAACGTAGTAACAAAAGGTGAACCTTTACTCCAGAAGATTGCGTGCATCCCTCTATTAGTAGGTACAGAAGCAGAAGAGTGATTTTAAATTGCTGCTAGTCTGTGTCCTGAAGCCTTGATGATGGAAAGAAGATATGGGATAAGCTATTCTGATAACAAGAAAATTAAAGCCTTAAAAGAAAATGGGGAGAGGATCTTTTTAATTACATGACAAAAAGACCCTTCTTTAGATGTTCTTTGCAAATACAGGGGAAAGCACTACGCAGTCATTTCTCTGCCCTCTATTCAGATTACTAGGATGAGGACCATTTTAATGAGCATATAGAATTGAGACTTTTATTTTGGATTATATTTTGTGAAACCACAGGACAGAAGTCTCTATAGATCAGTTCCATATTGCTGCAATGAAAATCTCACAAAACAAACAAATAAAAAAGAATGTCAATTACATATTTCAAATGTTGACATTAAAAGCATTTATAGAATGCAAAATTCAGAAAAAAAAAAACTGCCAAAATATTTTGCATGACTTTTTAACCTTTCCTTCCAGATTCAGTGTGATTTCTTCTTCAGTTGTAGTAAACAACTAAATGACAACTACCCTAGTCCATTTACTGGCATACACTAAAGGTATCCTTGGACATGTGCTAAGGTATAGCAGCAATCAACAAACAACTTAAAAGGACACAAAGATATTGATATCCAGCAAAATTAAGGGGAAATACAGAATACAGCATAGAGATGTAAGGATACCAAACTGTTGGAGGAAGCAGCTGTGAAACCCTTAAAAATATTCCCTTCTGTAACTAAGAAGGAATTGGGGCCAGTTTTTTGGTAACCCATTGGCAGAAAGGGGAACCATTCCATTTTCTGCACCATTTTCTTAACACTTATTTTAATGAGGTGCTGATCTCAGTCAATAAACTCATGGTTGTATTTCATGTGTCGGACTGATTTCATGTTTAGGACTGATTGACCCCTCATGGGATTCGCACAATGTTGAAAGTGTTGCACTGAAGTAGCTGAGAGACGACTTTAACCCAGAGGCTCTTATCCAAGCCAGCAGAACAAACTGACATGGACTGTGTCTTATTCTGCTCCCAAACTCAAGAGGCTAAGAGCAGATGATGGGATCATAATCTCTATCGTTCAGGCATTCATCTACAGGTGTCTTTGCCTGCATCAAAGTCTATTCTGTTGCTATTCCAGGCACCTCTGTGCAGCTTGAAAAGACTCAAGCCTAAGACTTGATTAGGAGATATATCTTTCCCTCCTGGTAACCACCTGCAGAGCCATTTTGTAAGTCTGGTCTTGTTCGGCTCAGCTGCATATTGCGATGTGGAGAAAAATCTGTGGCCACTCAGCCTGAGGCAGGGTGCCATTTAGTGGTTATATCTATATATCACTAAGGGAGAGACCAGAAGAGGTAATATCCAGTCTGCTATTTCTATGTAATGTCAGTGGTGGGCAAGGGCACAAGGCCAAAGATGGAAGCTGAAAACTGACAGAGCCCTGGCTTGCAGGCAGGAGTGCAATGCATTGAGCTGAAATGGCAACAGAGAGGTTTTGTACTACTGAAGAGAGCTGGAAAGACAGCATTTAACATTTAGTACATAACTTGCTCTGAAAAAGAGTGCTTAGTGAGGAAAGAATATTACAAATAGGACAAGGGATCAGGGACAGTATTATTTTAATGCACATAGACTGCCACAGTAAGTAAACTAGTGAGTGAAGATACAAGAGCAGAAAATAAAAGCTATAAAGAGAACATTATTTTTAATATACATATCTGCCAATCAAACACTATACTGGTAGTTGTAAGTGACCTGATTGCTTGGTCATTAGCACAGCAGACTGCCTTGTGGGGAATACACATCCATGTCCAGTTGGCTGAATACAACAGAATCTTGGCAGGGCAGATCTAATAATTACTTGAGCTATGTGAGGAAAAACAAGAGAGAAAAAAATACAAACTTTCAGTCCACTTCAGAAGATGGGCCATTTTTATGTGTTTAAGGAAAAATAAATAAATAAATAAATGAGGGATCATGTATATATGGCTTAGAATAGAAGTCATTTAATACCAAAGCCTAAAAATAATCATTGATGGCATATTAGTGTCCACCAATTTTACTAGAGGCAAAAATATCTGTCATCAGTAACTGCCTTTATTTTTGCCACTTTTATTGGACCCTTTGCACTGCTACTCCATGTCTGCAAACCACTAAGTACACTAGGGTAGAGTTGATGAATGGGACATTTATTCCTTCAATCACAATTAGGAATGAAATAACTTACTTCATATACAAAAGATTTTAGTTATCTTTCTGATTTTAACTTGCTATACTATAAAGCCTTTCTTGTTATATGTCGGATGATAAAATTAAAAGCCAAACAAAAATATTCAATCAAAACATAGAATTTTAAAATTGTATTTTTCATTACCTTCAGGAGATTTTGGGGTAGAGTATCTTGCTACACTTTGTCCAGTTTAGAAGAACCTTTTTAATATGATTATTTTTCCTGAGTTCTTCTCATTCATGGTCTTAACTCCTATGTTTTGACTGGGAGAAAATTTGACAATCCACTTTGGATAAGAAAAGAGAATATGACAGTGTTATTTGTGAAAGTTACTGAAAACATTAAAAAAAATACTAACTTCTCAGTTTCAAGTAATAAACCTAATTCTTTGGTTTGCATTGAATTTATAGGCTAAATAATATTATTTTCTTAAAATAAATACACCATTATGCCATATGAAGTCTGAACAATCAAGTAAACAAATTTTTGCATGGGAAAAAATGTTAAACAATAACTTTTAAAACTTCTGTCCTTTTCTTTCCTGCTCAACAACCCTTGAATTTTAACCGCTAGAAAATAAATCATGTGGCAACCCATATCATTGGGATATTGTTACAGCCCATGGCAGGTATAGAATTATTTTTATAGAGCAGCAGAAGTTACATTAAATTCAGAGACTAGATTTCTTTTGTATAATAGGACAATCACATGAAATTGAGCAAACTGTTTCTGCTATCTCCATCTCAATCTCCAGGGCCTTAACCCCATGGTTATATATGAGTCTAGTGAATTTTTGTGATATAAAGAGGCAACACTGAGTAAGCTGGAGTGTGAAACAACACAGAACTGCAAGACATACCCTAGAAGGTCAAATATAAATCTTTTAGGCTATTTCAGTTTCCTAGTCCCAGATAGAAAAACAAAACAAGACAAAACAATGACAGCAACAAATAATAAACAAAACAATGAAAAAATTATCCATTAAACTATTAAGCCACTCTGGCAGATGGAATTTAACTCTTAGCACAGCTGTTGAGAACAAAGATTTTAAGAAGGTATCGTGGTAGTTTAGCCTTTATGAGCAAAGGCAGTACTCTAGATAAAACAGAGCTGACAGATTTTCTGTCATGGTTATGATTAGCTATGCATCACCTATCATTCAAGCTGACAGAAAGGTTTTTATTCAAAGTTAGTGAGCCTGTTTTTGTTATTGGCATCAAGGTTCATACTGGAGGCTATCAGGAGCTCCTTAAATCTGCACAAGTTGCTCCACAGAACATCACCCGTGCCTACTTCAGCAGGATATCGCTGTTAAGTGCAGAGCTTAACAAGGGTTTAATAAATGCTTCTAGAGTTTAATAAGCAAGATAAGAATTACAGAATTTATATTTTTTATAAGAACAAACCAGACATTCCTCTTTTTTTATTCTGTCAGCATGGTTTAGAAATCAGACCACTGAGAAAGACAAAAGCATGTAAAAGAGATGGATATTTGTGCAAGGAATACTTCCAGGAATTCAGTGTCAGCAGTGCTGCTACAGTTCATTCTGCAACTTTGGTGCTAACTTGAGCTGCTGCAGCAAAGCAGCACAACCTATTGTCACAACCTATTGTAGCCTCTTTGCTCGTATAATCACCATCACTAAGACAGCATACTAGTAATGTCATATTATTCTCGTTTTAACAGATGTACATCTATATATATACTCATCATGGTTGAAAGTCACTGTGATCTTATTTTTGGAGGATGGGTAACTGGAAATGATAGGAAATGACAGCAAATGACTGGGAAAAAAAAATTACAGTGAAGTTTGAGAAGAGCAGAGAGCAAATTTTGTCATCACAGAATCACAGAATCATCAGACTTGGGAAACAGCATCTAAACAGGGGATCCTTATAATGCCAGACTCCTCCTAGGCTGTGCACAAGTGCAGAGAGAAGAAGGGATGAAAGGGCAAAGCCGAAACCAGTGACTTCCTTCTCCCTGAAGAACCAGCAGCCATGCAGGATATGTGAATTGGGCCTGAGAAAGCATCTCCCAGACAGTCATCAGCATCTGAATGCTGAAGATCTCTGAGGGCTATCTCCCTTCTCTGAGGGCTATTACCCTTCCATGGAAAGGAAGAGCACAGCTGAGGCTGCAATCTGTGTTTGTGGCTTGTCTCCCATTTGAAAAGGCACAAAAAGTTCTCTGAATTCTCTGGGATAATGTAAAAGGAAAAATCACACAGGGTTAATAGTCAGCTGCCAGTTTAAGTACATGGGGGTCCTGCCTGCTCTCTCCATGTGCACAGAAGAGGGGATACAATGCAAGGGAGAAGAAATAGCAGCATTACATTTGCATGATCATACCGGGGGATGCAAATGGCAAGCACCGAAAAAGGGAAATACTGTAAGACTGCAGCATAACTTTTAATTGTGACTCAGAGCTTCTGGCATGAGGCCTGGCTGCCATCCTCCTCCTCCTCTCCACCCCCATTAATGAGAAAAACATTATTAGTCTATTAGCTAATAGCTGTAATTATCACTCACATGCTCTTATTCATCGCACTCCACTGTTTTCAGGGGAATGGGAACAGTACACAAACTCTTCTCACTCAGCAGCACCTTCCAGAGCAGGAATATGAACATTGTTTAGAATATACCCATTAAATTGCAGACATTAAAATCAGAGAAGATCCTCTGATCATGAAAAACATCTCTCTGGTAAGGGAAGCTTAGTCCCAGAAGCACACTTTCTACTGTTTCATCCAGAATAACGTTAAAAACACCAGAGGTGAGTCATCCAAGTCTCTCAGGAGAAAATTCCTAAGTACAACTCACCTTTGGTTTTTATTTTTGTTCTTGTTGTTTTTAATTCTTTAGTTTATTCTTATCTATCTTGTTTTATAGCATTAAGTACTTCTCTCTGCATACAGCTAGCAACCTTCACACTTTCCTGATCCATCAAATCTCACACACTCAGCACAAGACTCACAACTGCCCCTCCCCGCTGCCTGTCTCCACACACACACACACCTTCCTTCATACTCCTATACTGCGAAGGCCTCACTGCAGAGCCATTTGGGATGCAGCATCAGGACCATACATAAACCTCTGAGCAGATGCCTCTAACAAGTGGCATACAGAACAGGAAGGTGGCAGGAGCACAGAGCTGCAGCTAGCTGCTTGCTCTTCACTGCAAAGCCTGCCAGCTGCCCTACATCTGCCTCAGTCCTGCTGGCAAGCATGTTCCCCCGCCCCTCCCAAAAAATGATGACTCTTCCTTTAAACTCCAAGAAATGTGTAATTTTGTGACCTGATATACATTACCTGTTGTATGAGCCAATATAACACCACCTCAGACACTAAACCTGAGCAAATTCAAGAGGTTTGTCTGACCAGCATTCCTTGCTTTGCTTAGTCATCACATACCTAATTTAGTACTTTTAATCTATCTCCTAAATCTTCATAGTCCTCATGTAATTCATTTGTTGTTCTTCGCTAAATTCCTTCTAACTGATCAATATCTTTCTAGTTAACATAGTGCTGAATGCTACCCAGTATTTCAGAAGCAGTCACAAGAAAAGCACTGCTATTGTTTATTGGACTTTTACTTGTGCTTGGCTATTTTTATCAGCTACTACTCATCAAAAAAAAATATCTCAGGAGAACTATCTCTTGGCATTATAGTGTTCCACTGAGGAATCAGCAAAAAGACAGCAACATTTCACTTCAGCCCACTGAATTATGCCCAAATCCAAATTTAACAGGTGCCCTATTTTACAGGCAGACTGAGTAAATAACCTGCTTATACTGCTAGCTATTTTAAGTGTTAAGACTTCAAAACCTCTGTCAGACTTGGCAAAAAGTCAACTCAGAGAGGGCATTCTCACTTTATTGGAAGGACACAAGAGCATAAAGCATCTTCTGATCACCCCTTCCTTTTGATCCCATCCATGTCCCCCCAACCCCTGTTTTTTTTTTTTTGTTTTGTTTTTTTTGTTTTTCTTCCCTTTTACTTTTCTACCACCACTTCCTCCAAACAGGTTTATGGTGTTTCTACTGTTTAGGATTTCACAGACAAGAAATCCAAGAATGCTGAGATACAGAGGTATGAGTTAAAAGAAACTGTTTTCCCCCCTTGTGCCAGTTACATATATGCTTGTACAAGGTCACAGAGTACTGTCACAGGTCTGTTCTTTTTTCTCTATTGAAAAAAGCCCACACAATTAATAGAAACACATAAGTAACTAAATCTGACTTGATAGGCAAGACATTGAACATCTGTCAATAATTACTGGAGTGTCTTTTTTATCTCACAAATGCTCTTTTTCAGACATGCACCCTGCTTGCTATAAACGGGTCCTATTTTATATCACTCATGCATATTTATGCAGAAGCATGTGTGTGCATACATACATATATGCATTTATTCATCTGTGTATACATATTTACACACGTGTGAGTGTCTATGTGTGTATGCAGGTATATTTGCAGGTATATGCTATCCACGTGTTTGTTACTTTTGCTATATTTCTGTGCAAGTGATTGGAAGTTACCATTTTTAGCACTGTTCTTAAAGCTTCAGTTGCTATGATTGTGGTCTTGCATGAGAAGCTCATTTTTCATTTACAAAGAAAAGTAGATTTCTAAACCTTGTGGTGAAAACCTTGAAGACATGAAGCAAATGAACATCAAAGCTGAGAAAAAAAAAATGAAAAGAATGCAGCTTTCTTAAAATCTCAGTTTTCAAATCTCTTGCTTTTTTTTTTTTTTTCCAGACTGTTTTCTAGTTTTTGTTAATGCTTGTTTCTCTTTGCATTCTGGTCAGCATCTATGATGTCTTCCAGAAACAGAAAACTCTTTTCACATGAGAATCTTTCTTTGGTTTTGCATAACGTGCCAAAATAACTGTTGTCACCAACTACCATTTAATCCACCTTGCTCTTTCTCATGATAGGCATGGGTTTAAGCATCTTCTGTGAGTGATATGAATCATCCAGTGTACAGTATAATTTTACCTTTGTGAAATTTACATCTATGTGAGATGGCACAAAGATAATTATTTCTGCTTTCTTGAGTGTCCAGTACTTTGGATTTTTGCTATATGATGAATAACACATCTCAAAGTCTATCTGCATGGGGCCCAGCAAGTTCTATGGAAGATTTTAATCAATTTGAATCAATCTGTGAACCAGGAATTTCATCAGCCAGTAAAGTTTAGGGAAGTGAAATCAATAATTAAATCCTGCTTCCTATCCAATATCAGAGTTGTCAAAATGGGAGGCAGAGACCAGTCAACTGAATTTAAAGATGGCCCAATCAATCTTTACAGGAAAACTCTCTTCACAATCTACTAAGTCCCTTGCTCCAGTAAATCTCTCCCACTTCCAATATGGTTCTATTTGATTAGAATATCATACTTTTATACGTTTCTGTACAGTAAACTAGAGATGAAATGTATAGAAGAGAGGGAACAAAATATCTGCAACTGAAAAACAGCATTTAAAAAATCATGTAAGGCCATAGGGAATTTGTACTTGCTGCTTAGGAGGTTTGGATGACATGACAGTGAGATATGCCTTTGCACAGCTTTAAGGGAGATATTGCACAGTTGGAGCAAGGCGTGCAGAACCTGCTATTCTGACCTCTCCAGAGAGTCCTGGGTGAAAGCCCATCACTGAAGTGCAGATGCAGTTTCATGGGTCTCCAGAGAGAGCACATGATTAACTATAGTCACCTTGACATAAAGTACATATGTTCCTCTTACTTTTCAGGAGCACTATCAGTCGCTTATGGTGTCAATGACTCCTTCACCCTGAATATGATTCTGTGACAAAAAGTTTCATTGTGTTTCCTTGTAACAAGGTGTTCAGTAGTAATCACAAACCTCCAAGGACATTTGAAACAACTATTACCTTTTGGAAGTAGTAATCTGCATAATAATGATAACGATGTATGAAATCTGAAATATTTTTATTGTTTGGTGCTTTGGAATACAGAAACCTGTGACAGACCATCAGTGGCAAAGTACTATTGTTATGGGCATAAAGAACTGTGGATGATTAATGTAAAATAGGTAGATGCTCTGTATATTTTATGAGAGAGGTCTTTAAAAATATCACATATAACCTGGATGTCTAAAAATCATGGTGATTTCAGGATGGAAAGGGAAGCTGACACAACACATTTCCATGTGCTAAACTGGGAGCTGGACCAGAACTGATTCGTTAGAAATTAAATAAAGAATATCTGCACTTATTTACATCTTTTTGGCATCAGCTAAAAACAAGGGCTAGATTTTCCAAGGGATTATATTTTTCAAGTCACAGCAGTAGGCAGAATCACATTCGTGTAACAATAGGCTAAGGGAGAGCAGAATCAGAACGTAAGGGCAAAAGTTACCCTAGAACAATTTCAAATGGGGACAAAATTGAAAGCACTTTCTGGGCAGATGTCTACAATGTCATGGAAAAAAAAAGGGGGGGGGGATTTTTTTTTAATATGTAAGCACTCAAAGCCTCAGAGAAATGCTGACATGAATAACATTGTGATATGTTTTGACAGTTTTTGTAAAAATCAATGCAAAATGTTTGATGTAGGTTCCTTTCTTATACCTTTGAGATAACATTATACTGGGAATAGACTGGTAGGTTGACTGAGACATTACTGGTAGACCTTGGCACAAAAAAAAAAAAAAGATTAAGAATACATTAACATTTGTGAAACCAATATATTGAATTTACTAGGCACAACAACTTGACATACTAGACCACAGCAAAAAATAAAATATTAGGAGAAATTAAAACACACTACCTCTGGGGAAATAAACATTTCACCTGATCTACAAATGATCCTAAACAAAATAAAATCATGTTAATTTTGAATTTAGGTCAATAGCTCAATTTTCAATGTACACGGTATCTCCCAGAAGCAATGTTTTTAAACTAAAGTTGTGTTTCAGAAATGTTCTCTTAAAATCAGGTAATATCAAACGTACAAAAAATATAAATGTTCCTTTCTACTCTTAGAACCCTCATGAACAGGTGAAATATTCTTTGCACTGCAATTGTGATGTTTCTTTTCAGAAAATAAGTAATAACAGTTAAATATTTCAAAGCTGTGGCCTAATTTTCATAATTAGGAAGGTATAGGCATCTATGTTTATGTCCAAACTTTCTTAAAAAGAATACTTTTGAAAGCAGAAGATGATGGCTTAAGCTGTCACTAACCTACCTGGAAACAAGTAGTATGCTAACTGCATCTTTCTCCTTGGTACGTGTCCAGCTCTGTATGGTTTAAAACTTCATCATAATACCCAAACTCTTTTGAGTGCTAGCATTATGCACCCAGAAGCCAAGTGCAGTGACACATTGCCATTCTTGAGCCACCTCATGGAGCCACAGATGGAATCTGTGTGGGCAGCTCTGTCCAGCCCTTCAGCAGGGCCCCATGTCCTGTGTGGCTCCAGCCAGAAGTCCCACAGCCTTTCATGAAGTTACCAGCCCTAGTCAGACTTTGATTTCAGGGTGGCAGGGAGTTGATCCCAGCAACACAGCATGGACATTTCCTCAGCTGAAGAAGCTGTGGCACTTGAAAAAGAGGTCTAGAAAGTTTTCCCAGAAATATCTTCTCTCTCTTATTTTCACTCCCCTCCCCTGAACAAAAACTAATGTATCGCTGAGATCAACTCCCAGTCACTTGGAAGAAAAATGTGCAGCTCCCATTCATTCTTCTGAGGCCACATTCCTACTTACTTTGATAGATGAAATAAAGGTTCGGGTGCAGATTTTGATGTATGCTGCCTTAAGTAGGGGGAAATCTGGGCAATTCAGAAGCACCTCTGTTAACACCTATATCTGTGACTGCTCGATGGTAGAGACTCTTCTATACTTTGCATTCTTTGACTGTCATGGACAAGGTGATTTTCTGAATATTATGAAGTCTATCCAGTATTTTCCCAAGCAAAGGGGTTGAGGAAAAGAACACCAATTTTAACAGAAAACATTCTTTCATCAGAAGCTACTCATTTTTAATTTTTGCCCTCCTCATCGAAGAATGAAGAAAGTGAGGTGCTATCACCTATGAAAAATGAGCACATATATATATATAATGTATATACATGTATACACATATGAAGAATCTGAGTTGGAGAAGGAGTAGCAAATTAATATGAGGGAGCAAATCTTATTTTAATAATTCAAATTACATAGCATAAACTGATGCCTTCATACATACTACCTCTTCAAATCAATCAGCCATGCAATGTTTTTATTAATTGAAAATTTATAAAATATATGTAAAATAGTTTGACAATAAAATAGAGACAGTTCTGACCTGTCTGGTAAGCTCTGATTTTCTCCAAAGTTTTTGGAAGTGAGGTAAATCTGGTATACTTACAGTAGATTTTGTTCTATCTATAGGGTTTTCCTTTCATTCTTATCAATGAGGATGTATTCCACAGGAGCTGTAATACTGTAAGGGCAGAGTCTCTGTAATTTAGGCATTGCCAATCTGCACATAACATAATTTACGCAAAAAAAAAAAAAAAAAATCAGTTCTCAGAGGGATTTTTTCCAACAGAAACATTTATAACCATGAACCTTATCAAAATTTCAGATTATGAAAACTCTCTGTTACAAGCTTTACAACAGTACTCTACATTTTACCAATGCCATAAATAATTAAAACTAAAGTAGCAGATAAATTGGGGGTGAATTTTGTAATACATTATCCTGACTCTTTAAATTGTATTTGCTCATTTATAAACCTCAGTAGTAAATCTCCCAATTATTACTATAAATTAGGGAATTTCTGATAATTAGTGGCCACCAGATGTCTCCTGTATTGTTTTGTCTATACAATAGAAAAACACTAAGAATCATGGGAAAATCAATGAAAAAAAAAGAAGAAAAAAAAAAAAAGCAAAAGAGCTAAAGAGTTCAGCCAAGGCATCTTCCTTGATTCATGCCCAAATCTACAGTTCTTTAAAAAATCAAAAACAAATTACTGTGATTTATACTGTTCTTTGAACAAAAAGCAACAGTTGCATGTAATTATATTCTGTCTATACTGCAGATCTCTTTGGAAGAGAGCATCCATTGATTTTTTTTTTTCACCATTAGCTTTTTTGGTCTTCAAAAAAATATTATATCCAGGATCACTGTCTACGTTGTTTTGGTCTCCATGTCCATGGGTAAGTATAATACAAATTTTTCTGCTTCCTCAGCAATTCCTTCCTTTTGAAGTGATGAATGAAGGTAAAAGAGACTGTATCCTTAGTCTCATTCTCTATTTTGCACACAAACTGGTAAAAGGATGAAGGGCATTCTGCATGCTCTTTAGCAGAGGTCCAGCCCTATTTTTCACTGCAGCTATATCAAGCTTAATATGTGTTTTTCCATGCAGTAGGAATAGATTTGCAGAAAAAAACAGTCAGCATGGAAGATCAAATGAAAATGAGAATAATATGTGCCACCTTTAGACTAGCTCAGGTTTGATCCTATGGACTGATCTTCCATTTGTAGTTAGCACTCATTTGGTGTTCTCCCAAAGCAGTATTTTCAGTTGAGTTTCATATAAAGAACTGCAGTGTGAGCACTCTGAAAACACTTAACAGTGAAAATCACATTATGGTAGGTAGGGACAGTCAGGATACTAATTTCAGAAGTGTACTAAAACAAATTAAAATACTCATCTAGTCCCACAGTTCCCTATAGAGACCCTAGAAATCTACTTTTATGACAGAATGACCATTCTAGGCATGGCCCCAGGCACATGACATTATTGGACTGTGTGTTAACAGTCTGAGAACATATTAGAGCTGAAGAGTTTAAATCCAAGGTACCCAGCCCATCATGGTTTGGCATTTCTGTTTCCACTTTAGCTTATTTCTCAGTCATCCCTGGGTGTATGTAGTTAGCATGGGCAGTTTATAAGACAGTCAATATCACAGTCTACCTAGAGACTGCACTGTCTCATCCACTGTTAAAAATGTAATGGAAAGTTCACAGTTTTGCCAATGTAGTCCAACATTTTGTTCTCAGCACTGCATGCCATCAGTCACAGCAGCTTGATAAGGTGAGCTGACCCCTTCATTTAGAGTGCCGAAGAAGTGATTACTGGCTTTGTTTGAAAGGAAAGGAGCTTCAGCATGAATGCATAATGCATTCTGGCTCAAATGCCTAGGATGAATATCATCAGCGCCATAAGTTCTGAGGGAATTTTCTCCTACAGCTCCCTTCATAAACAGTACTTCTGCTTTGAGATCAGAGAACTCCCTCAGGCCACATCCTCATTTATCTTTGTATGCTCTTTACTGCATCACTTATTTATCAATATTAATCTTTGTCTATAGGTGATGGACATTCTTTCAATTGTGGAAAAGAAGAAGAACAAAGGGTTGTATTTTTTAAGCAACTAGGTTTATTTGAAGTAAAATATTCAAATGCGATAGTAAAATTCTTCAGCGTGCTTATTCTTAGTGCTAGCAGCAGTATTTTCTCCTTTTAGCTTGCAGACAGACTGAACCCAAAGTTAACCTTTCCTTGGATGCTTCATCAGCTTGCTGTATGTCTGATCGGCTCCTTTGCACTTAATGGATTTATTACTGCTACCTGAATTTTGCTCCAGACATGGGTAACAGCTTAAGCAGGTACCATGTAACTTGTCTAATTGTTGACACAGGAAAATAAATAAATAAATTAATAAATAAATTCTATGGCAAATCATATCTAATTATAAAAGCATTCAAACCCAAATCAAAGAAGGCACTATGATAGAAAAATGTCTCTATGTATTGTAAGCAGTGTTTGTTTGATTTAATGTGAATAAAATATACTTACCTACAGAGACAACTTGATATTAAACTATAATCAGTCATTTATGTCATTTAATGTAGGACTGAATGCCAGTAGAAAATTGAATTTATTTTCTTTTTCTTCTTAAATATGCATGTTAATAAATTTAAAGCAAATTATAAGAAATTATCAAAAATAGTGTATTAAAAATACATACATAAAACTGCATAAAAAAAATATTTTTTAAGTAAGAAATATGGAATCATTCAGTGTGTCTGCCTGATATATGGACTTCTAATAATATACTGAAGTTATAATGAAGCCGAGAGTTCCTGGCATAATAATACCTAGTGCCTGGCAGGCTTACATGAGGGTAAAAGGTAAAGCATAATGCCCAAATTGATCTTGCCATGCACTACTGGAGCAGGGACACCCAAAGCTGTGCTCCTGTTCTTTTTTTAAAATGACTTTCAGATTTCAAAGACTTGGCTTAAAAAACAAATGAACAAACAACTAAACAAAATGAAAGAATATAAACAGTAATATATCCAGTGGTTTGTTTTAGATGCAAGAGAATATATAACAAATATAGAATGCAGAAAATAAATTACAGCTGCAGTTAACAATACAACATATACTTGAAATAACTCTGTCCTGGAGATAGCCAAGTGTATCACATTTATTACAGCATCTGAACAAAAATATGCAATTACAAGTGAAAAGTTGCAAAGAAGATAGGTTAAATTCATACCATTTCCTATTTGTGTCATATTATTGTCATGAGGATGGATTGACTAGAGAACAGCATGGGTTATATTTTTCATTTTTCTCAGTTTGCTCAGGAGCATTGATTGTTTTCTATCTCACAGCCTTCTTAGGAGTTTACAGTCAGTTTGTTTTCCAACAAGCAAGAAACAAACCTTTCCACTATATTTCAGCAGAAGCTACAGATAGAAAGTAATTTTATACTGAAATGCCCACTATTTTGGAATTCAAGCCTTTCAGGCATCATGTACCATATTTGGAAAAATATGCATATCCATATGTACTCATCACATGACATCAACTTCTGACATCAGGGCTGGAGATTGATAGCCTATTTTCTCTTATAGGAGTAGAGGTCTCATTTTCTTCTCATTACTCGCGCTGCAGTCTAAAGTAATGTCCTCAAGACCAGTGTGAATGCATGCAAAATCACACCCCCTGAAGGTAGTGCATTGCACTGATTGTTTGCTTTCACATTTTAGCTGTAATGGACTTGATTGTGCAGGGCAGTAGATTAGGAGCAAAGTTCTGAGTGCTGCTTAAGAGCAAAGCAACTGCCTAAGACACCAAGTTTACCGTAATGTCTACAAAAAGAGGATTTTTTGTAATCCATTATCATATTGTAAAACAGACTATGTATAGGGTGACATCTAAAGCACTACTTGAGTATCTGAAGTACAGTGATTGAGACACCTTACTTTGGAGCAACGAGTCATAAAACCCAGCAAATTTGACCATATAAACATTTACAAGCATAGAAAAAGGCATGCACAGACACTGAACTAGATTTCTTCCCTTCTGAATAATGCTGCCATACAGTTCCATTTCAAGCATTTAGTAAACAGAATGAGTTCACTCTCTTACTCCTCACCTTCCTCACCTTCAGCCTCTTTGGCAGCCTGTTATTTGTTTTCTAATCTTCAAAACTGAGCCTTTCATGAGCTTTAAGAAAGCAACCTTATTTTCACTATTTTTATGTATATATCTGGGAGACAACAGTATTTCTCAGATTTTACATACAATATCTCCAGGATGGCACATTCACTTACTGACTTACTGTTCTAGCTATGGCTCTCTGTGTTTCATATTTTAATTGGAGAGAAAAAAAAAAAAAAAGGTTATTAGTCACCCATTAATGAATTTTATCTCATTAAGGGATAAACTAGCCTCAACTATTTCCATTTATCACTACTTCTGGTATCTTGTTAATCATTTGTCCTTCCCTGTCCCTGAAATGACCACTACCAGCATGACAGAGGGAAAAACGAAGACTGAGCTTGTCTCTCCACACCCAGGAAAGCCAAACTGCAACCGCTCCCTAACATATACCAGTCCCTCTCCAAATGATAGAAAATACAGTCACAAACAGTCTTCCATCATGTTATTTTTCCAAATAAATGAAGGAAGATATCAACAGAGACTTTTGCCTATAAATATACTACAGTTTTCATGTTAACATGCTATTTTGTCTCATATAATTAAAGTCATGTTTGTAGTCAATCTGCCAGCAGAATGCCGAGTATGTCCTCTGCTCTCAGCCTGTAAAGAGAATAACATAAAAGAATAACTCCAACCATATCTGTAGGTGGTAAGTTCAAATGCTTTTTTCTGTACCAAAACCAGAAAAACAGATCAAGACAGATGCAACAGCTATTCCATACAATGAGAAACAGCAGAATGGGCAGGGTTATATCCCCTGGGTTCTGTGTCTGATACACATCAGCTCTGTTCATAGAATTGGCACAGGCTCAGCCTCTCAGAGTACACAGTTTGGAAGCAAGTTGTTGGTCCCTTGTACCAGTTATAAATAAAACTTAGAGGAAAAATGGGCCTTTAAAAGGTGCTATTTTCTCACTGTTCACTGTCTTGGCACAATGCACCCGCCCCACCCCATTTTTGTTTTGTTTTGTTTTGTTTTGTAGATTTAAGTCACACTGGCAGTTTTAAGCTCTGGAAGCTTCCAGAGAAGTATAAATCATTATTTATATTTAAATAAGTAAATACGAGTGTAACCACTGTATCGGTCAGCGCAACAAATTAATAATGTCCAAGTCCAAAGCATCATATTTTAATAAGAAAAATATATATATACAGGGATACTTGAGCTTAGTGTGAAACTGCAAACACAACAGCAATTGCAAAAACAAACAAACAACAAAACAAAACAAAAAATACTAGAGTGCCTTAGATAGTCAAAATCCAGTCTACAGAATCACATGCACTGAATATAGTCTCGAGTTTTCTGAATGAACTGAACTTTCCCTTGCCATATATTCTCCCCTATTAGAGCAGGCTTGTAAGGAGATCCATCTGAAGGAACCTTATTAGTGAGTTTGTCTGAGCTGGTTCTTTGCTATTTGGAACAGTGAAATCAGCAGGCGGACGCTGCATATTAACTGTCAATCTGAACATTTTCAAGAGGAAGCACAGAAAGTCTGCTTCAGTGTCTTCTTTTCATTAGACTTCAGCTGAAACAGTCTCATTAGATCAAACAGGCAACGCTGATCCTGCAGAGCTGGAGACAAGACATCACTGGCTACATGAATGGTCTTTGGCTACTGCCCTGTTCCTCACAAGCTGTAGAGTAAAATAACACCACTAAAAGCTTAGAAGGGAGGCTTATTTCATAACACCTGACTTGGGAATACTGAACCAGATGTCATGCTTTCTGTTTTATGAACAATTTTTAGCAACTGTTAAAGGCTGAAGCAAAGTATTGATTGATTCATAGCAGCTCAATGTCACTGAAGTGAAAAGCTTACGGCAAGCCATCTCTATGTTAAAAAATAAGAGCACTGTTAATATAGAGGTTTCCATATCTTAGTTGTCAGTAATTTCAGTTTGTGCTTTCTGGCTAAACAAAACCTTATTCATCTCTTCCTTTAAGCATTTTTTTGTGTCATACATAGTGCGTTCCCAGAAGACCCTACAGGCAAGTCTCCCTAAAAGCTCTATGCTTTGCAGCACCAGTAATGTTAATTGCAGCATGGCATCACATTTATTTTCTGGTTTCTAGACACACTATACATGGGCAGATGACGTATCAAGATTTCAGACACCACAGAAGATGACAAGTGTAAGAATGCTATCACCACAGGAGTGTTACTGTGGGCTATCATTGTCAGCTGGCTCAGTAAGCCTTGAAGTCCACTCCATGAAGCTGTGATTTGATAGTGAGCCAGTGCCACAGCTTTGTCCCAAGTTTAAGATGTATAGCTCTTAGTGACAGCAGAAATTGTGATTTCAAGTATGGCAGGAAAAGGGAATTAATATTGATCCACTCTCCATGCAACCCTAGCACACAGGACTGGTATGAATGTGAAAGAACAGTTTCTCAGAGCTGGCACTAAAATGAAGACAGTGATGATGCAAAAAAAAAAATATTTGTAAAGTGCTGCTGGGTGTTGCTTGGCTAGAAGAGCAAAGTACTCCTCTGGTTTTTCATGCATGCAGATGAGAACTGTTTCCAAAACTCCTCCTGCAGCCAGTAGACATATATGGAACTAAAGTGACTGTGTATGGCATGAAACACTTTCCTTTTTTAAACTCAGGAAACTGCACTGCACTGCTACTTAAAAGTTGCCTTCTTTTTTCCCTTCATAATAGAGTCAATTCATATATAACGGTGTTACAAGACACTCTTCTGTGTCCCCCTCCCTGCTGGAATAGCATGGCATTCTAATGGACCCTACAGCCAGCCTCTTATGGTGCTGGAATTAATCCCTGGAGGACAAGCAAGTGAAGATGACAGAACAAAGGAAAGCACGGAGAGAGAAAACACAAAAATCTTCTCTGTATTTATTATCATAATTATTCCCGTTCTTTATTGGCACTAAAAGCATAAAAACTCCAGGAGGAAATGGGATGTTTTGCAGAACAACTTGCAGAGTAAAACACTGCAGAATACATCAGACCAGGCAGAACTACAGTGATGACAAGTGAAGCACTGGCTCCACTGAGTCAATGGTAACTCTCCTCCTCCTCCTACCTTCAGTAGTGTCCAAGAGTCACTCCATGTGTAATCTAATTAAGCGAGTCAGGACTTCAGTTTGATTCATGTGGTCTACTTATTTAATTTGTTAAAATAAATTTCTCTAGCAGTTATTGCTGGGAAACACATAGAAGGAACTTCAACACTCTGTCCATTACATTACATACTTGGAGCAATAGCAAGAATTATATCTCTAAAACAGATTTTTTCCCTTTCTTTTTCCTGTAAGTCAATATGAACAGTAAATGATGACTGTTCTCCTCCCTGTTCCCCCTTTACCTCTTGGACCTTCAGACACTTATTTAGCTCCATTGGCCAAACCAACAGAGTGTTGACAGAATTAAAACCTATCTCTATGCCTTTCCACCTGCTCTGGTGGAAATAACATCTCTGTGCAGGCATACTTTCCCTGTAGCTGTGGTATGAAAAGAATGAAAAAAACAAACAATAAATAAAAAATAATAATTAAAAAAAACCACGCATTTTGGGATAATACAACAGAGGAACATTCAATTTGACATATTCTTTCATTTTTCCTTGGAACAAAAAAAAATGCAAGTGATAAGTAAATCCCACCATTTCCAACTTTTGAAGTATTTAATAGCAAATTACTATTTGTCATTTACTAAAATAGTAGTTACTTGAGATGACAGAATTACTCACATACTTGCTGCCCTTATCCTATTATTTTAGAGTATTATGAAGTTTGAGAACCATTTTTTGTATTGTTCCAGTAAATACTTACACATTTCTCTTTAATCCTAATACAGTGCTTGCTTTTGCTCACGTTTCTAGAACCTAGTGGAAATTACCATAAATATAAAAACTTGTGAAAGTCAGGCAAGCTCAGTAATTTTTGACACATTAAGAGTTGTCTTACTTACTGAGATACAGAAGACAAGAGTGAAACTTGAAATGATATTTTATATCTAACAACTTGAAATTCTGAATAGCCATGTCAGGAACTGAAGAAGATTCTTCTGATTTGTTCCAGAAAAAATGTATTATCCTTGAATACTGTATTCAAAGAAGTATTTTGGAGAGCTCTACACATAACAAAGAGAGGCATTCTCTTACTCTGAAACCACTATGATTTCCTATATTCCTTTTGTAGAATGGCCTTGCACAGTGTATAGAAAACTGAAAGACCTGATTTGCTGTTTTTCATTCAGTAGATATTTTCTCATACTGAAATAAATACAATAATAGAGCTATTTGAAATAGTTGTTTTGATTACTACCTTGTTTATTCCAATTTTGTTTTGAAGGATTGTCTTTTAAAAAACAAGAACTACCAAATTTCAAATGAGTGAACAATTCTGACTTTCATTTTTTCCCTTGCTGAACTATCTCTTATAAAATATGAAAAAAGTAATAAAAATGGCAATTAAAGAAAAAGAATTAATTGAAATAAATTTAAAGCTTTATTCTGAAAACAGAACTTGTCTGCCTCTCTTATTCTTGCAGTGCAATGAAAAGTTGTGATTTTCAAGAAGGTGCTTCCTGGTCTGGCAAAGTAATACATAAACACACACACACACATACACACAAAACAAACAAACATAAAAAACTTCTAGCAATGACTTAACTGCTTCTGCAATATCTGACGCTAAACTTCCAAGCTCCTTCTAGGTTACTACCTTGGAAAACAATTGCTCTGAGTTCAAATTGATTAATACATGAGAAAAAAAGCTAGATGCAGCCATGGAGTTACTGAGAAGCCTATGGAAGTTATCAGGAGCTTGTCTAATTCTGACTGTGTCTGTTGATGTATAAAAAAATAAAATAAAAAATTAAAAATGAAAGCTATTACCCCATCTATAAAATTTGCCATCACGTCTACAATGTCAGGGCAGAGTATTTGTGCTTCAGGTTTTCAGGCACTCTCTGTTTCTTCTGTCTGCTCACTAGATAAGTGATTTGGCCTCTATGGAGACCCAAGCTATGGGATTTTGTGGTAAAGAGTAGAGAAAATGAACCTACAAAAGAAGTAATTGAAATTATGGCTCATAAATGGAAAATTAGCTCCAAAAGCATTTCCTTAAGATGTTGTCTAGGAAGTCATTGCTGCAAATACAGCTGTAGAATAAATCGACTGAAATAGCATGATGTCTATACTGATATTCGTCATGCCTAATTATTAGTTTCTCCAGGCAGTCTGAATATGTATGTATACAAAGCCATTCCTTGGAGGAATGCTGACTGACAAACTAAAGTATGCCACATACAGACACTGAAGAATATCCAGCCCTTGAAGTTATGTCATCCTGATCCAACAGGAGCTGGAGTAGGTTCAAGCTCACTTTAAGCTCATTAACTTTTTGTTTTACTTGAATGCAACTTGATAAGAGTGAAAAGAAAAAAAAAATAATACATATTTCTTCACAATCCAGCTGATTCACACCTATCTAGGTTTCTCCACAAAAATCAAGAAAATGTATGTAAGAATGAATATAGCATAATAGTAATGGATGGGAGGAGTTAAGAAGTTGGGTACATGGATGCTTTAATGGTCTACTGATGGGAGCCTGCTATGCTCTCAGTCTTTTATGATATGCGAGCTGCACTAGAGAATAATTTTACTCTAGTATATAATGAAGTGGGAATCAACTGTTGATTAATCTGCAATTAATCTGGAAAATATTCCAGGTTTGACAATCATGTCTATGGTATAAGATATTTATTGTATAAGGTAGCATGAAGAAAGAGTTACGATCCACAGAAAATGCCTTCAAATTGCAAAATGAAAATGAACTACTTATGTCATCCACATTAAATACAAAATTTCACAATGGCATTGCTTCTCTGCAGCATCTACTATTAGTATTAATTATTTGTATACCCCCAAGAACGAGCTTGGTATTTGATGGATAGATATAAAAACGTGTCTCTACTCAGGAGAGCTTACAAGGGAATAAAGAATGTGCAGAGCGAATATTGCTTTAGACTGCTTGTCTTTGCAACCTTAAAACTTTTTATCACAGTATCTTGTGTACAATAAAAAGTGAAGCTTGAAAATACATTTTGTGACGTTCATTGAATGTCCTCAAAATATTATCCTCATTTTATCCATAAAGAGGGCTCTACAGGTTTTTTTGTTAAAAACTAATGTTGAGAAGCCTAGGTCTGGAATGAAAAGGTGAAGTATTCAGCAACTCCCAAATTATATTAAAATCCAACACCACTCACTCTCTCACTGCCTGATTTACAAAACTCATCAAGCCCTAACCTTTTGTCTGTAAGGTCCTGTGAACTCTATAAGGGTAGAACCCTGAGGCTTATCTTGAATCCCTTGAAAATCAAGATATAGCTATGGTATCTGAAAGCCAACATATTTGGAAGAAGGAAAAAAAAAAAAGAAAAAAACAAACAAACAAAAAAAAACAGGCAGATGAGAAAGTTGAGGAGGGCATAAAAATATTTGAAAAATCATAGTGTTAATTATCTTTCATTTCAGCATAGACAGAACAGTACTTTTACAGAGGACCTAGCAACAATCTTTAAATAAATTCTTTTTTCAAAGGTTTCAGGGACAATTGCTCTTTCAGGAGGGAAAAAAAAAAAAAAAAAGCAATCTACCTGTACTGTGAAATAGCCAGCTCTGAGGCATAATCTATGGCTGAGCATCTGAGGTATTTGTATTTTGCTGTGGTGATTTTATGTACATTTAGTATTTACATAAAAAAGCACATTGTGCATTAACAGTTAGTACAGTCCATGAAATTCTGAGAAATGGCACTTATGCTCTGGCAATTTATTTCTAAGTATTTTTCCATTACCTGTTGTAGAGAAATGCAACGGCAGAATAATTCTCAGCCAACATGCTTTGTTGTTTATCAGGCAAAGTAAATAACTGTGTGGGAGGTGAGCAGCATTAAAATTTCAAGGAATGACAATTTGAAAAGCTGGACCACAGTACCTGTATAGCTCAGCTTTTCAATAGTCCTTGACTGAGGTTTCCATTTTCGACAAACCAATTAGTATATTCCATGAGTTAATTCTATGCACCCAAAGTTATTCACTAAAAGCTGATCAGTCACTGGATGTAAAACCCAGAAAGATTTTTAGAAAGGCTACCAAATGGATGCAAGAGTGACGAGAAGGCTTTAAATAAGCCTACCTTATTTAGGTCAGTAACATAGATATAGGTGTTCCATAAATTGGATATGTAGCTTGCTCAACTTGACAAAAAGTGGATATCATGACCTTTGTTAGCAATATGTCAAAGGCTTAAAACATCTGAAGATAAACTGGGTAGTGCAGAAAATCCATTATGTATATATATACACACACATATATACACACATATATATACATTACATATATATATTCAATTATATATATTATATATATATTTTGCAACCTTGCAACTTGCATTTCTGCAGTATGTATAAATGGCATTATTTTCTCTATTGTTTTCCTGTCATTATTCATTATTCCCTATCTTTTCTCTGTCTTTTGCCTACATAGCATAGGTGAGACTAGGAAGAGAATTAATTACCTTTTAAATGTCACTTGGAATATATTAACAAATTACTTATAATATTTATATAGCTGAACTGTAAATGATTTCAAAAGTTTTTTTAAAACAGCATTTTTCTAAGCATTTAATATATGATACTGTTTATATGATGCTATTTATAGGCTAGTATTTGCATTATAGTAACACTAAAGGCTCAAGCTATGTACCTTGTTGTAAAAATGAACATACACACTTTAGGAATAGTGTCTTATTAATAAATCAATATTATTCTTGTTCTTGAAGTTCATCTGTCTGTTCCTCTAGCATCTACACCATGCTATAACAAATACAAGATGGATAACATTGGCCCCAGATACAGGTGGTTCCCTCCACAACATGCCATGCCCAAAATGACAGATGACAGAATGCCAAATGTACCTTTTTAAATGTTTGTGTGCTATTTCACAGGAGAAGTACAGCTTTTTTTCATCTATTTTTTAGCATAATCCAAACAACTCATTGTGAGTTGTTTTCTGTCCAGAGCCCAAGACTAATAGTCACGGGCTTTTGTGTATGTGTACCTGAGAGGGTAACAAAATGATGGAGTAGCTCCTTCTTTCAGCTCATTCCCCACAACAGGGCTGAATCATTAGAAGCAGCTCCATCAGGAAAAGAGGTTTCTCTTTTTGTCTCCACTTTCTCCCTTCCACCCACTATTGTTCTACTGCTACTGAAGAATTTCATATTGACTTACAGAATTTAGCTCAAGCGTTAAGATGTAGTTCTGGACCAAATAAACAGAGTGTTCCATTTTTCTACATCCTTTGTGACACAGAAACTAGGACTGTTATTTCCCACTAGCACGTCTGTCCCAGGGCATCCTCTCCTTTTGTCTCACGGCAGGGCTTCAGTCACTTGCTGAGTCTGGAAAGCAGGAAGAAGTGAGATGACACCCTCAGCCTTCACAGAGTTAAACAGTAAAAGACACATTTGACTTCTCTATCCCACTTAAAAAGGCCTACTTTTGTTTTATTTTAACCTCAGTGATGAAGGTTCTTCCAGACTTGTTTTGAGTGATAGCACCTCAAGTGGATTTCAGTGGGTAGGTATCTTTGAGTTTTAATACTTGGTTCTTAGTGATGTTTTGTATCACATGTTTTCAAAAAGGAACAGAAATTCAATTAACTTCCTATCTGTTTATAATAACATGAGAACAGATAAAAACAAATTATTCCTTCTGTTTTCTACTAATTATCTATGTTCATACTACAGAAAACAAAAATGTTTTCTATGCATCAATATTGTGATGTGCACTAACGAATTAAATGCACCCATACAAATTTTCTCAATGAAGTTTTATTATGCATAGAAAATAGTTTCAAGATGTGTTAAGAGATTAAAATAGCAGCCCAGACACTTTCGAAGTAGCTCAAGAGCTTCTCCAAGTGAATCCAGGGTAGTACAAAAACAATTTTCTAGTTAAAATGAATTTTCATTAGACATAGCAATCACTGAACAATCATCTGCCAATGAGGTAAGACAATTCTAGTAAATAGCAGCAAAGTAGCTCAGTTTGTTGAATAGGTGAAATAACTAGAACCTCTGTTTCTGGCTCCTCCATTTGTATAATTTAACCTGGAAATCTAACCTGGTACACTGACCCTCAGCAACTCCACAACAGAAGGGTCCTCTGAGAGACCATGCAAGGTAGACAGCTGTTTCATCTTCTCTGTATGCTGGAAAGAAGAGAGACTTTCTTCATGTGGCCAGAGTTGGCCGGTGAATACATCCACCATTTGTTCCTCTCTGTCTTTCTAGGTCATTACTGACAGTGAGTTGGCATACAACGATGGTGCACTCCATATGAACTTACACCACATTGGTTGTATACACTTTACTTCATCTGGATCTTTGAATAACTGGTCATTGTCTAGGTCACTATAAATCACCTCCAGCACAGCTAAGTCCCTCAGGTACTGGATACCTCTCTCCATGGTGGTCTACTTATCTGGGTGATATATAACATCTTCCTTGAAAGGAAACTTCATGCCTGACAGAAATTGCCTCCAGAGGCGGAGGGCTTGTACCCCTTTTGCAATCACTTTGTCAATGCCCCCTTCTCTAGAAAGAAAGATCCCAGCTGCCTGGCTTCCCTTCTTTCTAGTTCATGGCTACTGGCCCCACTATCTTATCATCAGAGCAGCCAGGTTACAATGTGCTTGCCTGAACAACGGCTAAAATGTGCTTTTTGCATATCTCACAGCTCACTCAATTGAAAAGAAAAGTGCAAGAACTTGTGGGTTGAGATAAGGACAGTCCAATAAGAAAGGAAAAAAAAAAAAAGAAAAACAAAACAAAACAAAACAAAAAAACACCACCAAACTACAAAAAGAATAAGCTTGGTGGGTGAGGGAAAGGTTATTGACGTAGTCTACCTAGACTTCAGCAAAGCCTTTGACATGGTCTCCCACAGTATTCTTCTGAAGAAACTGGCAGCCCATGGCTTGGATGGGTACAATCTTTGCTAGGTTAAAAACTGGCTTAATAGCCAGGCCCAGAGAGTGGTGGTGAATGAAGTGAAATCCAGCTAGCGACCGGTCATGAGTGGTGTTCCCCAGGGGTCGGTGTTGGGGCCCATTCTCTTTAATATCTTTATTGATGATTTGGATGAAGGAATTGAGTGCACCCTCAGAAAGCAGGGAGGGTAGGAAGGCCCTACAGAGGGACCTGGACAGGATGGGTCAATGGGCAGAAGTCAATGGGATAAAGTTCAACATAGCTAAGTGCTCAGTCCTGCACTTTGGTGGTCACAATAAACCCATGTAACACTACAGGCTTGGGGCAGAGTGGTTGGAAAGCTGTGCAAAGGAAAAGGATCTGGGGGTGCTGGTCAAAGCTCACCTGAACATGAGCCAGCAGTGTGCCCAGGTGGCCAAGAAGGCCAATGGCATCCTGGCTTGTATCTGGAATAGTGTGGCCAGCACGACCAGGGAGGTGATCGTCCCCTTGTATTCAGCTCTGGTGAGGCCACACCTCAAGTACTGTGTTCAGTTTTGGGCCCCTCATGACAAGAAAAACATCAATGCCCTGGAACGTGTCCAGAGAAGGGCTACAAAGCTGGTGAAGTGCCTGGAGCACAAGTCCTGTGAGTTGCGGCTGAGGGAACTGGGGTTGTTTAGTCTGGCTGGAGAAGAGGAGGCTCAGGGGAGACCTTATTGCTCTCTACAACTACCTGAAAGGAAGGTGTGGGAAGTTGGGGGTCAGCCTCTTCTTGCAGATAACTAGCAATAAGACAAGAGGGAATGGCCTCAAATTGCACCAGGGGAGGTTTAGGTTGGAAATTAGGAGACATTTCTTCTCAGAAAAAGTAGTCAGGCATTGGAATGGGTTGCCCAGGGAGGAGGTGGAGTCATCCTGGCAACATACCAGACACTATGAAGAAAATTATCTCTATCGCAGCTGAATCCAGGACATTTTTAACTATTTAACTCATACTCTTGATAGATTGAGACACAATATACCCAACACAAGAACAATGTAATGTATGCTGTTAAACACTGCTGATTATATATGCACATGTGCACAGTGACAAACAGTTAGTGTAATAATCTAGTGATTGCAAAGCTTATCACAACATTGTATAAGATTTTATGTACTAGAAATTACCCTGACCACCTTTTCGAGCTTTCCATCCTACATTAGTGTAGGATGCAAATTTGTACATTGAACCCTCAAAGGCTGAAAAAGGACTTATATAAAACCTGTGCAGTGGAAACTTTTTTCTTTTTTTTCCAGCAAATCTGGAAAGTAAAAGTGATTAGGATAAAGTGATGAAAATACAGAAGAAGGCTTTAAAGCTACTGCTTTGCTCAGTTTTTATTGAAGCAAGATGTTTCCAATATGAGCCTGTGACAAGAAGTCTGACGGCATGGAGTTTTCTTATTCCAGTGCCACTGGTAGTCAGCAATCCCCTCCTCTGGCAGAGCCAGCACAGCCAAGGACAAGGGCACAGACACTTTTAGTTGAGGACAATTGCAAGCTACAATCCCTCTATTTACATGGGCTATACATTGTACTACAGCATTAATGAATTAGTGATCTACCTTCCAACATGCGCCTGTGAAGGCAAGAAAGGAATGGTGGTGTGTGTGTTCACTTCTATGTCGGAAGCAGCATGTAGAGAGGTGTGTGAATCAGGAGCTGCTGAAAGGACACACAAATCCCTCCCCTTTCTTCCTCTCCTTCTTTTCTTTCTCTTGGCAACTGTGCTGATTGACTATTGCTTTTCACCTTCACTAGCCAGTTCAAAGGTGACCTTTTCAGCTCCTTTTTTAGTAGGTATCTCAATAAGGCTCATCAATATTCCATCTAAGTTTAGCACTGTAATTGTGGCCACTGTTTCCCAAACATACAGAGAAATCGTCACCAAAAGAGTTCCTTTCTCCTGCTGATTCACCAAGATCTTCCCTCCCCGCAAGGTCACTTCAACTCTTTCCCATTTCTCTCCTTCAGAGAAGACTCCTCCACATGACCCAGAGGAGCTCTGCTTTTGGGGACAGTGGGAGATGTAGGTGAGGCAGAGGCAGGCTGGTCATGACTGCTCCACTTGGCCTCCACCAGCAGCAATGTTCAGCAGCTACGCAGGAAGGAGAGTGCCTACGAGGTACCAAAGATGAAAGGAAAGGGGAAGGCACCCAGAAAGGCTGAGATGGCCTGAGAGAGAAGCAGGCACACTGGAGCCTAGGCTGGGGAGAGAGGAAGAGGCCTGTGCAGGCTTCAGGCCACCCTGCTGGGTAGGGGGTGGGGTCTAATTAGGAATAAAAGGATTGAGAGAAGAGACACAAAGCAATAAGGGCATGGCACTTCCCAGCTTCTTCCTGATGATCCTTTTTCTTTCCTCTGTTTCTCTCTTTCTTTCTTTCTTTCATCACTTCTCCCACTTCCCACCTCTCCCCTGCCTTCCAAGCTTTTACTCTACTCACAGTCTTTTTTTCCTTTTCCCTGAACTATTAAGAAGAATACTAGCAGCTGCAGGCTGGAAGAGGACACTGACCCAAAAGGGACAGGGACACCCCAGAAATACTGTGGTCATGAGCAACCTGTGCTGGGGCAGGTACATTAAGGAGCAGTGTGGCACCACAATCAATAAGGTGCAAAGTGCAGAAAAAGCATGATATGCACAATGACCCCAGCCTTCACATCACCTGTTGCCTCACTGGAAAAGATTTGTCAGGGCGGTGTAAGCCACGTGTCCTGGTTTCAGCTAGGATCAAGTTAATTTTCCTCCTAGTAGCTGGTAGGGTGCTATGTTTTGGATTTGCATCTGCACTCAAATGCAAAAGGTCTACACAACCCCTGCCCTGCTGCAAGTTCCCACTACCTTATGGTGCAGAACTGACAAACTGGTAGGATTAGAGTATGCACACAACTGAAATGCTAACAGAGCGCCCCAATTCTGTGTCAGAGGTCTCAGCTCCTGCGGCACCATGCTTGCTGCCTTTTAAGAAGCTCTCTTTGCTCTGTTGGAGGAGGACTGGCTCCACTGCTGACATGTCAGTCTGTGCAGTAAAAAGAAAGGTTTAGTGCAGTAAGAGGAAATCTGTTCTTGGTATTTTCTTGCTAAAAGCTTTTCTCGGTATATACAGTCCCCTTTTATCCCTGTTTTGAAGAACAGAGAGCACTGGTTACAAGTTCAGATCCTCAACCCTCACTCACATTTTAGGTATTACTTTTTATAAGGTATTGAAATAGACTCGGCCTATCACTGGGACAGAAAGGTCTTTAATCCCAGTCTAACATCTTGGCAGTGATGGGCAAACGTTTAGAACAAGTTCTGCCACATTCTGCAAAAGTGCTTGCAATCTAGGAGACAGGACAACAGATGCTCTCAGACATGCAGGGGAGGACAAGGTAAGAACAAGACATGCTTGGGCAGTATGACAGGACAGGTGTCTTATCTTTGTCAGTTCTTTTGCATGTGTACTTGGAAACGATAATTTTAAGAGAATGTATTGCATGGCAGAACTTTGAAGATATTTATAAAGAATCTCATCTGAGTGTGAGAAATGAATCATGAAAAAGAAAAAAAAAAAAAAAAGAGAGAGAGAAAAAAAGCCTGTATATTCAGGTATTAGCAGCTGGAACGAAGAACTGTCTGGAGCACCAAATGACAGATGACAGACTGAATGACTGCCTAAGCAAAATGGTCACCTCCAGGCTGAGCATGTCACAGCTGTGAGAATAACAAGTATAGTAACAGAGCTTCAAAAGCCCAAATGGCACATAGATGGTGTACTGCTGAATGGGACATCAAAGGGGATATTGACATGGTGTTAGCATTTGCTGAAATGATGTAACAGGATACTAGATTGAGCCAGTACATTAAGTTTTACTTCAACTCTCTAAATTTTTATTTTTCTGACAAAATTATAACATACCCAGATGGTGCTGCTTGAAGAATATTTGTGTAGTTGGGTGCTTTGCAACACATTGTTTAAATTAAAGTGGTAGCTGAATCTCCCTTTTAAAAGCTCACTCAAAACTTCATTATTGCTGATGGGAGCCACAGGTCTGAAAAGAATTGTACTTGCACACTTGCACCTGTATGACATTATCTTCCATCTAGTTACTACCTGCTCCGTTAGGATATGTTGAGAGAGAAAAAAAAAAAAAAAAAAGCTAATCATTTAAAGGGCATATGATTTGGTAATGCTTAAATTGCTGCTAGTGCTATTTATAAATAATTCAAAATAAAAATGAGAGCCACAGCAAACACAGCTGTAGTTTATTTATTGTCACCCACCTGCTGGTGAATCTAGCACTGAGCTGTAGCAGCTGCTTATCAGCTTCAAACAAAAATGCATCCATTATTATCCATTATTATTGTCACTACTAGATATCTCACCTGGATATCTGCAACTTGAGATGCCTGGTTCTTGGTATATTTTTGTCATCTGGCACACCAGAATTTTCTCCTGTGCCAGCTATGGCATTCATTTACAGCCTGATGAAAACCTAACTGGCATAACGGGTCTCTCAGAGACAGACTAAGGTAAGCAAGAATACTGCTGTGCATACAATTATTTTTGAAGAAAATACTTAGGGATGAAATTTCTTTAATTTCCATATAAATAGAGTATAGTATTTTGTATCCCTTGTACTTGCCACTCTCTAAAAGACAAGCTTCTGAAGATAATATATCAGATGTTACTATCCATCTGTCCCAATCAGTACAAATGTCATGACCCCTGCAAGTTAACCACAGAACAATCTCCTCAGTACCCCATCCATTTGTATCCACTGAGGATTTGACTATAAAATACCCCTGAAAAATATGATTTCTCCTCACATTTCTGACCTGTATTTTCTGACCTGTAGTTTACCTGTAATTTTCTGACCTGTAATTTACAACATAGCTAAACAACCAGAAGAACTTGTACTCTGCTTTGTGAAACTTCTCTTTCATGATGGTGTACTCAGAATACCTGCTTGATATCCACACAGAGTAGCCTCAAGATGTACAATGAATTTCTTGGCTCTGTAGCTAGTCACTATAAAAAGAAACAAAACCATTCTTTGGCCCTATAGGATTTCCTAATCATATGTGAATAATAATAAAAATAAATAAATAAATTCTACCTATTATTAACTTAAAACACTGTGAAACAGTATCTTGTTCAAAAGTAGGAATAAGTAAGTGAGAAAGGAACTACTAATGTGACCCTGACACCTGTCATAAGGAGACAGAGCGCCTTAGTAGCTAGATCCACCATGTTGATCTTCAAAGATAACAGTAGTCTGTATGTAAATCCATACTTCAATACTAGAAATCCACTTCTAAACTATAATCTGTATCTTCTGTCCCCTCTAAACTTTTCTTCGTGCAACTGCTTTTTTTCTCAAACACAAGGCTTAGCTGAATTATTTTCTTTGGTTACTTCATTTTAATTGGCTGCATACACAAATTTGCAAGGCAGTGATTAAATGTACTGTGCACTTTCCACAGGCTCAACTGTTGGAAAATGGGAACAGAAAGGCTCTACCATATTTTGGGGAGAGTTGTGCTGGAAATAGTCATTGGATGGGTATAAAGGCGAACAAATGCTAGTTTTAAAAATAAAATGTTCCAAGGAACATCTTCAGAGAACTGGGGAAGGAATTTGATTTTCCCTTGGTTTTGTCCAATGAATTAAGGGACTGGGGGAGTTCAGCTGCCAAAAATCATACAAAGTGGTTTCTTACTTGAATGGGAGTGAAGTGTTCCAACTGGTGGCAGAAGTTTGTTTTTTGCCCTGCTTATGGAACTTATCTTACTAATAGACCAAACAGGGTAAATAGACTCTTTCTTCATGCAAATAAAAAGTGTTTGGGAGAGCTGCGGAGGAGGAATGCTAGGCAAAAGGGGAGAAGTGAATTGAAGGCTTAGATGCTTTTAAAGTCTTCTCTATTTATAATTGCATACAGTTCAACTGAAATATTTGGCAAAAATGCCCATAATCTCTCAGAGGAAAAAGTGTATCTTTGTAAGAAGTACTTTCCCCTAGAAATCCTAGGAATATTACTTGTAAGTCTTTTAAAATACAAAAGCTTCAATTACTGCGCTAGCAGACCCTGCCAGGATTATGAAATCAAAACTGACTTTGAACAGTAAAATATAGGTTACAGAATGCACAGTAGGGTTTCCTGTTTTAGATCTATAGCTTCCAAACTGTGGACTAACTTGTAATTATTTGACAGATCTCTGGAAGATATCCTTTTCCTCCAGCATTAGAGAAAGGGGGAGTGTTCACTTAATGTTTCAGAGTCCTGACTCCTGTTACTTTACTTCTTTCTCTCCTATGAGCAATTATTATCTCAGGAATCATTGATTTTCCCCAACCCCTATGTTAATAGACTCAAATGTTAAGGCCTAAATGTAACAAAAGTCACTTCTAATTGTGCTCAATTAAATAGATTATAAAACTTAAGGCAGGATGTTCGGTGTGAGAGAATGAAATTAAATGGTTTATACTGCTAAAATAGTTGCCAAGAAAAAATAGGATCTTATTCCCTCAAGTATTACCAGTCTTTTATACTGACATTAAGTACTTTTTCAGTCAATTTCAGGATAATTTTTTATATGAGGTCATAGGATTTCACTACAGTTGTTCCTCATTATTGTGTGACTGGAAAGGAAATATGAATTCCTGAGTTTTGATCCATTTCCTCACAACTTGCTACTTGGCATTGGACACCCCTGCTTTATTTAAAAGAAATTTCAAAGAGAATATTCCTTTCCAAAGAAATGGACTTTGGAGGATTCCCTAGAGACCAGAGAAGGAAGAAAAAAAATCTGTTCCATGTGATTTGCATAGTGATGAGTGATGGGATAACTGCATCATATCTATCAGGCTGACTGGTTGGGAAATTAGGAAAAGGGGTGGGGTGGGGGATGGGGGGCGAGGAGGAAAGCTGGGTAGTGTAAAGCATGTATGTGAGTTTTCCTGGAGGTAGTCAAATGGCAGTTTTTTGAGAGCCTGTATGCAGCATCATGACACAGGCACAGTAAGAGGAATGCTGAACAAGAAAACAGCAAAAAGAAGGCGATTTCAGTCCCCATAAATTTTATCAGATAGGCTGCTCCTGTTGGCACATACAGAGCTGTATGTGTTGTGTTTGTTTTTTTGGAAATATTCCTCGCTTTGTAGACTTCAACAAATAACACAACCTTCTTGTAGAAACACAAAACAAAACACAATCCTGGTTTTTCACTCTATTCATTCTTTTGGTTGTAAAAGTTAAAGATTCTTAACGTTTTACCACTCTTGCATCTAAACTTTATTAATGTCTTCATCATATAAACAAGACATCAAAATACACATGCAGCAAAGAGCAGCACCATTAACACTGCACCATAAGCCCTTTGCACTGTGTGGTTAAGTCTGGGAATCCAATGATCAGAACTGTCAGATGCGAACACCTCCTACAGTGTTAGGGGGTGGAGGTTTGCATAATTGAAAAGTAATCATTCCTTCATATGCAATAAGACTGTGAGTCAAATATTTAAAAGTATTTCTTTGCCTTTGGAGCTGAGGTGGCATTGCAAATTGTGGATTTTGCATTCCTAAATAATTTTGGAGCTTGTCAAAATCTTAACACATTCCACTGACATCCTGTTTTAGCCATGAAAATTTTGAAGATAAATTTTTTCCTAAAAATCTCTAACATTTACTTTGCAACCTGTGTTTCTACTATTTCCATAATTTTCTGCTATGTTCCATAAGAAGTTCTGAAAAGGGTCTGAGGTATTCAGTGCTTGATTTTGACCCTCTCACTCTCTTCTGATAGAAATGAACATCCTGATGCTTCATTTTCATGACAAAGGCTATAGTAGAAAATAATACAGACCATGTCTTCTCCTGACATTGACTGAAGTAAGTAAGGAGAATAGGATGAAAATAACCAATTCCTCACTCACATTTTAGCATCATTATCAGCAGGAATCCATAGATACCAGTTATAGAGGTGATACTGAAGTGCATCATGTTCAGCATTGCAAGTGTTGCATGAGTTACATTTTAACACTTTTTCATATCTGCACTACTGACATGTATTTCAGACATGATCAAAAGAGTTCTTCTGCAGAGGACAATGAAATATGATTACATTTGTCAGGATTGCAGTATACCTTAACATCAAATGACAAATTAACAGAAAAGGCTTCTTGTGCCTTTTTTTCCCTATACAGTAATATGCAACAGCCTTTTATTTTTTTTTATTGTATTTTTTTTTTCCCGGAGAATTCACTGCACCAATCCAGTGTGCAAACCAGTTGCAACAGGCCTGAGTGTAGCAAATCCATTTTCAAGTTTGTGCTGCCTCTTTTACAACTGCAATGAGTTCTACAAGAGCAGAGAGAAAGAATAGGAATCCTTCTGATGTTGCCAACATTTTTTGCATCACATTAATCACTTTTATTAAACTAATGGTTTCTTGCTCCAATGATTTTAAGAAAGAAGTAAAAGTTTCATCGTTAAGTTAGACTTATTTATTCGTTAAAAGAAAGGAAATTCCATTTTTTCTCTCCACCATTCTCATTTGCTTGTGTTCACAGTTAATAGTACATGTAGAGTGTGCAGCTTTCTTCGTTCTTTGCACTAAGAAAATCTTGGAAGTCCACAACTTCATTTAGTTTTTGTCACTAAATTCTACTGTGTACTTAGAAATTGAATTGTACCGATGATTTTTTACATTATATGAAATGAAGAAAATATCTACATGTTCCAACTTACATGATTTAAAAGAAATTTCAAAATTCAGATCTTTCAATTGGAGATGTTTTAGTTTTGATTTTTGGAAGGTATTTTGGAAACTCATAATAAACATTTTATAGGAAATTTGATATTCTTTAGGATACCAGAGGACTTTATATGAAAACAGCAATCTGCTGATAAGATTGTATAGTATATCGCTGCCCACTAGAGATCATTTAGGGATCTCTCAGGAGGAGAAACAGGATTCTTTCAAATCAGATTCTTTTCAGGTATTCTTATCTCTTTTGATAATCTCTCCAGGTCCTACATTTGGAATATGTTGGCAGGAAAAGGAGGACACTAATCAGTAACAGACATTTTGAAATGATATCTAGAAAAACGAGTTTCTCTTTAAAGGAGGAAGAGCAAGCAACTGAAGCAGAGGTATAAGTATTGTTGCCAAAATAGATATCAGCAGCTGTCAGGCTGAGAAGAAAAATCTTGTAGCTAAGTAAATGGATGATTGCCCAGAAACAGCAGAAGAATCCGGCAGTGGAGCAAATGCTGCAAACATCTGCCTAGTATCTGTGGTACATCAGGGCTCTGCAATGCTTGGATCAGTTCCTTTTATCTCCTGAGTACTGGTCTTATGCTCTGTCACATGGTGCCTGAAAGATCCCTTGTCTCATCCCTGCTTTCCTGATTTGTGTGCTGTCATCTGATTCTCTTCACTCCACTTAGTTCAGAGAGCAGAACAGAGACATGCTTCTACACCTTCATGGTAGGAAAAAATATGGAGAAAAAAAAAGCCAATGAAGAGGCAGATTAATGCCCAAGAACAGTCAATGTCCTTGTGTGCTTGCTGCAGTCCACTTACTGGACTGCCTGTGCCTTTCAGGAGTCCAGACCATCAAGTGAGTCTAAAAGTGTCCTGTCACACATCATTTGAACTCCAGATGAGCCACTAACGCTGAGAAAATGTGCATTAGTGGAACAGAAACTTATAAAAGAGTGTAAAATTCACAATCACAATAACTATCTCTTCACTAGCAATCAACATGCTACTCTTATCCTTCCTGCATGATTCAATTAATGTAATCTCATTACATTATAAAACTGCTAAAGCAATGCTCCAAACTACTCTTTAACTCAATTTCTTCTTGGGATAAACTAAGCAGAATGCTGCTGACATTCCTGACCAGAAACACCCAAGGTCAAGCCACCTTCTTCAGCTGGCATTCAAATAAAACTATTTCCTGAAGTGCTACAGTAAACTGCCAGGTATTAGCAATAGTTCAGCTTTCTTTCCTCCTGTCTTCCAAGAGAAATGTCAACCAGTGCTTCTTGTTGATAGAATAAAAATGCCTTTGAGGTCTATGTTCAATGAGAAAAATCTGACTTATTTTGAAAATCTGTCAGAGGGTTTTTGCATTTGTAAAAATTACAACTAATTTCAAAACTACACAGAAATAAGTATTCAGTGTGTCCCATTAGTTCAGGGCATCTCTTCTTATTCTGATGTTGCAAGTCCTTGTTCAGCAATTCATACACTTTTCTTATGTAATCCACATGTACTAAACTCAGTTAATCAAGTTAAAAGGTCACTAAAATTTAAGTCCCAAGATTAGTACTTTAGAAAGCAACAAAAAAAAATTTATTTGCCTAATCTAGATGTAGGCTTACCTTTTGGTGCAAATGGTAGCATTCTTACTGCTAAGTACCTTAGTTCTTCATAATCATCCAGACCAGTAACTAATTGGAGCATTTCATAGCACTCATCTTGAGCATGTGGCCTTGCTTCCTTCATGTACCAAATAAGATTTGTGGAAGGGAAGGTGCTGCGAATCTCTGTCTTGTCCTCACAGAGAAGAAGGACATGGCCAGAGCATGCTTTCAAATTCAAGAACTGGGAATCACTCCTAGGAGCTGTAAAAGACCATCACTATTGCACCTATACTTCACATCAAAAGCACAACACACATCTATTGCCCAAAATGGGTCTGTAGTTCTTTAGCGTTATGAACAGAACACAAGCAGTTAGACTGGGTGAGTCAGGATCAAAAGAAGAGGAAGGGTGGGGTGGTTTAGAAACTAATACGAGCACAATATTGTCTGTAACAGTCTATTTCAAATGTGAAATGCAGGCATTTTTATTTGAAGTCTTGGAAGTATATGGGGGAAGGGATTAAATTTTGTTGTATAAAAGCAATCCTAGAAAATGTAGAATTTCTTAGGGAGGAATTTTGTTAGTTATTTTTCCATAAAAAAGGCAGTAAATATTTTACAGTAAAAATGTTGGGAAGTGTTCTTCCACTCCTTCACCCCTCTCCCCACGCTACCCCACCCACCCTGAATACCTGTGCTACAATGGAAGTTAACACCTATTGAAATACAAATACCAGAATGTGGAACATAGGGGTTTGTACGATAAAGTGTATATTTCAATATCTCTACTTTGTTACCCAGACATCCCAAAGTAACGTGTGTGAAATCCTTATTCAGGTAAAGCCTGTATTACTATGCACTTGGGTGAAACCAGGGTTCCACTCAGGTAACTATGTCCTTCTTATTTGGACAAATGCCTTATCACCAGCATCAGACTCAGGCACCAAACTGGATCTTTTTATCACATCTTCCTCTAGCAGCCTCTGAGTTCCAACCCATTGGCTGGAATTACATTTTCTAGAGATCAAACAGAAAACAAGCTGGTAAACCTTAACAAAATTCGGTGTTTTCAGTGGCCTCAGTGACCAGGACCAATAAACAAGATTCAGCTGTCATATAAAATGTCTGTTCAGTGGAAGAGGAAACTTTGTTTTTACTCAAAAAAAAAATAATAATCAAACTTTTCAATATCTCAGGCTATTTTTGTAACAGTGGCGAGGTCTGTGAATGACCTCAGTACTGGTATGTCCTCTTCAGTACAAGGGACTTCCCGTAATCACTCATAGGGAAAAAGCTTCACTCAGGTTCTGAGAAATCCTGGAACATGCAAGGACACTTTACCTGGTATTTTTCTCTTCCTTCACTAATTATCATCTCACAGTTCTAAAAAAAACATGGAAGAATATCATGCAGAAACTTATTTCCCTCGCCAGGCAGTGCAATTGACTTTTTGAGCACTTAATGACATCACTGAGGAAATCTCATTTGCTCAAGTTCCTTATTCTCCTCTCAATTCACAGGCTGAATAGGATACTATTTTTACATATATACATGCATTTTTTAATCTTTCTTGGACTTCTGCTCTGCTAGGTTGTTGTGCTCTGAAGAATCAGCCCGACTAGCAAATAGATACTGATATTGATTCCAATTCACGGTACCTGGACTTTGTTGTGTTTTAAATATTGTATAAGTGAAGTCTGGAGTGGGCAAAACTGCTGTTGGCAGGATTGCAAGAGCAGGTTTTTCCACAGATTAATGGATCTATAATATACTGCAGACTTACAGTAGTCCTCCAACAGTATCTCCAACAGTAAGGTAGAGAAGCCCTGCTGCATGGGAGGGGGCCATGCTAGCTGTAGGTCCCACTCCCGGAGATTTCTCTCTATCCTTTTCCTACCTTGCACGGTATCAAAGAAAGAAAGAAGCAGAAGGGGGAATAAATCATCTCACACCACTGCTTCCCCAGACACCACCACTGCCCCGAGCTTCTATCTCCTGCAGTACTGCCCTTCACTAATACTCACCGTAGGAACTCTGACTCCATATGGGCACAACTCTATAGTCTGGAGCATTTACGATGTCCTGACATTACACTGCAGTACTTTCTGTCTTTTGCAGATAAGGACTTTAAGCTAATGGGGCAGTGTGGAATACCCATTATGCTCCTTTTACCTCTGCCATAAGCCACCAATGCTATATCAACCTCCTCTTCCCTCTCTGTTCTTCCATACAAATGAGCAGTTTTTCTCATCCAATTCCACATGATCCACCCAATCTCCTTTTTGCCTAACAAGCTGCAGGATCTTTCCATCAATCAGCAAGGCCCTGGTGAACACCAGGGGCTGGCCACTTGACATGGGGGATCACAGGGAGCACAGGGCTGGTTTCCTATCCCTCACCTTGCCTATCCAAGGTGTTCCTTGAACAACCTTGAGAAATTCACAGAGCTACTGGGGATGCCTGGTCACTTCCCCTCTCTGGCTTCCCACTGCAATATTTTAAACCTGTGACCCACAGTTCCCTTTTTCACTTGTCATCCTATGTAATCATTTATTTTTCCTCCACATTTGTTTTTCTCCCCTTTTTGCTGCTATTGACACATTCTCAAAAAACTGTTGGAACAATAGCTGTTAGTAAATTCCTAGAGGAAAAAAAAAATATAAAAGAATCAAGGCAAGGTTGTGGCCATCCTTTCTTTGGCAGACTCTCCCTGCTTTCAGCAATGTGCCATTCAGTGTGGGACTTGGACTGCTCCTTCCTATAAGATGACATTGTTTCACTGGAAATCAGTAAGAGTTTATGCTTGCATGTATATTGTCCAACACCAGTAACTATTTCATCTTTCTATAGTGGAAGATCATTGTTTCATGTATGTTTATATTTATCAGTACACTCAACAGCCATAAATTATAGAAAAAGCTTGCAGATTTCAAAGTGTTTTTACATAATCTGTGTGTGTTTGCTCGGTAGTTGGAATCAAGCTATAAACTCATATCCAAATTGCAATGTACGTTTCCCAGGTATAGACGTCCTACTGTGTAAAATAATACAAAGTAAGTAGATACATAGTCTAGTTCGTATCATATATCCCAACAGGGTCAGCAATAGATGGGGGAATAAAGCCAATTTTTTTCTAAAAATCAGTGTAAAGAAACTGTGCCTTTCAGAAATCTGCCCTTTTGATTTCTTTCTCTTTTTTTCTTATTACAATAGATTGCTGATATATTGTCTTTTGCCCCAGTAAACAGTTTTAGAAACTGCTCATGATATGTGGAGAAAAAAAATTCTATAAGCTTTAAAATCTGGCCACCTCTTCTTTTCAAGAAACCAAAAATATTATAAAGAAAATGCTGAAGAGGATTAGTTATCTGAAGCATGAAGTTTATAAGAAGAAAGAAGCTATGTTTTCAACAATCAAACGCTGGAGTGAAACAATAAGAAAGCTTAGCATATATCAAACTCATTTTTAAAAACTCCAGTGAAATACTTCCATACTCTGCATCAGTAGCTTGTTTCACTAATTGCTTTATCTTTACTACATATTCCTAAATCTACCTTACTGCAGATTAAACCAGTATTTTGTTGCCCTGCCCTGCAAGCACAGCACAAAGAACGTTTAGGAACTGTCCTTTCTGGAATAGCATCTTCTTTAGTGCATCTTCTTCATTTATCTTCCCATTTATAAAAGTGTTTTCATTTGTTCTTTTTTTCTTAAATGTCACTATTACTAAAACTCTTGTCCTACAACTCTTCCCTGGCTTTGCCTACATCAATGTTTCCTTAAAGTGTAGTCATGTGAGGCCTCATCAGCACTAAGTAGAGCAGAATCATTTTTGTCTTACATGTGACAATAAGATATGTTCTCCAACAGTTCAATATTTGTAATTCATTTTTATTTTGTCATTCACTAGATCTTTTGGATTTTTTTTTCTATAATATTGCTTTGTACATAATTGTACCATATTTTGGCATTTATGCATTTGTTTTCTCCTTCTGAAACACAGGACTTCTATTTACTGGATTTAATTTGGATCATTTCTTCAACTGATGAAGTAGTTTCTAAATTCCTCACCAGCTCTTAACGAATTTGCACCACCCACTGTGGTGTCATCTAGGCATTTTATGAATTCACCACCTACTACATCACAAAATACAGCTGAAAATATGGATTAGAACCAGGTCTAGGACAGACCGCTGCAGAACTGTCTGAGAATTGGCACTTTCATTTAATAAAAAAATCACTTACAGCTTCTGCTCAAGTGGTTTTAAAATTGTTTATATGGTAATTACATGTGGGCTTCACGTTGCTTATGAGGATGGCATGAGACAATGTTAAAATCCTTACTGAAGTCAACATACAGCACAACAGAAGCTTCTTCCCCATTGACTAGACCAACTATCCTGTCAAAGGGGGAAATTAAATTTGTTTAATTTGTTCATAGCAAATCTGTGCTGCCTGGTTTTCTATCACTTAAGTATTCTCTCTAAGATTATATATTATATATATAATATATAATATTATATAATATATATATATATTATTATATATATTATATAATATATATATTATATAATATTATATATATTGATTGTTTAATAAACTTGCTCTACTCTCTTAGTATTGAAATTAGGAAGTCTGGTTTAACTTCTGAGTTCTTTTTTTAAAGATGTCACCATCAGAATTTTAGCTTATGGTTAGCAAGAAAATTAAATTTGAACTATCACAATTGAAATCCACAAATATGGAAAATCTGTGACTTCACACACTTCATCCAAAGTTGGCTTAATGAATCAGCAGTAGATATCTGATACAATTCATTGTAGGATAATAATACAAGTAATTGAAAGTGCAGGAAATGTAGAAATTAATCTTCTGTGCCTCATCTGCACTGAAACTGTGATTGCACTTTGTGTTTGATTTCTGTTTGTCAAAAATATTTGGTTACATTTTAACTGCCATTCTACAAGCACTTAAATTAGGAATAGGACACAAGGGAAAAGTCCTGCCCCACATTTCCACACTGCTCACATAAATCAGATAGCTGAATTAAAGAGAGAGAAATGTGCTTCTGTTGCTCTCAGGGACTTAAAGGCAGAAAGAGAGAGAGATGGCCAAGTTCCTGCTGCTGCTAGCAAACAGAGAAGAGAAAGCCTGCTTTAGGCTTGTAAAGATCAACAACAAGGATCGTGCCAGAACTGTGAGCCTTTGAACTGTACAGGGTTTCTTCTGAACAAAGTGTTCACTTTTCATTATCATTAAAATAAGTAGTCCTTTGAATGCTTAAGTTACTCCGTATCATAGAATCATAGAATGGTGTGGATTGGAAGGGACCTCAAAGATCATCTAGTTCCAACACCCCCTGCCATGGGCATGGATGCCACCTACAAGATAAGGTTGCCCAGGGCCTCGTCCAACTTAGTCTTGAACATCTCCAGGGATGGGGCATCCACAGCTTCTCTGGGCAACCTGTTCTAGTGCCTCACCACCCTCATAGTAAAGAATTTCTTTCTTATAACTAATCTAAACCTACCATCTTTTAGTTTAAATCGATTACTCCTTGTCCTGTCACTACACTCCCTGGGAAAGAGTCATCGCTCCCCCCCCCCCCCCCCCCCCCCCCAGCTTTCCTGTAAGCCCTGTTTAGGTACTGGAAGGCTGCAATATGGTCTCCCTGCAGCCTCTCTTCTCCAGGCTGAACAACCCCAATTCTCTCAGCCTGCCTTCATAGGAGAGGTGCTCCAGCCCTTTGATCATCTTTGTGGCCCTCCTCTGGACTCACTCCAACAGGTCCATGTCCTTCTTGTGTTGGGGGCCCCAGAGCTGAACGCACTACTCCAGGTGGGGTCTCATGAAACCAGAGTGGAGGGGTCCTCCCTCAAACTTCTGGTAATACTTCTTTTGATGAGGCCCAGGATACAGTTGGCTTTCTGGGCTTCAAACACACATTGCCAGCTCATGTTGAACTTCTCATCAACCAAGACCCCCAGTCCCTCTCCTTAGGGCTGCCCTCAATCTATTCTCCACCCAGTCTATATTTGTGCTTAGGATTGCCCTGGCCCATGTGCAGGACTTTCCATTTGTCCTTGCTGAACTTCATGAGGTTCATACAGGTCCTCTTCTCAAGCCTGTCCAGTTCCCTCTGGATGTCATCCTGTCCCTCCAGAATGTCAACCGCATCACACTGCTTGGTGTCATTGGCAAACCTGCTGAGGGTGCACACAATCTCACTGTCTGTGTCATCAGCACTGGTCCCTGGGGAACACCACTCATTACTGATCTCCACTTGGACATTGAGCCATTGACTGCAAGTCTTTGAGTCCAGCCACTTCTTTACCCACTGAGCGGTCCAGCCATCAAATCCATGTCTCTCCAATTTAGAGACAAGGATATTATGCAGGACAGCAGCATCAAATGCTTTACACAAATCCTGTAGATGATGTCAGTTGCTCTTCCCCTATCCACCAGTGCTGCAACCCCATTGTAGAAGGCCACCAGGTGTCTCAGACACAATCTGCCCTTAGGGAAGCCACGTTGGCTGTCACCAATCACCTCCTTATTTTCCATGTGCCTTAGCATAGTTTCCACGATCTCGCTGGGCACAGAGGTGAGATTGACGGGCCTGTAGTTCCCTGGGTCTTCCTTTTTCCCATTTTTAAAATGGGGGTTTTGTGTCTCCTCTTCCAGACAGTGGGAACTTCACTGGACTGCCACAACTTCTCAAATATGATGGACAGTGGCACAGCAACTACACCTGCCAGTTCCCTCAAGACCCGCAGATGTATCTCCTCAGGTCCCATGGACTTGTATACCTTTATGTTCCTTAGCTTTCATAGGTACAAAAGTCCATGGGACCTGATGAGATACATCCAGCAATGTAGGATATTCTGCTGGAGGGAGGTGATGATATTAATGCTAATACCAAGTCTGAGAACAGTTTCTTTTATCCTCTAAGGCAAGGTTAGTTCCACCACTGATGTTAAAAGGAGAGCCGACACTACCACAGAATCTCAAGTGACTTCATGAACATATCACTATTAATTTAATCACCTATAACCTTAGTGTCTATTGAAGTTAAGTGAATTACCGCCATGTGTCACAGAGAGCACCACCATCATACAGATTCCTTCCACAATAGAAACAATAGAAATCATGGTGAAAACCTTTCAGGAAACTGAATATTATGTACCTGATAATGTTGATGTTTGATGGCAGGTGAAAAAAAAAAAAAAAAAAAAAAAAAAGTAGCTTCCTATAAATCAAAGGAGTAGAGAATGTCAAGGGTTTATCTAGCCTTTTATCGGTATTAGCTGCTATCTGATCCCCACTGAAGGTTAAACATGGAATTTCTGTTCACTGCATGTCTCCTACAAACTGTTTCGTGGGAAAAAAAAAATGAGGGGAAGAACTAAGAAAGGTGAGAAATATACTCTGTTCAGGGCACAGTATCAGACCCAAGGAAATCTGGCATGACTTGGTTTTCTGACTTGCACAACCTGTAAGATCTTAGACACATCATTTCATCCCCCTATGCCTCTTCTCCATAAACTATGTCTCTTTCCTATAATTTATCTGTACCTCCTTATTTTTCTTCCCTTTCTTTCCTAGCTGATCACTTTCTGGAATCAAACAGCAACCCTTTCAAACATAGATATAGCAAGTAGTTCAGGAAGCTCAGAGACTTTGTATGCAGGCCCACAAGATACATGACAAGCTGGGGGCTTTTATTCACTGCTATCTGGGATAGTCCATAGTAGAGAAGTCACTGGGCCATGTATAATGGTGCCATGGATCATATGCACTCTGTAGACTACTGGTCTGGCCTAGTGCATTTAAATGTAGGTCCTTTGGTTTATTGAAACTCTCCTGCTATGAAAAAGCATAAATAAACCATGCTTTTTGGTGTGATTTATTATATGGTGCTATCATATAGCATAAATATATGTAGTTTAGTTTGACAAATGTGAAGGGAATGTGTTATTACTCTAACAAAAGTGTCTGGATTTATGAAAGTTTTGACGAGTGTTAAGAGTACTCTTGAAATATGACATGGTGAGCTTGAAATTGAGTATGAGGTCATTCTACTAGTTCTGATGCAAAATTATAAAAAATCCTACTTTTTTATATTTAATTTTAATCACAATCTCACCTTAGTCTAACAGGGTTTTTAATTAATCTTAATTTATTGAAAATAACATTTGAAAAATAACTCCTAGAATATAGTTTCAAAACAGCTTAAGAGAGCAGAGAGTTTCCCAATTTAAAAGATGAAGGAGTACAGGAAATTAAGTAGGTCTTGAGCTTCTTCAGTCCTAGGCAACTTATGCAGGAGTGAAATGTTTAGAAAAATGTTTTATGTTCTGTCATTTTTCTCCTTGGGAGATAAAGGAAACAGTATACATTTTATTCCTTGCTTATTTGGTAGCCTTATGGTTTCCCAATGGTTACTACATCCCAGTATTGGCTACCTTTACAAAAAAATACTCTCATAGGCCATCTATTTTATATGTCTATTAAATATTTATTTCTTCAAAAAATATCTCCAGGAATTCCCTTATTTTTTACTGAAAAGAAATTGCTATTACTTTCTGATAATAAGGAAGCAGTTTCCAATTTGCAATTTTTAGCTTTTGCCACACCATGGGTAAAATTTCAGTTTAGGCTAATGACCATTTCGGAGAACTCTCTTGCACCCACGGAGACAGTTAGTGAATTCAGTGGGCTTCTTGGGGATGTCTGCAACAACAAGGCCTAAACACTGGTCCAAACAGAGTATGGATACCTCGTGTTACCAGGGGCCATATGCTTCCTATTGCATCATAGAATCACAGAGTGGTTGAGGTTTGAAGAGACCTCAGCAGGTCATCTGGTCCAAACCCCCTGCTCATGCAGGGCCATTTGGACCTAAGAGACATCATGAGATCAAGAAATCACGTACAACATGATCTCTTACAAAAAGCATTTTGTTCCACAGAAGAAACCATGGAGTAGTAAAATGAATATTGACATGAAATGGAGATTGTTTATATTTTTAGAGGAGTGGCTAAAGTCTTAAAAGCATTTAAATTTCAAAAATTCCAAGAAAATCTGTGTCCTTAGTCATTAGCAGCCCTATTTACAGTGGATTCTCAAGGATGAATAATACTGTCTGTTCTAGAAGCTTGTAGTATTGGATGTACAGGCATCAAGCTTTTCATTTCCACATGTACACTACTGGATCTTCCATGAATATTGAGCTCACACATGCTCTTGAAAATCTAGTGCCTCATTTTGGATATCTTCTTTAATATGCTGTTCATTTTAAAGCAATATAAACTGGGATTTGCTAGTCTTCACTTTCAAGGGAACAAGAAACCTTCTGACTGATCTCTGATTTCTAATGCTTGTTCACCAGCCTAACTATAAAAGTTGCTGTCTTGGTAAGAAGCTTTTCTGTGTAAATATCTAACTGTTTTGGAGAATGTTCAAGTGAACTCTACACAAGGAACATAATTCTGAAGTCTGCATTTAGACAACTAGAAAATTGTTAATACAGCTGGATGCTGCTGTAACTGAAAATGAACACGAAACCAGGTCAGGCTACCTACTCCTATCTTCGTATATTATGAGATACCAGCACCATTTTTTTTCCCTATTCATCTACTTGTCTTTACCTTACCTTCCTACTTCACAAGTCTCCTTTATCCTCTACTATGTCTTCCTTCTACCTCTTCTTCCTGTGTTACTCTGAACACATCAGTCTCTTTAGCATTCCAGACCCAGCTCCTTTTTGACATGCCTGTCAGCCAAGTAAACACAACCTATGGGGATATAGTATACGACGAAACTCACTATCATTAAGATAAGGGTTTGTATCAGGAAAGAAAAGTTGATAAGCAGCCTTGTCTAAACAGCTGAGGGTGAGAACATGAGAATGACAGAAAATGTTTCAAATAGCTAAGAACTGTATTGTGTTACACTGAAAATATGGAATTCAAGGATAGGAAAAAAATGAGGAAGGAGACAGTTTATGCATAGGTCTATTTAGGAGTGTTCATGAAACAAGTAACTATTAGAGTAAGCACTGCTGTTATGAAAACATCAGATTAGGAAGTTTTATTTAAAAAAATATATTTTTATGTTATGTATATATAAACTTTTAGGAAGTAAATGGAGAAAAGGGAGTGGTTAGTATTTGCTCTTTCCACAATTCTCTAAATTCCGTCAGCCAGTCAACATGTCATCCCAAACATAAGCCAGATTTATATCAACAATAGAAAATAGCAATGGAAGACTTCTTTGCTGGGATTTGTATTTTAACATGATACTAAGTCATGATTTCAACTTACAGCATTGTATTTAAATGCCTATTAACTAACTAGAATGATTGCTGTAGAGCAATTTATAAAGTCTTTAAAAAGTCATTTTCTTGAGGATAAGTTTGTGATTTATTTATTTACTTACTTCCTGGGTGTAAGTATAACAACATGATGATTGGTACAACATACACATTACTTTATGTATTTAAGATAACAGTCTTGTCTTTACTCAGGTCCTTAAATCCATCCTTAAGCGCTAAAATAATAGTAACCTAATTTTTCAGAATAGCTGAGAAGCCACAAATACCACCCAAGTCACTAAGACTTGTAGGTACTCATAATGCCTTCTGATCAGACAGATTGTATTTAAGAGAAAAACATGAGTTTAGGAAGTTAACAGTAACCACTAAGACAGCACGACAGTGGGTAAATACTGCAAAATACAAAGAACATGATATTAAGGAATATAATTTATGATTTAACAATCAGTTCCTTATGTTTTGATATAGAATATTCTCACATATTTTATAGATCTCACCTATTGTCCTGGTCTATGGAAAGTTTACCTTTCTGTCTCTATAACTCAGAGTCCCTAAGATTTAAATTTTCATTTAATTATTGTTTTAATTTACTTAGAATTGTTTGCAACTTTTTCATCCCCTGCCAGGTGAAGCAATCATCTCTCTCTGACTTCATGACATCAACAACTATACTTCTTCATTAGAGATGTGTAAACATTTACGAGCTTTCTTTCCTGTCTTTCCCTTTCTTTTGTGGAGTTAGCTGCTGGTATCCTTAAACGATCTTAGACATTAAATGGAAGAGAAGACTTTGTCAATGAATCCTGCCACAAGATTTCTTAAAGTGAGTGTAGTCTTCTTTTGAATTTTGCTGTGTCTGACAGGGAACAGCAAAGACACTGTGAACACTTTGGATGAAAGAAGATTCAAAATTTTCAGGAAAAAAAAATAGATATTGTTTATTTGTTTTGAATCGACCTTACAAAAATGGAGTCAAGTCCTTCCTCACATATCAATTCCTCAGAAACTGAGGAAAGCCCCAGAGTGATTAAGACATATTCTTAGAAGTGTGCAAACAGATACAACACTGTTCTGAGCTGACATGATCTGCATTAAATGCCAGACCTTCTGTAGATTAAATCAAGAAATCTCTGATTAGCTTTTTAAAAACTAAAATAATGTCAGATTCATGAGGTTTGTTCAGAAAATCAATACAGATGTTTTACACACTCCTTGCTTAATACTACTTGTCTTTTAAGCCTTTGTTTCTATCTCCCCTAGTGTTGATACTTCATACGTCCTCAGAGGAATTCCAACCATGAACATTTTTTTCTGTATTTGCTACTCTGCCACTCATGTTAAAAGCTGATTTGTGGTTTCTAAAAATAGCTGGCAAGAGGTAATAAAATTGTGTCTAATATAACTGCTATTCCATTCCAAGTTTGTGAGCTTAGTGTTATTTTTACATGAAAGCCTGGCTGAGTCAGAAAGACACCCGTAATGAGAGGAAGATTCCTTTTTTTCTGGCACAGTCAGTGAGAGATCTCTCTGTAGAACACATAATGAAGTTCCTCATTAAACACCTTCTATTACCACATCACATTTCAGAAAATGGGGTTTAAATAAATCTGTAGGCTTTTTTTTTTTTTTTTTAAACTGTTGGAATCCTGCCAGGAGTAGGAGGTGTTAGCAGAACAAGGGATTGAGGTGAATAGAGACTACTTGATGATTGTAAATAGAAAGCAGGCATTTCTGGACTATTTGAGTCAAAATCTAAGGCTTGATATAACAAAGATTCTTCAATAACCACATTAGCAGTTATTATTCCAAGATTAGCAATGATTTTGGATATAAATTGAAGCTTGGTGACTCACGTCTGTTTTTGAAAATCTTTTCCTGAACCCCTGTGCTTCTGCAGTACAACAAAGATGTGCATTGTGAGTAGCACTGGAAGACATTCTTCATTAATGTTGTAAAGTACACTGAGAAGAAGCTGGATTTTCAATATGTATGAAAATACATGGGGATGAGGAGGAAAGGTGGGTGGCGACAGAAAGGAGGGAAAAAATAATGTGCATCATGTTTACATCACAATTAAGTGCAATTTCTTGCAAAAGTTTAGTGATAGAATGTTTTCTTGTGCATCCACTTGTCATTCTTTGCCACCTTTTCCACACAGCTATACCATAGTATAAAATATGGTAACAGCTGTTTGGCTTCCTGCTGTAAATCAAGTACTGTACTACCACTGTGGAGCACTGAAGTTTTTGTTACTTTCAGTGTCTTATACTCTGCCTGTCAGAATTCAAGAAGCATTTGGATGATACTCTCAGAAATGTGGTTTGATTATTGGGTGGTCCTGTGTGGAGCCAGGAGTTGGAGTCTATGATCCTTGGGGGTCCCTTCCAGCTCAGGATATTCTATGATTCTATGAAACCCAAATACTACCCGAATCACCACTGATGTATGCAGAATTATGATGCCCTTATCAGAGGTACATTTACACAGATAATACAGCAAGATTTAGAAGATTTTCGTGTCTGGACTGCACATCTACATATTAGATACTGAGGTCAGCGCATCAGTGGAACTGAGGTCAGCATATCAGTGGAAATGATACAGTGTATTTTATCTTTCATTTTTTTTCAGTACTCAGAGGGTTATCACTCCACCCATACTGTTTCCCACAGAAGAGATGTGCAAATTCAATATTTAGATTTACTTAAACTAATAGAGATATTTCAAGGTTCTAATTTCTGCTTGTGATTGTCTGCAAAAAAGTCCCCCTGACAGATTCATCTTAATGCGTATGCTTCAGGATCATCATAATAAGGTGCTGGTGTATGACTAAGTAAAATGCGTGGTGGGAAAGATACAGTTAATACGTTGCCACCAGCAGAGACAGATATATACAGACTGCTTTATGGAACTGAAATACAAAGGTATTTTTAATGATATGGGGAAATGGAAATTTCAGGAAGAAATTACATAGCAGTGAAAAGTAATTGCATCAATAAGGAATAACAATGTCCATTAAAAAAAAAAAATTTTTTTTTTTTAAAGTAAATGCAGCACTGTCCTCTCATTTTCAGTCTCACTGTGACCTTCTGATAATTGTTAAATCCAGTTGAGGTTTACCACATGCTAAAACTAGGGTCTTTTTAATATTTTACTCCAGTTCATTATGTAGTCTTTTCTGCCCTTATCAGTTATATTCAGTCTTTTTCCTTTATAAATATGTTCCATAGTTTATAAAAGAAGCAAGAAACGAGCTTCTGATGTATTTTTCTAAGCAACCTAACTACTTCTCTTTGTTCTTATTAGTAATGATTCAATTTTAATTGCATAATTATTTTTGTGTGTGTGTTTTTAAAATGAAAATTCTGCAAAGTAAATAAAGCATTGGATGATCCATACAACCTTCCTATTATATTAATGTTAACTTAATGAAGGGGCATATCTGTTAATGTAAAGTGACATCATGGTCAGTTATTTTGCTTGAACAGTCTTATCTTTGCCAATTCTTTTGCTCTGCCAGTATTAGAATAATCTGTTAAGGCAGGAAACAGGCTTAGAAAATATATTCAAAACTTAATTATTTCATCCTGATCGGAAAAATGTGCATCTGAATGTAATGCTACTTGGATCATATAGATCTTATTAGCAGCAGCTCTGAAAGTATTTTATACATGAAGAGAGTGACTGTGAGGTGATTTCCTTAAAGGCACTTAGCAAGCCTACGGCAGTATTTAGAGTAGATCCCAAGTCCACTGAAACATTTTCCCATGCTGCCCTGACTGACTAGGAATCTTGCTTTTTTGAGACAAATTAAACTTAAGGAGGATGTATACATTGAAAATAAAATATAAGAATTACTTTTATCATACAAGGATGTTCTTTGTCAATGAAAATGTTTTTTTTTTTTCTTTGTCAGCACATCAGAATTACAAAGTGGAAAAGAGGCAATGTATTAAAAAGGTATTAGAAACATTGTAAGTGACCACATCTGCTAAGATACGCACCTGTTCATATCTTCTGTTCATGTGTTTGAAGGGAATGAGCCTGTTAAATTCCCTCCTGTCTTTACCTTAAAATAACTTTAGCATTAGGAAACCACTGGCTCGGTGCTTGCATTTGTGCATTTGTGTTTCTATTTAACTCACAAGTCTCACAGGTGTTTTAAAATCCCAGTTTTGCCATTCCATTTGTCTTTTTTTTTTTTCATTTTGTTTTCCCTTTACTAATCCTTGAGATAGAAAGTCCTGTATCTCCTCCTTTATCTCTTATTTTTAATACATGTGTATTTTACTATCTCTGCAAGATCCTTGCTTCAGATCACATAAGATTGGTAGTTTCGTACAAAGACAGTGTTATCATTACATTATTGTCCCTGGTCCTTAAAAAATAAATAAAACAAAAGGAAAACAACAAAAAAGTAGGATGAAACAAACCTCACCAAGCTTTTACTGTAGACAGCTGTAGAAGCAGCATTCAAAAATGAACAAACAAACAAAACAAAACAAAACAAAAACAACCCCCCCCCCAAAAAAAACCTCAGATTTCTATGTAACATCCAGGTTTCAGGATGAAAGTATTTCAGTCAACCCTTAAATTTTTTTTGTTATTGTTGTTTTTTGGTTAGTTGGTTGGTTGGTTGTTTTTTTTCCCCCTTCAGTTGTCTTAGTGACATGATCACTGCAAGATATCAACTATGGACAGTACAATGTAGGTACTCTTCTATGCTCTGTATGTCCGTAGAATTCCTCACCACTCCGGCAATATCTGTACTTCTTCTTGAAGAGGACTATAAAGGTATCCCTGACCAAACTTGCTGGAACCTGCCGTTGGGATCATGGAGATCCACATTAGCATAGGTGGGAGCTTTTTAAGCACTCAGGAGTAATCAGGTAGATACCAGGTAATCAGGTAGAAAAGGGGTGAAGGTCAATACGAGGCAGATCATCCCATACACAAGCTTACTTTTGAAATAACTTTTTGTAAGTGATGCACACATAGCAAACTATTGATCTTTTTTGAGAACAAGGATACCTAAAAATAACAGTTTCTCTAGTAATGCCTGTAATACCTAACACAGATTACAGTGTTAAGTGCTGAGTAAACCTCTAATCTGTTACTGAACTGTGAGAGCAGAAGCATTAATTTCACTGCTTCAGGAGAAAGAAATAAAATGTTAACCATATGAATAGGAATTAAAACCAAAATTCAAACCAAAATGCTTTAGCGACATAAATCTTTTTTATTTTCCTTTTTTTTTCTTTTTTCTCCTAATTAGTCTTTTTAAGGACAGAATGTTCAGTAGCTGTATTCTGTAGAATAGAATACATCTGTAAAAAGTACCTTTTTATATTACAGATAGGACCTGTTTGGGATAACTGTGCCCTGTCACAGTGAATTAAGTCAGAAATGGTTACTGTAAATATCTCAACTCAATCTGTCCTAGTCAAGTATGTAATCGGAATCCTTTTCGTGCAAGCACTACAAATATTTTATCTCCCATATTCAGTTCACCAAGAATAAGCTCCTTCAATCCAAGTAGTCCCCAAGATTTACTTGTATAATTACATGATCTGTCAAATGGTATGATCCGGTTACCTTAACTATTGATTTTGTTCAGGTGTTCGTGAAAATTGTTAATATTTCATGAGTCTCAGCACAAATGATAAAACAGCAGTTTTCCAAGTATTGATCATCTCAAAAACTCCATGTGCAACAGTCCTGTAATCAGAACAAAACCTTCTGCAGGGTGGCAGATTTTTTTTTTCACTTTCTCCTTTTCTTTTAGATTTATTTTTAACTTCATAACTGTCTGAAAGTCCATATCAAAAGTGATAAAGTAGTTACCACTACTATAAGGATTAACAGTACCCCACAAGCACAATGAAGATTTATGTAAGACATATCAATAATTTGTGAAAATATTAGAAATATTGGAAATTAACATAGTCCAAGGTTCTTTTTGTGGTAACAGCTGTAAATGGAGATGTTTTCATGGTATACTTCATGGCCTTCTTTTTGCACTCCAGTAACTTTGAACTGTAAAATTTCATAACTTAAATGTTAACATGTAGGGAATCATTTAATTCCATACCTTATACTGTATTCTGTGTTCCAGCTTGCAGTGACGTAGAGACAAATCTTGTCCGAAAATAATTTTCAGAAATAAATACACATTTTTGTAAAGTAGGAATTTCTACAGTAAACATTATCTTTAAACCTTCAGTTTGTGTCTAGCTCATATCTTATTTAGAAAAGCCTTGATGAAAAAGCGCCACCCCGTTCTCTCTCATATATGCTTTCATTTAGTTAATATGTTGTCTTAAATAATAACAACTAGATATAGATCATGACTTATTTGGCAGAATCATACTGAAACATAGACATTTAGATCAAAGAAAACAGACATTTAGATCAAAGCAACCTATTTTGCGTCTTTAAAAAGTGAGCGATTAAAATGCCTTTCTTCTCCAAAGCAACAGCTTTTTGTATTTATGTTCACCAACTACAGTGCCCCTTCCTATCAAAGCAAATGGTACACCTGCTGAATCTCTGCAGAGAGCATGCCTCTTTGAAATCATGCTGGTGTAGGCCACATTCTAGACTTTTACTTCAGAACTGAGTATAGAATTCAGGTATTTTTAGATTAGGTTTTTATATGATTTCAGTCCTGTAGGGAGAAGAGATATAATGTTTTAAAACTCTCTTTTGGTACTGATCACTGTAATGCATGGAGAATATAAAAATAAGTAAATAAATCAGTGAACTTAACCTTCCAGTGACAAATAATTTTAAAATTATTTACTATCTCACTGCTTAAAAAACAGAGGCAAAAAGTTCAACCTATTTTGCATCACATTTGGATTAGTTGCTGGGAAGAGAACTTAAAATTGTTTTTACCAAATGTAGCTTTATACAAAGATAATCCTCCTTCTTCCTAAAATGTCACTGTATTAATTATGGAGGAGACACAGTCTAGAAAAAGTTAGGCAGATTCCTGCACGTAAATTCTATTTCATGAGATCAGTATTCACAGCCATATTTCCTCATGAAAAGACATCTTGGAAATGTATTTACTCTTAAAGTAAAATCTCTGATGGAGATGTATTATTGACCAGTTGCTCCAGCAACACAGTTCATGAATTCGCAGCCATACATTCATCAAAGAGGGTAATGACAACAGAGATGCAAAAAACCTTGCTACTTCTTTAAAAAAATAATAAAATTTAAAAATTTTAAAAAGGAATAAAATTAGAAAGAAGAGCACATCGCCAAGAACACGGGTTTAAAAGAAAAATGAATGTAAAAAGCAAACGAAAAGACAGGCTTTCTTCAGAGAATGCACTGACACAGCAGCAAATGGTATATATATTGCTTAGCAAACTTTTGCTGTTATTGTTGAGGAAATCTTACAACACAGTGGAAGAGCTTTGTACTCTGTTTTCAACTTCCCAACTTGATTATCCATTCTGCTGTCTGTCATGCTACTCTAAGGAACTCTGCCATTTCCCCTTCACAAGAGAGATTTCAGGGCCAGCGAGCTCCTCGCTCTAGCAACGTTGTCATTCCAAAGAAGTTGCCAGAGTTGCTAATTGAACTGTCGCTGCTCCTGCTGTTCACATTATTTTATCCTGTCCCTAAAACCAGTGGGACAGGTTCTCCTTGTACAATTTAACTATGAAGAATTACTGCAAAAAAATAGAAAGAAGCTAATGATGAGTTGGAAGCTATTCATTAGTGAATAAATGAATAAAACTTGTTAAATAAAAACACTGAAAAGCTTTGAATGCTTTAAATGAAGAGTATGGATTTTATTCACTTTACTGTGTTTGTGTTTGGTCTGTTTTATACAAAGAAGTGAAGAAAAACTGCAGTGTTTTCTGGTGTGTTTGAAACAGTTTGGTTCTAAGTGTATAATGAGTGCTGCATGAAGAAAAAAAAAAATCAAATTGTTCTGCCAGACCAGCCTTGCTCTCTTTCTGTATGCTGTCAAACACTGCTTTCATGCACTCTATGAAAAAGAAGAAACCTCTCTTTTATAACTGTTCTCTTCTCAGTTCCAGCTTCAAGCCAAGTAGCTGTCTGGCATCACAGTCTTTGAAAGATGTCACTTGCCACTGCCTTCTGAGCTGTGATTTCATGTACGTACCCAAACCAAACCCAGCCTGGGGGATAGCATTAAGATTGCAGCCCTAGTGAACAGAGATCAGGCACTGGCTATAGGATGGGACACAAAATCACATTAAGGTTCAAGGCTTTGCTTTATAACGTTTTTAGCTGCTGTTAGACAGGATGACAAGCCTTGTAACTGGAGTGGACATCCCAAAATATGTGAAATACATATATATTTGTTAGTTACACTAATGGAAAAATCTTGACTACCATCATCTGGAATCATAAAATACCACAAGAAATAACTTTTCTGATACACTGCTCATTGTAATTTGTTGATCTCTATTTTAATAAAAGATCTAGGAAGATGGTTTCTGACTGGAATGTTTTGCTGCAATATCAGATATGACATAATGGTATATTTAATTATTTATTGTTTCTCTTAAGAACTATAGAATTGCACCAGCGAAGCTAGATCCCACATAACTATCTTTTTATCCATTCACATCCATCTATTTTATCATAAAGTAGCTCAATAGAGCACTTATCTAAAGATATTCTGCAAGACTAGCTAAGTATCTATTTGAGCTGTGAATCAAGGACAAATACTGAAATGAACTAAATAATAACTGATAGAAATTATGAACAAAATACTGAAAAAGAAACTGAAACAATAAAAGTGAGGCTGGGGTGGTGCATGATAAAGAGGTCACCATTTGCTCTCAATGTGCAGAGGGAGCTTTAAAATGGTCTTTAAAAGTTTTAAAGCATTTAAATGCTTTTTTAAAATTTATTGTTTTTTTTTAAGTGATGTGAATATCTTGGACCACCATGAGTAATATTTTTTGTGGACCTCCTCATGTTTTTGAAAGGCATCAAACAATAGAAGAGGTGTGCCTGCCAAACAAATTTGATATGAACCAGGCCTCAACGAACAGGAAGACATTAATCTGTGATTGCATCATATTATTAATTTTCTATCTTTTTAGTAATTTCTTTTCTCTGTAATATACTAAGAAGCATACCAGAATAGTATAAAATACACATAAATATTGCTAGTACAAAGGATCTCTCAGATCAGTCTAAAGCTATTTAATCTGCTAAATGGATTACTAAGGTTTACTCATTACAGCAGAGAATATCTTCTAAGGGAACTTTGTACCAGTTTGAGACAAAAACAGTTTAATCTACATACTTAATAGTCCTTAAACATAAAATGCTGCCTTAAATAGATTTCACTGAAGAATGGTGTGCAGCTGTTTCAGGATCCCCATTGCCACATAAATAAAGTGCAAGTACTTTGAAACATCTTTAACAATCCTGCATTGCTTGGACATACACTATGTTTCTGTGGAACTTATATATCTCTTCTTCTCTCCTAAGCATTGTGACAAAAGCAGAGAACTGATTTTTTGTATGCTCTCTGCTTCCAAAACCTTAAGTTTATCATTCTGCATACTTTTTCCACTTACAACAGGATAAGTACTATTTCGAAGTGACAATCAAGATATTTTTCAACCACTGCCATTCCTTTCTTTCAGTAATATTTTTACTTTGTGGGATATTGATCTTCTCTAACATGTTCTTTGTCTACATAGATCACATCGAGATGAGAATTCCCTTTAAAAAAAAAAAAAGCTGATTACAGTGCAAAAGAGTAAGAAAGAACAAAATATTGACAGCTGAGTAAAGCAGTTCATATTTCAAAGCATAAAATGTGATTATTTTTGTAATCTTTATAATTTCTTTCATGTTATATAAGTTCAAATCCTAGAAATCCTACACATATTTAGAAATCCCATTAAATTCATTCTCAGAAACAGCTAACAAAACTGGCACACATATGAAATTATCCATCTTTTCAACTTTTTGGTTTACCCTTTTAGTGCAGTATGTTTGTTTCACCATATTTTTATAGATTATCAGAAAAAAGAAAGGAGTAAAGTATCTAAACATATTTCTTTTCAAGAAAAAAAAAAAAAGACAGATGAACAGATGAATACTCATTTACAGCATAAGGACTTTTTCTCTGGTGAACTCCACTCAGCACAAGTAAGTTTCTCTGTAAGGTCATCTTCCTCCTTCCTTCAGCAATCTCAAGGTTCTTCCAGTTAGTAGCTTGGCAACCCTATCTGTCTTCCTTTCCTTGTTTACTGGCAAAACAAGGATGCTTTTTTTTTTTTTTTTAAATATATATAAAAAAAAAAACAAAAACACCCCCTGAAAAAAATAGATCGTCATTAAAAATACATCAGGTATTTATTTCTTTAAATCAGCATATATAGACATATTGCAGGGCCAGTTTACACACTGGATTCAGTTAGAATTAATTGCCTTTCTGTTGTTAATCAACATAAAAACAGTTAAAATTTCTGAAGCATTTAAAATTACTGAAAGAGGGGAGAAGAAAAAAAAAGTTTGTATATAGAACAAGACCCACCATCTAGGTGTTTTTTTTTTTTTTTTTTTTTTTGTCACCATGTAGTTATTAATAATTTTCTGGAGGGTCTCAAAATTAATTATGCTTGTGGATTGTCATGCTGATAACCTGTAACAAGATGGCTTTATGTGTTTTTTTGGGAGCGGTTAACCCCACTTGATTAGAAGCTGAGAAGGAACCAATTGAGAGGTAATATTAGGAAGAGAAAGCCTGAGAGTGTTTAGCTGACAGGGCAAAATCAGGTGAGACAAACTGGCAGCAGAGCAGGGGACTGTAGTTATTTTTGGAAAGTTTAATCTGAATTAATGAATGGTGCCCTAAGAGAAAGATCAGAAATTAATCTTGTAGTACTGTTGCATCATTTGAGGCTCTTAGAGTTAGCTGACTTCCTGTATCTCCATTGTTGAGAAAATTACTGCCTCCTTTATTTTTAAATAAACGATCCTCTCTTTTTGTGTACTTTCTGTCTCTCTTTTGCTGGGTTGTTGTCTCCCAACCCTAGCCACCCTTTTAATACTCTCCCCCCGCCCCCCCCCCCCCCCCCCCCCTTGCTTACTGGAAACTATCCCACTTAATTTTTATCCTTTCTGCTCTGAACTTTGTGATCTGTTTTCCAAGTTGTCTGCTTCTTGGGTGCAAGTTACGTGTTTTTGCTTTGCAAACAGCCAGTGAAGTTAAGTTGAACTGTTTATATCCTTTCTGAATGTCCAGCACTTAAGTTGCTCCAGCAGCTGGCTGCGTGAAGTGGTACTGTGGAATCAGAATTATGATAGGTGACTTTCAAGGAGCAACTGATAGCTTTGCCAACAGCTGCTGGAACATATTTCAGAGCATTAGCTGGAAGGTGTCCAGGGTCATGCAGATTTATCCACTCCCACGGCATTTCTGTACTGCTCTGCACATTATTCTCATCTTTCAACACTCCCTGGGAACGCTGAAAGAGTTTGGGGAGGAGTGACATATATTTAGTGCCAGTATAAGTTAAAATTGCAAATGCAATTTTCACTTTGCAAGTATGTTTTGTTCAGATGTTGCCTAAATTTAACAGAAATAAACCCATGAAAGCCTTTCTGTATCTTTGTACAAAGAAAGGAAGGCATTGTTTATATACGTTCTGCACTTATCCATAGATACATACAAACTCACTCAAGTACACATACAAATATGGATTACTTTGCCTGTCACTGAAACACGTGCTCTTGTGTAACAGAGAACAAAACCTGGGCAGAAACACTTCACAGTGATATTTTAGAGCAGGAAATCAAGTCAGAAGAGGAATGGGCAGAATGTATCCCCTTTAAACTACAGTAAGAACCTTATCTAACTTGATAGACCACTACTTGATCTAACTTGAAATCAGTGAAGGATGTGAAGAGTAGCATCTCTGCTATTAGGAACAGGGACCTATTAGAACTGAAACACCAAAAAAGATATTAAACCAAACTAATTTTCCACTAAATGAAATTTCCCTATATTTATTCAACTGCAGAATTACACTTGAAACTAAAGTGACCCAGAACGTGAGCAAAATAAGAGGATTATAAAAGGGCAATCCATGGAACTGGGGGAGCAGAGAGAGAATCCATGAAGCTTCATGTAGCATATGGAGAGGCAAAAGAAAAGAAAATAAAGTTACAGACCTGTTATCTATTTTGTGATCAATCTTTCTATTCAGCTGTCTGTTGAGACTATAATGCAAAGTGCAATTCTATACTACTTATTTCTCCTACCTCATCATTACTGGTATGTTGAGCAGAAGACAGGACAAAAGGTACACCTGTCTCATATAGGACATGTAGCCTATCCTGTAATGCAGAAACTGCTTGCTGCTCTGTACTGAAGGCATAAATAACTTCTTTCCACTTGAAAATAAGGTCTTAATTAGCCACCCGCTGTAGCTGGTGTAAGTATTAACATGTGTAATGTATTAATTCAACAAAACAAACCAGCAGCAGCAACAACAAAACAAAACAAAGAAATAACGACAACAACAAAACAGATTAAAGGAAAAACAAGCATTAGTGAACTAGAAACAAACATATTAGATGAGAACAAAAAAAGTCATATGGCTTATTATCCTCTATCCAGAATAAATCAATAGTTTAGGACCAATGTAAAGAGTACGGTAGCAGGACAAAACTATAGTTTTTTTATTAAATTATGTATCCCCAAAATATTAATATTTTATATTAAGTGATGTATCCCAAAAATATTTCCCAGAAGCTAGTTGTTCATGGTTTACAAAGTACCTGAGACAGAAGTTATATCCATTGTTACATGAAATGGGAAAAGGTAATTAATTTAGTACATCAGAGAAAAACAATGGGAAAAAGTAAATAGAGAAATAAAGAGCCACTTAATACCAGTTTCTTTGGAGCACATATTAAAATAGCACACAATGCCATTACACCTCTAGGAGATGGATTTTTCAGGGACAGACTAAGCATTGGATCAATCTTATTATCCTGCATGAAAATACAGAAGAGGCTGTTTTTGAAAAAGGTAGTTTCTATTTTTCTAAAGCAAGAAAGGCTTTGGACAGAATTCCATCAAGACAGAATGAAGGTATGGGATGGGGAGGGAGACGGCATGGCTGTTAATTCTAGAGAAATGAACTACTGAGTAAGGGTTGAGAATATATTCCTGAATATCTATGCTTTGCAGAGTTGTCCTCCCTAGGCAACTCTGTAATCATCTGTAATGTATTAGACAGAATGATGGGAGAATAATTTTGTTCTGGTTTAATTTAAGGTAAGATAAGATAACATGTGAGTTTATTTATTTCCTTTTACTGTAATATTTCTATTTATTTATTTATTTTAGGACAGTATAGCCTGTGCTCACCCTAAGATATCTTTCTAAAAAGAAAATCTTTCATTCAATTTCTTTGGACTATACATAGTAACAATATGATTATTACCATTATAAAATATAGTGACTGAATAAACTTTAGTAAGTTATTAAAATACATGAATAATATTAAGTATATGAAATTATATGTTAAAATGATATTTTCAGATTATGGAAATAAATATTTATCATGATGCTTCTCTCCAAAGATTGGTATTTTACAGACTTTTTATGGTAGAGGAAATGAGCAGAGAAGAAGAAAGTCATTTCTGATGTCACAAGGGATGGATTTCCTTGACTCGTAACTCCACCAGCATTCCCCCTCAATCACTCTGCTTCTTCAGCTGAATATAATTCAATGTTCAGATTTGTGAATAATTCACATGGGTAAAACTTTATTCATCATCAGATTTTGCCCACAAGTTGATGCAGCACTTAAATCCACCTGTACTACACTAGCAATCATGTACAAAGCCTCCTCCACACTATACATCTTTGGAAAAAATATGCAAGCTAGAAAGTCTATAAATAAAGGGTTTTGATTTTCAGCCAGTAACTCTGGTCATTTGATCTTTTATATTGACTACAACTTTCCTCATTTTACAAAACTGAAATAACGATACATATCTTTGAACAAAATATTCCTCTACTTTGACTGGAGGTAAAAAGTAAAAAAAAAAAAAAAAAAAAAAAAATGGAATAAGGCTGGTGGCTTTTATCAACCTGTTTCTGGAAAAATCAGCAAAACAGTAATCAAAGGCTAGAAAACTGGTAAATCTCCCTTAACTTTTCTAAAGTTCCCTCATTATTTGTTGTTTCTGAGCTGAGTAAGGAAACAGAACACATATTCTGCAGCCTTTATTTCACATTTCTGTTCTAATGATCAAATGAGCCCTGGTCTAACTCACTGGCTCCTTTATATTACTGTGACTTATTTATAATTTCCACAACAGCTAGACTGAATTTAGCAAGCAATTTGGTGCAAATGTGTGGATCGGTAGATCGAAGCAGACTGTCCTGAGGCCTCTCACGTATCTGTTACAAGGAGCACTGGGAGTTTATTTCAGATTGGATTTCATCTTCCAAGTAGAGTGTTTTGACTACACATTAAGCACAGCTTTCTGAAGGTAAAAGTCTGTGGTGGGGCTCTGGAGGACTCAGTCATGGAGCAGCCTACCACGTGGTTTGGATTTTAAGTTCCCCATTAGGTACTGGAGCACTTTTTGAAAAGAGCTTCTGTTTGTTTTCCTACACAAAGAACCTAGTTCAAACATACCACAAACACTTTGGAAAATGAGGTTACTCAGTAAATAGTGACAGTCAAGGGATTAATTTCTAAGCAGCACCACTGCTCTGAAATACCTCAGTAATATAAACATAGCTAATGACTAAACAAAAATCCTTTAAAGGAATTTCTATCCAGGCCAAAAACCAGAACGAAACTGGTGTGAAATGTACTTTTCCTTACCAATATCTAAATCCAGCTTTTCCCCTTTGAAAGTGCCTTACTTCTAGGGCCTACCAGGGCCACAGTCAACCCAGGGCAAAGATAGTGGACTGGAAAAGAAATGACCTTGAAGAACTCACAGGAAAAAAACACTCAATTAAAGAGCCCTCACTGCACAGTCTCTAACATAAACAATTGTCCTTACAACATCTGCAGGCTTCTACAAGTACATCAACAGTAAAAGAAGACCAGGCCTGCTGCTAAACAGGGTAGGGGACCTACCTAATCATAACGGACATGCACAAGGCCAAGGTACTTGATGCCTCAGTCTTTACTGGTCAGACTGGCACTCAGCAATCCCAGGTCCCTGAGACCAGTGAGAAAGCCCTGTGAAAGGTAGGCTTGCCCTCAGTAGTGTGGGATCATGTTAGGGGACGTTTATACAAACAGGACAAACACAGGTCTATGGGAACTGATAAGATATACCAACTACAGCTGAGTAAGCTGTCCCATACCATTGTGAGGCCACTCTAGATAATCTTAGAAAGGCTGTGGTGATAGTGGCAGGTTTCTGAAGACTGGAAGAAAACAAATGTCATTCTTATCTTCAAGAAGAAGGATGCAGAAAACTACAGGCTGTCCAGACTCGCTTTGGTGCCTGAGAAGATGATGGAAGAGCCAATCTTGGAAAACCTTCCTTAAGGATAAGAAAGTTACTGGGAGTAGTCATCATGGATTTACAAAGGGGAGGTTATGCCTGTCCAACATGATAGCTTTCCACAGTGAGATGAACAGCTTCTTAGACAAGGGAAGAGCAGTTTATCTTGACATTAACAAAGCTTTCAACACTTTCACATATAATATCCTCATACAAACTGATGAAGTACAAGCTGGATAAATGGACAGTGAGGTAGAATGAAATGAGGCTAAAGTTCCGGGAACAAATGGTTGTGATCAGCAACAGAAAGTCCACCGGGTTGCCCATCACCAGCAGTGTACCCCTGGGGCAAACAGTGTTTAACATCTTACTCAGTCATGTGGATGATAGCAGAGTGCACATTCAGCAGGTTTGCAGAATGGTTGGTAGATCAGATGAGAGTGTGCTGCCATTGAAAGATCCGTTGAGAGATTAGAAAAATGGGCTGTCAAAAGTCTCATGAACAAAGGAAAATGTCAAATCCTGCAAATAAATGTTTCCTTTCGACAAAACAGAAACACAAAGTCCTGCAACGGGGGAAGAATATCCCCAGGCATCACTAAACAGTGGGGGTCAACCAGCTGGAAAGCAGCTTTGAAAAAAATATTCTCAAGGTCCTGGTGGATGCCAAGCTGACCACGAGTCAGCAGTGTGTACTTGAAACAACAAAGGCCAACAGCACACTGAGCAGTATTCAGCAAAGCATGAGAGGATGAGGGAGGTGACCCTTCCCTTCTGCTTATCGTGGCATGTATAAAACTTCTTTCTACCTGTTGCAAGAGTTACAACTGTATTTCTTGTCTGTATCTGGAAAGATGTGTAAAAATTTATCCAAGTAGAATATGTTTATGTATTTAAGAAAAATATGTTGAAATCCAGAATGAACAGTGGGTTGTTTGTGTTTTCTGCATTAAATATAGCTCATTATAAGAGAAAACTGTTAAAGAGATTTGTCCTTGATCACATAGATGACATAACTCATACGCATGTTTTCGAAGAAACAATGAGGGATGGAACTGGAAAACTTAATCGGTTAACGATATTGAGTAAATGTCATCAGCAAAAAATTGTTTTATCTAGACAAGGTACACCTGAAGATTGAGATGATGACTTTATTATAAGCCTATGGGAATCTGTCATCCAAAACTATTTGAAATTCACTCTCATCTGGGAATGTAATGTTTTTAAAATCTATTTATTTTCAGACAAAATGTGGTTTCTGAATTCAACTGAAAGGTGATTTTAATTTTTTTTGTCCCTGTCCTTGACTGATGAACAAACAGCGAGAGGCAGAAAGATGTGTGCAGAGATGAACCTAAATCAAAAGTAATGTTTGTCTACCAGTGGTCATAACAGTTAACAGTTTTTTATTTGTGTTAATCTGGATTACATGATCTCGTATGAATGTAAAGAACAGTTTTTCAGTTATATATTTTTCCACATACAGGGCAACAAATGTCAGTTTTACCAGAACATTTTTCTTTCTCACATTTCCTTTGGGGTCTCCTTTATCATCTAGATATTATGAAGTGTTTCAGCTATAAAGAGAGGTTCATAAATCATGTTTCACACTTTTTCTTTTCCTGTCATATCGTCATGCTCCCATGTGCCATTGGAAATTCTATGTTTTTAGCTTAACTTTTAAGTGACTCTTAAATTCTTTATGTTAATCATTGCTAAAAACAAGTTAATTTCCCCATAGAATATTTTTTTAGGAGCCTTTCAATCAGAATTTTGGATTAGGCAGCTAGCATATTTTTGTAAAATTTGGCTTCTACAGTTGCTCTATTTGTTTCTTTCAAGAAATCACATTATTTGGTATCATCTAACACTAATAATTATCATGATGTTTCTGAAGTGCTCCATTGGTGGACTGGGCAAGTCCGCATTTAATTCCAGAGAAAATCTAAAATGTGCAATGCAGCTTACTTTGAGACTAAAATTGAAGGTCAAAACTGAAGGGATTTGATCTATTCAGCTACCATTAAAACAGCATTTAATCTCTGTGGATATGATCAGGAAGCAAATGCTCCACGTATATTTTGAAAATGAAAAAAAAAAAAAAGATTTAATTTATGGAGTTTTTAAGGACTAGAGTAGAGAAAAAAATACAGTTCTGTTTGGATGATATGTATTTTAAGCTAAGTAAAAGATTGGTCATTAAAAACATCTTTTATAAATTAGTGTGATTAATTTATGTATAGGTACTGGGATTTGGCCTGAACCGAGGTAGCCCAACAAGTTCAGGGTCAGCAGAAGACAGATGGTGAGGGAAATAACGCACTCTAAATCACTATAATGATTTCCTGTGGTAACTACCAAACTAATCCAGAATAACAAAACCTTTTTTTCTCTTGCTAAAAATGTAGTTTTCGGTATGAGTTGAGAGAAGACTGATGCCACCCGACTGATTTTCCACAGCTACGCATAATAAGAATATCGTTATAATTCTCCTGTTTTTCATAGATGCAGATCACTCAAATATATCACGTATCATGTGTGATAACAGCAAGTTTAACAGATCCCTTCATATGATAATATGTTAGTAAAGAAACATCATCTAAGTGAGGAACTGTAAAATCATACATTACTGAAGGAATGGGGAAAAAAAAAAGGCTTTTAATGAGCTGCAATAAACTGTTCTGTCATGGTTTTCAGCTGCAGGTGGGTCTCTGAGCAGACAAGGTTAATAGAATATCAGGCACAACAGAATCAAATGAAAGTAAAACCCAGTAAAGTCACTTGAGAATCTGGAGGAAGACTGAAAAAGTGGGGGGTGTTTTATAATAAGAATAAATGAGTGTGTAGGTTTTGAGTCAGAAATAATCATTTCACTGCATAGTGTGACTTCCTTCATGGCTCAAGCCTGTGAATTTCAAAGTGTCTTGCATATCTTATGAAGAAAGTATATGCAAAAATTCTATTTATAATTGCACAGAAGAATAGTAAATAATTCAGAGGATGTTTTTCATCAAAGCAGTTATATATGCTTGAAGAGTAAAAGTGATTTCAAAATATTCTTCTATGAAGTAAGAAAAAAATACAATGATATAGATACACCTCCAGGTAACCGGTAACCTGAGTCCATCCTTCCTTCTGTGCTCTTTTGCTGTACTTTTTTCTGAAAGCAGCACTCACTGCTGGCCATAAAAGTTTCGACTGTGTATACTTACTGATTAGCGCAGGGACATGCCACCAGATTTTGTCATCAAAACCTGTGGTCAGGCTGAGCTCTCCTGTGGAGCATATGCCATGTTTCCTTAGCATGGAAAAAGGAATGCAATGGAATGCAGTAAAGCTGGTGTGCATCAAGCTTTGACTGCGAACAAAGTTATGTTGCAGCTAAGGGAAGAAGAAAGAGCACTATAAAGTACTCTATGCCTGTGTGTTACAGACACTGTGAAAGACGTTTCTTCTCTTTGAGCTTTTATTCTGACTAATAGAATCATTCTTTTTTTTTCAAAAAAAAAAAAAATCTTTTTTTTGAAATCTTATTTCAAAAAGTCCCTGAAAGTTCATGTGTAAAAGAGAATTCCATGCAACAGATACCAGTACTAATGCCAGCCAACTTGGAAGTGTTACTCTTGATGACTCAAACTACTCATGTGTGTTGTATGCCACCTTGATGTGTTTATGAAGCAGTGCTATCATATCTTCTGGAGGACTTGCCAGTGTTTTCCATAATGCAATTCATTAAGCAGTAGCAGATCTGTTTGGTGAGCTTCTCACCATTGCTGTTATCTGCTGGGTATTTTCTAATGCTCTTTGATGCTCTGAATTAATATGTTTCCTTTGCAGCATGCTTAAGAGTCAGAACCTAATGCAGACTATAAATCTTGTCACCACAGTACTAAAGCCTTGCTTTTTTCTGTACTTGCATGTGTGATTAGGACTATTACTCTCTTTAATTGCTCTCTAATAAGTAACCCCTTCTCACTTGATCTAGCATTTTTCTTCTGGGACTTCTTACCTCCAGATATTGACAAAGTGCAGCCATCCCATCAGGCTGACATACAAGGGTTGCAGGAATATCACTTGTGACTGCTATTTCATGCTTCATTACAGCTGTGCATCTCAAATCATAACACTAATTAGCAAACAAGTCTCTTCACCTGTCTGCATGGTGCAAAATAAGATCACAGGAAGGCTGAGCACAGCCAAATTGAAGTAATTTTCCATGCGGTTTAATGGCTAGCACAGCAGTCTTATTCTGCATGTTCCTCAGGTATCTCACAACTGTGCCATTTTGGTCCTGTAAACCTGTCAGTTTAGATACATGTTAGGATAAGTTTTATTCTGCTCTCATTTTCTCTTAGTAGCATCTTTGCAACAGGTAATTTTACACATAAATTGATTATTAACTATTCTAACATAATCAGTACAACTACCTGGTCCTCTAGTCAGGTATTCACCAACATCTAGATATTTCCACTATTTTATAGTCAGAAACAGTTAAAATAGGCCCATGGGTATCTAATGTGTGCATATTCATCCTCAGAGAAGGCAACTATTTCTAGTATCTTTACCTCATTTACTCACTGGAGAAAAATAGCTGTTTTTCCTCACATTTGTATATATAAAAAATGCTATCCACCCTTTTACTCTATTCACCCACATAAGAATCTGAAATGTATCTCAAATAATAATTATTCTCAAATAATTTAATCTCAACATGGCTCCAGAAAGTTATAGAAGTTATCACTGCTATTTTTCAGTTTAGTGTTGGAGTACAAAGAGGCTATGACTTGCCATAGTTAGAAAAGCCAGACTCTGAGATAGAGCAGAGAATAGACCTTAGATTTACAGTCCTATAGTCCTGTACCCTAGCTGAATAAATCTCTACTTCTGCTGTATCCAGCACAGGGAAGGCTACGCAGCCCCAGTCTACAAAAGGAACATTCAGAAGAAAGAGTATATGTCAATTGGTAGCTCCTACACTTTTTTTGTTGTTGTTGTTAGTTTCTTTTTTTGGTTTGTTTGTTTGTTTCACATTTGTGGTTAGAACCCGTTTCTGTTATGAGCACTTTCACAAGGGACTACTTCTAGAAATCTCTTCATCCCACATTGCCTCTAATGAGGATACACAAAAGGAAACAGATGAATCTACAATGTCAACTTCCAAAAGCAATGAAGACTTTTTTTTTCACTTAAGAAGAAATACCTTCATCTTAGGTCACAGTCTGTATATGAACAGTTTTGATGTAGTTCTGGAAAAATCATTCCAGTTGAAATTATTTTTGTGTTTCTTTTGTTGTACTGCAAAAAAATGTTTAAAGCCAGAAGAACCTGAAGGAATGATGGTTTTCTGTGAAAGTTGAAGTGTGAAATATCTGTTCAGGATGATTGTTACCTCCCTAGTATTTTACATTTGGGAATCCTCTCTGTTAGATGTGATATACTAAAGTCAATATATGTCTGAAGATAGGTGCTTTTGTATCATATACACAGGTAGCAAAAGGTAGCTACCGCTCCTACATAGCGTATGATCTAAAGGAACAGCACAGCTAGGAAAAATAGTAGGAGACTCTGTCTCCCCAAAACACTAATGAACAGGTAATCAGAAATCTTTCCCGGTAGCCTTTGAAAGGATGCACCTGTAACTCTGGCTCCTTCAAGCTCTGCTGACGTACAGAAAACATGAAGGCATAGTTTGTTCTTCTCAGCCCCCTTGGTAAGTTGCTGCTCTCATCTGTGGCAGAACATACCAACACATCTGCCCTACCTCAGTGCACTAGATGGCAGAGGGAAGCATAATTTTTGTATGAGCTGGTTAAAACGTAGTACAGTGTAGCACAAGCAGTCTATCACAGCTCTGAGCTTTTAGCCATGGACATTAATGGACATTTTCAGGATATTACACTGTTGCAAGTTGTGACTGTTGTAAGAGAAGGAAGCATGTTTAACACAATTTAGGAAAATAGACTTTCACTTATAAAGATTTTCTACAGAAAAATCTGTTCACTTAGCCATGTGACTAAGTCACACATCAAAAATGCAATGGATTATGGTAGCATTTGTTGTCTTCTGTATATTCACATGGAACAATATCGACATTCGTAGATCATGGATGCCTATAAACTTCACAACAGACAGAAAACAAAACAAAAAACAAAACCAAAAACAAACAAAAAACCCATAATAATAACAATAAAACAATTACAAAAATGAAGGGGTAGATATTTATGAAGAAAATTAATCAATAAATCAAAGAGACAGACTGTGCACTCCCTCTCTTAACTGTCTTACCTTCTTGAAAGCCATCTGAATGAGCAGAAACTCTTCTTTTGTTCCAGTATCAGAAAAGTGGTCCCAAACCCAAGAACCCAGCTTATCTTATTGTGCCATAACAAGGGAAGGTAGGGATTTTCTTGCAAACAAGACACTTTCAGACATCCCAATGGAAGTCTGCTTGTGCCTAACACAGGTCAACCACACACAGATGTCTTACAGCCCCAGTTCTGCATTCTTGCACTCTGGGTTGGACGAACTGCAGTCTGAACAGCCAGGACAGCACATCCATGTGCCTGAGATCCCTCAAAGTGGCTACCACATAACTGTGGTGAAAAGTAAAGGGAAGAGAGGGATGCTTCATTTCTGTGTCTGCTTTCATAAGCCCTAACCCCTGCTATTCACCCCAATGCAACAGATGGATCCAGCCAAATAACTGAAGATGAAGAGTCCCGTAGTACTATTGGACCAAAGAGGCCGTGGGGACTGCTGATGAAATTTCTTCATCACTTCTCTACTCTGAGGGAATATATGAATGCATTGTCAGTGTATGATAGCACTAAAAATTCCACCTTAAAATTTGCAGTATGAGAACACTAATGTTGCACAGGAAGCTATTCATTATCTTCAGTGCAGCATTCAAGGGGCCAGAGAGCCTGATGCTGAAGTGCTTGTGCTGCTCAAGTACTGTGAAAATAAGAGCGAGAGTGTTTTTCACCTGTGATGCTTCATCTTGCCTGTGGGAAATGGGTCGGCAGGAGGCTGAAAAATCAGTCCTTGCAAATACACCTTTGAGAACAACTACACTGGATTGGGGGGGGGGGGGGGGGGGTTATGCTGAATTTGGTTTTCCTGTTATGCAAAGTTTAATCCTTCATTCTACTCAACTGTATCACAAAAATTCCAGCTGATGTAGTATCACCTGGCATATGATAGCAATTAGATTGCTTTCAGATTTGTTCTCTTGAGGAGTTATTCTACATATGCTGCAACTGACTCTCTTTGGGCTCTCTTTATAGAAAGCCATCTTGCCAATCTGGATCAAATCTATTACATGCAGTAATATAATGAAATTCAAAATAATTTGACTGGAAGCGACAGAATTCAAGGAAAGATAAATAAATAGAATTTTGCAGTAAAATCTCTGAATTTCAAGGGGAAGAGTATCCAGTATAAACTTGAGATTTTTTTGACCAAAACATTTTTGCTTCTAAATTATTCTGTGTTCTTTTTGGTTTCTTGATGCCATTTAGAACAGTATCACTGTCATTGAAGGCTGAAATAAGATACACAAAGTTTTTGTGCAACCTATAGCTCCTGGGATGTCTTTAATGAACCAGAATACATTGCAAAAATTTCGGGGAAGAGAGACCATCCTTCACACCTACAGATCATTTACGTGGATTATTTAGCATATTCTGAACTTTGAAAAGGGTCATTTTGTGGATAAAGTAGTAGTGCTCAGATAATTTAGCTGATTCTATGACCACAAATGTCATCTGTTACTTAGACAGTTAAATGGTTTCTAAGGGATTTTAAATCTATAAATATATAAAAAAAAAAAAAATCCAGAAATCTGGAATTGACCCAAAGTTCATTTCATTTCTGATGGTCATATATATAGGATAAAGAAGCACTGAAAAAAAAAAAATGCATGTGCATTTTATTTTAAAGGAAGTCCACATATTAACAAATCTATGTTTATAAAATATAGAAAAATATATATAGGCAGTAAAAGTTGTTCTTGTAACCTGTGAGAAGGGATTAAGTTCTTTCCTAAAGCAGAAATCATTAATGACATTGGTGAAACTTCCCAGCAACTTTGAGACTTTGAAGCTGAAATATTTCAGAATTATTCCTTTAATATTTTTCCATCTTTTGTTCCATTTGCCTGAGCTCACTTTTATTAATGTCTTTGAAAAGGCTTTGCTGTGGAAACCTGATAGAAATTTCTTAAAAGGTATCGGTAGATGCCTTTTAAAGTAGATGGTATCCATTCCAGTAAGTTGCAGATTTACTTATTTGTAGGTCTATAAGATGATGTTCTTGGCAAAAGCTAAGAGTTCATTCATGCTGTGCTGTGCCAGGTACCGACAAAGACAAGCTCTGTGGATGCTGGAGGAATGCAGGCTATGTCCCATGCTCTAGCAGCTCCAGCTTGCTAGATCTCACCAGGATGAGTTAAGGATATTGTTTATTCCAGAATTCTCTGCTTTAATTGCATGTTACTCAACATGGTTTTTAATTTATATTTCTATTTGAGTGCTCAACCTAGCAGCACATTATATTTTCCAAAATCAAAGGTCATGCAAACAGTGGGTATTAAGTGTACAGATGCTGCTTCTCCACTATTAGGTTATACCTAGCCAGTGTTTCTCTTCCATTTGCCTGCTCTCATATAGAGCTTCATCCACTGAAACAGAAGGGAATAAGACCTATTAAGGCAGTCATAAATAAAATCAGCACTGCAGTGACTAGACAAGTTGCTGGCAATCCTACAGATAAGTTCTTTCCACAATGTTCAGGAACAGTTTTATCAAGGGAATATCTTTCAGGACATGAATTCATTTTTCTGAGGGCAGGAGAACAAGGCTGCCCCACCCCCATCTTTCCAGGCTTGCACTTAATAGCTTCAGTGGATCTGGGACAGGTCCCCAGCGCACAAGTGCTGTATCCTGACATGGAGCTTCCTCAGCTGCTTGTCTGAACATTTCTCTCTGAATTGTGCTTGTCAACCTGTCATTCCTGACTCTAATTACCTCTTCTCCAGGTTATTCTACATCATCTTCAGTCACAAGCTTATATTTTGATTTTTCAAATCTTCCACGGACACCACTGGAACTTAAAACACTCAGAATGCAAAATTAAAAGCACAACTCTGTAGAAAAGCCTCACTGTTTTCAGTAAAGTGGTACCTCTCCTTGTTGACTCAATGGCTGACTGTCAGACAATACTTTTGATCAAGTACCCCACATGGATGGATCTTTTTTTTTTCTTCTTTTTTCTTTTTTTTTCCTTTTCTCCTCATTCCCCACCCTCACCCCCAACAACAACAACAACATTGTTCTCTGGAGTGGATGGAAAGCAAGTCCAGATTTTTGAATATTTTGTAGACAAGTTCCTCACATGAAAATTATTTTAACAAAGAGGTCTAAGTGAGAGTTTTATTAAAATACTTTTGAATAAACCAGGTAAAGACAAAGTGGTTAGTTTTGTGAAGGAGATTGATAATGCTAAATGAAATCCATTTGTTGCTGCTCAGCAGATACCACAAATATCTTCAATGCAAAGTCTTATTTTTATATGCACTTTCCTTTTTTTTTTTTTTTTTTTCATGTTGGGGGGAGTTTCTTCTCTTTTTCCCTTCAGTGATCTTTTTATCCTTTCACATAATTCCCATCTGGACACCCAAATCACCTTACATTGCTAATTCATCAACTTGCACTTCTCAAATAATGGTTTTCAACTCCATCGGTCATGCTGAATTATTGTAAGCCTACCACATTCATGACTGTGGCATCAAAATATATTTGCTCATTTGTTAGATAATTCATGAAATGAATTAGACTGCTGCATAATCCAATGTAACTGCTTTGTGCATCACTGTGTTCTTTATACAGATTGAACTTGTCTGCATGCAGAGAAATCTGGTAAGTTAACAGCCTCAGCATCTGAAAGCCTGCAACTTCATATTTATACACTGAAATAATGAGGAGTGGCAGGGAGAAGGAAAAGAGAATCTGGGGACAGTTATAAGGGAAACACCTTGCTTTCTGTGAGCTTCCTGGCTCATTAAACACAGGAAGCAGGGTTTGATATTTTTTTTTTACACCTTGTCTGATCTCTGAAAATGGGAATATGGGTCTTCTTGAATCTATAGAAACCTAAATTACCGCATACAGTATTTGTGAGGTGACTGCTTTAAACATCACCTGACAATCTCAAAGGTTCATTTAACACCGCTATAGCAACCAGTAAATAATTAAACATAGTGCTTTATCTCAAACTCAAAGCTATAGAGAGACAGGGATAATGAGAGGCTCCTTGGCCAAAGGAAACAACTTAGATTAAATCATTGCATCATTTTCTTTCCTAAGTGGGTATTTCTTCCCTTCTTTCATTTCAGCTGTTCTCCTGTAACTACACCACAGGAATACATGTATGGAATGTATATCCTAATGCTGATAAAATAAGAAAGACTAAATTCTGCATGCAGAGAGATACTGAGCATTGACATCAGCTGGGGAAGTTTGAGGGCAGACACATCAAAGCTGGTTCAGCTGATAGGTGAAAAATGTTTTAGTTATTCTATCTAAATTGATTCCACACAAAATTAGGTGACCCACTGTTAAGTATGACTCTTTGCTACTGTGTTTTTGAAAAGACGAGGGCTACATAGGTACCTAGAGGAAATCTGTGTATCTGAACTGGCTTCTGTTAAGCTGGTGATCCCAACCACAATGGTCTGTCTTCTCTGCAGGATGAATGGCAGTGATTCAGAAGGAAATGCATTTTGGTAAGGACTTTGGACCCATTCTGTGTGCACATGAGGTGTGAGTATACAACAATATACTCTATATTTCAAGAGTAATGTTGGCAACTCATGAATACATAGGCTTCTCTTCAAGGCCATCCTATGAAGTGCATAGTGAAGTAACAACATTAGAGCTTGCATCTGTGCTGCACGAAGGATACCTTTTCTGCATCTACCTGGCTGCAGGGTATGGAAAATTGCAACACCCACAATGATGGCTTAGAAAAAATTTAAAAATCAAAGCACAAGACAATTATTAAACAGTTTTCCGATGGTTTTTACCCCAGCTAAACTGCTAGTACAATAGTGGCAAGACAGGCAGAAGACAGGGGATCCTAAATAATTCCCAAATACATAAGATCATCCCCTTAGAAAAGTCAGAGGCAATGAAGATTAATGCTTTGTGAAAGCAAGAAGTGAGCTACAAAGATCCAGTTAAAATGCTTTCTAAAGAGAGGGTAAAAAGACATGATGATTTTTAATGTGCATTTGTCTTCTACATCTAACAAGCTGAATTAGAATAGAATAACAAGTTTAAAAAGAGATCCAATTCTTATTTTTCTCACAACTATCTGCTAAAAAATGTATAGTTTTCTCTAAAATTTGTGGCCTGCAGGCCCAAATTCCTCATCCTGCAAATCAGAAATAAAAGCAAAATGGGAGCTAAGATAAAGCATTTAAAAATGACTCTATAAGGACAGGCTATTAAGGCTTCCTGCAGGCTCACACGATTTTCTTAATAGATTATCTGTTTTCTTGTAATGGATAAAATTTGTCAAACATTTTCAGTGGGATGCTGTTCTCTGATTATGCCAAGAATGTAGGAGTGTAAGAGGGTTTTTTGTTGCTGTTGTTGTTTGTTTGTTTGTTTTGAGAGAGAGGAATTGGAAAGAGAGATGGAATCTGCATTTAGAGGTGAGTGCCATTTGCTACAATGAACAGAACATCCAGCCTGTGTGCTACGGATTTGAGATACTGAAAGAGGCACAATGATACTGACCAAGGAACAAAAGTAGCTATCCTATTTTATGGTTGACAATCGGTAACATATCCACCACATTAGAATATTGTATCTCTGGAAAAACACGTTATTGTGGTTGCTGATTTCTGTTTTCCTTTAATTTGCTTCACCAAACACTGACAGATTGATTGCTTGGCATGGTTATTAACTTTTCCATTCAGGCAGCTGTCTTGAAGGATCGTGTAGTTCAGAAACCTTGTATACTTCAGGGTTCTTCTTGTCTTAAAGGGAAGAAAAAAATATATAAAATTTGCCCCATAAGCAAATAGTTGATAGTATGATATCTCACTGTTGAGTGCAGGTTATAATGGATGGGACTGACATTCCTAAACAATGTGATCACTGTCAGCATGTTGATGTGTCTGAAAGTCCATCTAAACACACATAAATGGAAGCCATTTTCAGAATTACCTGTCCATCCTGATAATTTATAAGTAAGGCTATCTAGTGATGGTGAGAATTGCACGTCTCCTCTGTTTACAAATGCTATGGTAACCCGAGCCTCGGGGTTTAACTAAAACTGATTTAGTAGACTTGAACTTCAGAAGCAAGACATTAGACATCTGTTTCTGCAACTGGGAAGGTCTTTAGTATGCTCAGTTGCTGTTCATTCTTTTGCTTTTTCAGACATCACAAGAATCCTAACAAGTTGATGGGATGCAGAGGAACATCGCTGAAATGTAGAGATTCACGTGGGCAGCTTTCTGACCAATTAGTGACTGCTGGGTATTAACAGCAACTTTGAGACGGAGGTTATTCTTTTTCTCAGCCTTCATTCCTTGCTCTTACCTTGTTTTTTGCTTTCTTTTAATTATTGCATAAATAGACTTTTTCTCCACCCATTACTCATGGGCGGTTTGCCTTTACTCCACTGATAGAATACACTTAGAATACACTGACATGCTGCATGCAATGAAATAAGCAACATGTCAAAAAAAAAAAAAAAAAAAAAGACTAAACATGGATGAAAACCCTGAGGAAAAACTTGTCTACTGTGAAGTATTCCCACCAGACATCATTAAACTGTACAACACAAATCTTTTACAAGTCTTGCCATGTGAAATATGCTTAAAAAGAAGAACTAACATTTTCTTGGATTAAAATCTTATCTAAATCTTGAAAGCTGTGCTCAGGGCTCAGGGCAGGGGGCAGTCCAGTGACTCAGGTGTCTAAAATGGTAGTTTTGATCACAGTGGGAAATTGTGAAAAAAAAAAGAAAAGAAAAAAAAAGAAAAATGGAATGAAACCCTTAAGACGATCTTCAATAAAAATGTTGAATTAATTATTCATTTCATTATTAATTCACTAATAAGCACAATAAATTTATTGACCATTAATTCCATTGTGTGCTCGGAATAAAACCAAAAAGTGACTTTTCTATTTGCTAATGTAACATTTCAAACGTAGTTAAGACAGTGAATTGCTCTTCAAATGTGCTATGTAGATATATGTCCTGAGATTATTTGGGTTCTCTAAACTTCTTGCTGAGATTCTTAAGTTAAAAAACAACATTAATTATTTTGAACAAGCCAAATAGAGGAAAGCAATGGGAAGGAGGGAAGGAGGGAAGGAAGGAAGGAAGGAAGGAAGGAAGGAAGGAAGGAAGGAAGGAATGCACTTACATTCTAAATAAATCTTTTTCTTTAAAGGATACCCAATGGTGTTTCCATTTTAAGTGATTTGTTCTCTTTCCACTGCCCCACTGCTTAGAAAATTAATTACATTAAAATATCTCCTAAGCTCTCTTTCCACTGTTGAAGAGATGGATAGATTTGTGAGAGAATTATGCACATAGGTAAATTTCACACTTAGAAAATAAAAACACAAACTCCAAGTAGTACAGAGAGGTTTCAGAGTTGGCATTTGTCTGGCAATATCTTTCCTTGATGCTGCTTTTCCATTTTGTAGTATCAGCATAGTTATAGGATTTCATATGTTCTCCCACTGTTAAATGGATTTCCATACACACAGGAAGAGAGAAATTTCAACCAACCTAAAATTATGTTTGAAACTCAAGCATTAACTAGTGTTCCTTCCTTTGCCAGCCAGTAATAAAGCATTTTCAAGCCTGAGCTATAGCCGTCCAACGCTATTATTCTCCTGCTACTGGAGTACGCTAAAGCTGTACCTCTCCAGTTTTGTCTACATGAATTCCCTGAAATGTATAAAAAATACTGCCAATGATATATAAGAAAAAATCAAGTTCAGTCTCTCTTATCAATGCTAGCTTTGCAAGTCCAATGAGTCAAAAAAAAAATAAAAATCAATCAATGAAAACAGCTGGTCTGTGTCACTGCAATCAGGGACAAACCACATCTGAATCAGAGAGCACCGTTTTTACATGGTTAGTTCCGAAGGGATGATCTTCAGAGATAATCTTGCCCTGTGTCTGCAGAGTAAGCCATGGAAGAAATTTAGATAGTGCAGAATTCCATTACTAGGAAGTTTTTCAACATCATTTCCTTGAATAACATTGAAAAAAATGTCTTTTCCAAGAAATTGATAAGTTTTTTTTTTTTTGAAAGAGGAAGTCTAGCTCATTATTTTTAGTTCTGTTAACCATTTTAAAAGAGACAAAAGGTATTTTTTGCCACAGCCTAGATTTTCAATAATGAGTGCTGGTATTTCAGAAATCCTTAGGATGTGGCACACTGTTTCATAGAGCAAGGGCACTAGGCCACAGAAAGATGAAAAGTATGAAACAAATTTTCAAAATAACTTTAATTTGCAGATGGAAAGGAGAAATTTTCTTCACATGTTTTCTGGCTGGTGAAAGCTATTTTATAACTGCAGCATACATCTGTTTACTATGTTGCTCCAAACACCAAAAGGCAGAGTTAAAGGCCAGATGACAGTTGTAAGGCATGCTTAATCTGTCTTTCACTGTCTGACTCAACTCTATTTCTTTATGACATAAAAGAATTTGAAAATTCTGACTGTAAACATTTGACATAATATAGAAATGACAACCTAAAATTGCTTGTGCTGCTTTTCCTGCATCTGTTTGAATGCACGAAGCTTTAAGAAATAAGAGTAGACTGCTTTCCCTGAGGATTTTCTTCAAGTGTTGCTGTTATGCTATGACAGACTGCAAAAAGACAGAAGAGAAACTGGATTCCTCTCAGGGCCAAAACCATTAATGAGAAGGGAAGCATTCACCTTTAAGTCACTTTTTGAAACACTGCACAAGAACAGTGTTCAAGGTTTACTACAAACTGATGCTCATTCCCTAACCTTTGTGAAATGAGGTGCTGGCTCAGCCCAGCAAGGTGCTCTGAAGTGCATCACCTAAGTTTTGGTACAGAGTCAGACTTGCACTGCTAAGTTGCCTGCTTGTAGGGATGCCTCCATCCCCTTTCTAGACTAGAGCCCTGCTGTACAATGCAGAGACACGTGACATGTTTTCTCTGTAGTCATATGAAAGAAGCAATATGTGAAATGTTTGTCCAAACCCAAGGCAAAAGTAAGTTAGTCCAGACAGGAATACAGGGATCGCACACAGCTACAACCCCTACAAACAATCATAAACACATCTGATGCCAGTACTGCCAATGTGCAGGTTTTCACCCTTTTGACCCATCCCTTACCTTCACAGTTAATCCACACGTGGCTTCTATTAATTGTAGCAATTGCACACAGGAAGTGTGTAAACACTGGATGATTTTCCCTTACATAGCTGCAAACTGTGTTCCAGGCTTTTCTGTTCCTGTATTCAACAAGTAGGTATGAAGCCCATGGACTAAGTGCACATCTCTCCAGTGATGATGATGAGTCCACATGATCCATTCTAATTATCTTGTGTATTATCAGATTTGTATCATTCAACTGATAATCATAGCTGGAGAGGTCAAGAGTTTGGAGGATTTAGCGCAGAATTTGGAGGATTTCTTATGTGAAATTAAGTGATGGATAAGTTTAGGAAATTTTATTAAAATAAAATCTGGAAAAGAATGTTAAGGCTGCTAAGTCAAGCATTCAGAGGATACCATATATATGCAGCTTGTAATTTAGGAAAGATTATTTATTTATGTGATCACATAGTGGTTTTCTCTCCTGTTTTATCCATACCTCCTCAGGAAGCTAAGTGTGGTTTTCTTTCCAGCATAATAATAGAATATTCTGGTGGTTTTACTCAGGTAGGCAGCCAAGATCCACCACAACCATTCTGACACTCCCCCTCCTCAAAGGGAAAGGGGCAGAAAATATGATCAAAAGGGCTCAAGGGTTGAGATAAGGACAGGGAGATCACTTAACAATTATTGCCATAAGCGAAACAGACTCAGATTAGGGAGATTAGTGTAATTTAATACCTTTTACTAACAAGTTAGAGAAGTGAGAAAGTTAAAATAAAATAAAATAAAATAAAATAAAATAAAATAAAATAAAATAAAATAAAATAAAATAAAATAAAATAAAATAAAATAAAATAAAATAAAATAAAATAAAATAAATAATAAAACCAAACCACCTTCCCCCCATCCACCCTCTTCCACCTCCTCCCCTCAAGCAGTGCAGGGGAACGGGTAATGGGGGCTGCGGTCAGCCCCTGACGCTTCATCTCCGCCGCTCGCTCACGGTCCCTCCCTGCCCCTGCTCCACGCGGGGTCCCTCCCACGGGATGCCGTCCTTCCCGAACTGAGCCTGCGGGGGCTGCCCACAGGCAGCAGCTCTTCCAGCACTGCTCCCACACGGCTCCGTACCACGGGGTCCATCCATCCCCCAGGAGCAAACTGCTCCAGCACGGGTCCCCCACGGGCGGGCGGCAGCTCCCCCCAGACCCCCTGCTCCTGCGTGGGCTCCTCTCCACGGGCTGCAGCTCCGGCCCGGGGCCTGCTCCTGCGGGGGCTCTCCATGGGCCGCAGCCTCCTCCAGGCCACATCCACCTGCTCCACGTGGGCTCCTCCACGGGCTGCAGCGTGGAGATCTGCTCCGTGTGGGACCCATGGGCTGCAGGGGGACAGCCTGCTCCACCGGGGGCCTCTCCCTGCACAGCCCGCAGGGGAACTGCTGCTGCCTGCCTGGAGCACCTCCTGCCCTCCTGCTGCACTCACCTGGGGTGCTGCGGGGCTGCTTCTCACTCCTCGCTCTCTCAGCTGCTGTGGTGCAGCAGGTTTTTTTCCCTTCCTTAAATCTGCTCTCCCAGAAGCACAAAGAACATCACTTATTGGCTTGGCTCTGGGCAGCGGCGGATCCCTTTGGAGCTGGCTGAAACTGGCCCTTATCTGACATGGGGCAGCTGCTGGATTCTTCTCACAGAGGCCACCCCTGCAGCTGCCAGCTACCAAAACCTTGCCATGTAAACTCACTACAAAATACAGAAACAAAAAATGCCCTCCTGGTTCACATGAGCAGTCCATCATGCCCAGTGTTGTGACAGTGACAGTGAAAGAAGCAGATGTCTTCCCATCGTCCTCCCCCAGTTTGCTAGTGCATTAGGGATATTTGAAGGCATATCCTTTCCTTTTCTATTTAATATTCATGTACGGACTTGATGTCCACAGAGTGGAACAGACATCTGGAAGTCATCTGTCTCCATCTGAAGACAGGATTAGCTATCCTTGACAGATACTTATCCAACATAGTCCAAAAAATCCCTGGTGAGGAGCTTTCCTGTGTCACCTTTGCTAACATGATCTAGCTGGTCTGCTTACCTTCAGAAATCTTTCCCTGATATTTAACCTAACCATCCCTTCTTTCCTGTCATTTGAACTATGTTTGTTACTCTTCTGACCATCAACATGGCAGTTAACTTTTCTAACTTTCACAGCAGTTTTATGGAATTAATTTACAGCAAGCTATATACACTGTCACAACATAGTACCCAAAGTGAACATCAGCAATAAAAACTACTGTTTTAAGTTTTTTGAACCATGTGTTCTTTGGCTGTATTTACATGAATATATCAGGGAGTATTTTCTGGCACTGGGGCCAAGTGGGATGGCATGGCCTCTGTTGAACACTCACTCTCCAAAATAGGATGTCCATCAACTAAAACCATTCTGGTAAGCACTCTAATGTCTGAACAGCATAGGTAGTTATGTTCCTTGCTCTGTGTGGTTTAATTTAAAAATGTATAGTATAGCCTGTGTAAACCAAAATAAGATAAGTAAGCAAGCATTGATATGACCAGCTGGGTATTGTAATTGCTTATTTTTTGTTCACTTTATTAATTAGAGAAAGCTACTTGTTCACACACTATGGACACAGTATGTTCACACTACCTCATGGAATAAAATAGTGTTAGTGCATATGCACAAATTGTAAATCTTGATTGGTAATCTTTCTTTCTTTCTCCTTTTCTTAGGACCTGTGGGAACAGCGTGAAGTGGTGTCAAGGGAGGTTCAGGTTGGATTCTGGGAAAAGCTTCTTCACAGAGAGGGTGGTCGGGCAGTGGAACAGGCTCCCCAGGGAAGTGGTCACAATGCTTTCAGACATATGGTTTAATTTGTAGGTAGTTCTGTGTGGGACCAGGAATTGGACTCAATAATCCTTGTGGGTTTCTTCCAATTCAGGATATTCTATGATTCTTCTCCATTTCTAATAACAAAGGTCTTATCCAGTCTCCCTTTATTTTTCAACTCCTTGGTTTCCTTTACTTTCCAGTTCCAGCCTCCTATAAGTTTTATTTCTTATTTTGCAATATTTCTAAGAATGGCCCTTTTATCTGACCTTTCTGCTGAATCTATGTCACACTCCTTTGCCTATATAATTTTCAATATGAACTTTTGACCCTTTGATGTCTTCTGTCCATTTTGATGGCATGCAACAGCAAATAAGGTCTCTCCCTACCCTGCAATGTTATCTTACTCTTTGCACTTGTTGGTGGCCTTACCACCTTGTTTATCCAGGCTGAATAATATTTTCAATCTGTACGCAGTTATGTTGCTAAGTACAGATTGATACAGTACAATGAAAAGCACCCTTTTTCATTGTGTCCAGTTCCAGTGACACAGGAGTCTTTGTATATAGCTCTTTTTACTTTTTTTTTTTTTTTTTAATGTTAAGTATTTCCTCCTCTATGCTTACAGGAAAGCCACTTTCCCATTATACCAGTTGGTAGTCCTTTTTTTCTTTAACTCCCTCTCCTTTTCCATTCACTTGCTCTACCTAAAGCAATTTTCTTTCCCAATCATCAGATAATATTTATGCATTCCAATCTGTGAACAATAATAGAAATATCCCATTTCAAAAGCAGAGAGGGCAAATAGCCAAAAATAAGCTGTTTCAGTGGATGGGAACTGCTTGCCATGCTGTCTTGCCCTTCAAATACCATTTCAACCCTATTTAGCTTTTCTCATAGAGCAAAGAGCTCATCTATAATATGAAAGATTAAAACTTTTCATATCTAGCCTAGATAGTACCTTGGATGCAGTCTCTTGGCTAGGAGGAAAAAATCAAAGGAAATACAAATCATCTTCCACTCACCACCTAGAGGGATTCTGAAGCACTTCAGAAACAGATCTGCAGTGCACATGTGGGCAGAGCACCAGCACACAGTCTAAGCACTGGGCAGTGCAAGTGTGCCCAGTTAAAGTGCACCTCTTTGCAGGGAGGGAGCTGGCAGAGAGACTTGTGCTAGGATGTCTGCAGCTCTGCAGAGCTAGGTAGAGGTGTCCCCTCTAGTTTAAAGCTAAACCTTAAACTCCAGTGGAAAATTTTACTCCAAGAAGCCAAAAGAATATTTTCTACAATACGTGGACGGTTCTACTGTTTGTAGCAAGAGTCCCTATATGGTCTTACCTATTGGACTCTCTCCTAACATTTGTCCCCCTCTCCAATGCCCTCTGTTCTCATACCAGGAGCCTGGCTGGTGATTGGCACTCCATTTCCTTATCAAGCCCAAGCACTGGTCATTTCTACTCATCACTTGTACAGACTTAAGCAAAATTTCATGTCTCCTCCCTAGCCCAAGACTTACTTCATTCACACTCCACTGTCCACTTTAGAAGGTTTCTCAGGACAAAATACTTTTACATGTCAGAGCAAAACTTTCCAGGCAACTCATAGCTAACTCCACAAACATAAGCATACAACAGTATCATGCAACTATAAGAACACTTTTTTATTATTATTTTTACCAAATCTTGTGTACAAAATTCTTTCAGGTTCATTTTATCTTTTGTTTCTTGCAGAATATGATCTAGAAGCACAGATATATTATGATGCAGAAAATGCAGGAAAAGCTTTTCTTAGCTGATTAGGTTACTAAGGCATTATTAGGTATGTGGAGGAGATTGATCCAGAAGAATCAATTGTACTGGAAAAGGTTATATGTGTTTTCAGAAAGAAAATAGTAGAAGGAGGAGCAGGAATAAGAGCACAGGAAAAAACAGCTTTCAATAAGCTGCCCTTGGTTGCTATGGTTCCTACTTGTCCTGTCAATAATAATTACGAATAATAATACCTATGTGAGATTTAGACATAATCACACGGCTTATTGCTACCCTCACAAACACCAAAATTATTACTTCAACAGTATACTGAACCTTTCTTTCTCCCAGAACAGAGCATATGGCTTCAGCAGCCATACAGCGTCTCTCCCACCCAGCACATGTCCCTGCTCAGGGCTGAATCTCCAGTCCTAAGGGACTCCTGAGCCTCTACAGCAATATTCTCTGCAAGGATGCAGGTCTGGGGTGTTTTCTTGCCTCCCTGATGCAGCAGAGGTGTAAAATGAATAAGGAATGAAAACAGTTGGAAACTGTATGTCAGCACAAAACATAGCAAGATTATGGATATTTCTTTATTTCTGTTGGGTGAACTAAGAAGCTATGTTTTACTTCCAGCTAACTCTATACCCACTTTTTGATGGAAGAAACAAGGCTCATGGACACCTCATTCATCTTTATTTTTTTCTTTTTGTAGGGCCAGCACCCGAGGTTTTCACAGTCAGTCAGATACTGATCTCTACCTACATGGCAGTGAATGCACATTAAGTCTTACATCTTAGATGATGCGCGCTGGCATTCCTGAGAACAGATATACAACTGCTATATACACGTCATTTCTCTTTGCTTTCTACATATCAGTTTAGCAGGTGTGACCTCATGGAGGCAGGTGGCACTGTTCAGCAACATCTTGACTTTGTCTGGGATAAGATCAGATTTTCGACCGAGCTACAAAAGCATCCAGAAGTCTTTGCATTGCAAGGAAGTGATAATGCTCTACTATGAAAAGTAGAGCAGGAAGGTTTTTTTTTTTTAACACATTTTATTACGAATGTAGAAAGGTACTCCTTGACTATGTTTACCTCCTGAAAATATTTAATTTTGAATTATGATTTATATTCAAATAATTAAACATGAAATTAAAACAATTATGTAGCTATTGTAACAAATGAATAGCAAATTAAGAAACACTATAATCATGCATATTATTCATATTTTGTTCAGTAGTCCTCTTATACAAACCTGATGTTGAATTTCCTGATTACATGTTTTTCTAATAAGAAATGTTCCTCTAATAAGAGATGTTGTCTTGATCTGCATGTTTCCATTATAACATCCTTAGACAATAGCACAGCTGTGGCATTATTGCTACAGACCTGTACCTTTTCCTGAACCAGTGGACCAAAGAATTCAAGATTCTGTGAAGAATTAAGAAGATTCAAGAAGAATAAAGAAAGAATTCAAGTGAAGACCGTGAGAATTCTGTGAAGACCTTGAGAAGATCTGTAAGGCTAAAATGCCAAGGGAATACAAGGACTTGATTATCATGTCCAAGCTAATATATGTTTTCTATGATAATTTTGGGCAAGTTTTGGCTTTTTCCAGAGTAATTTATAATATTTAATTCTGTGTTTTCTAATTTCCATCCTTTGGATATCTGTAATGATTTTGCCCTCTGAAAGCAATGTGTTCTATTTAAGGTAACAAAAATTCAGGCATTTGCAAAATTGAAGTGTCCCCTTTTCCAGTTATCTTCTGAAAGCGTAAGCTCTTCACATTTTACACTATCTAGAACAAGGAATGATTTTAGCAGAATAGGAAAATAAACGTATAATACATATAAATAACATAATAATACATAACATTAATAAATTTTGGATGCAGCAACTCAAATCCTCTGATCCTGAACAGATTTTAGACATTGTCACCTGCAAATTTATGAGAGAAATTGGAGATGGAGGGATTAGAGGAAGCAAAATATTGGGATAGAACAAACATGATGTGTTCTGGTTATGTTTTAACCTAACCACTCTCATTCAAATGTGTATGTTTTTTTTTAAATTTGCAAGATGTGTTGAAAGTGACAGTCAGGTACCAATAAGAAATATTTTTCATATAGCACAGAAATGTCTACCCTTATAGGAACTTGGAGCAATACAGTCTCTTTTTTGCTACTCATGACATTCTCTATTATATTTAGCTTCATTATGATTACTCTAATTACAACAATAATAATTAATAATTGACTTTATAGAATTCTTGCAAAGTACTCAGGGGAATGTTATATAACATAATAAACAAACACAATGTAGTAGCATAATCTTTGAAATTCATAATCAGAAGGAAATTATGCATAATTTAATATTTGAAGTTTGTTATTAGAAGGATGAGATCACCAGCTTTTTGCACATCATACAGTCCTTGCTTCAGGAACATAGATTATGAACTCAACTAGGTGTGAATTTTTAAGCAACACTAAAGCTGATCTTTTCCCACAGCTGGTAAGGGAACATCATCATATGCAGTTGGAGGCAGAAACAGCAGTTCCTCTTTCTGTTTGTTTTAGATTTTTTTCTCCAAATGAAGAACTTGACTTTACCTAGCTGTTTTCTAAGTGTCAGAAAGTGATGAAAAATTACCTTTTTTTTTTTTGTCAATTAATCTCTTCTAAACAGTCAGCTTCTAAGACATTCCATTCAACTGTTTTTCACAGTGTCCTTCTGCACAAAATGTCCTGCATACAGCTAGATAAATACATAATATGATGGGTGAACAATTGGCTGATGGGTTGGGCTCAAAGGGTTGCAGCAAACGGGGTTACATCAGGCTGGCAGCAAGTCACTAGTGTGGTTCCCCAGAGCTCCGTTTAGGGCCAGTTTAATGTTTTCTTAAATGACCTGGATGCAGGACTTGAATGCACACTAAGTAACTTTGCACATGACACTAAATGAGGAGGAAATGTTGACTCCTTTGAGGGTTACGAGGCCTTGCAGAGAGATCTTGACAAATTAGAGGGCCAGCCAACCACCAACTGTAAGAAATTTAGCAAAAGCAAGCGCAGGATTATGCACTTGTGATGGGGCAACCCTGGATATATGTACAGACTGCGGGACGGGAGGCTAGAGAGCAGCCTCATGGAAAGGCATCTGAGGGTTCTCATTGACAGCAAGGCGAACATGAGTCCTGTCATCCAGGAGGGCCAACTGTATTCTGGGGTGCATCAGGCACAGCATTGCTAGCCGGTCAAGGGAAGGGATTGTCCTACTCTGCTATGTGCTGGTGTGGCCTCACCTCAAATACTATGTGCAGTTTGGGTCACCACAGTATAAGAAAGACATAAAGCTATTAGAGAGTGTCCAAAGGAGGGCTACAAAGATGGTGAAGGGTCTGGAGGGCAAGATGTATGAGGAGTGGCTGAGGCCCCTTGGTTTGTTCAGCCCAGAGCAGAGCAGGCTGAGGGGAGGCCTCATGGCGGCCTGCAGCTCCCTCACGAGGGGAGCGGAGGGGCAGGCGCTGAGCTCTGCTCTCTGGGGACAGCGACAGGACCCGAGGGAACGGCATGGAGCTGGGACAGGGGAGGGTCAGGCTGGGGGTTAGGGAAAGGGTCTGCACCCAGAGGGTGGTTGAGCACTGGGACAGGCTCCCCAGGGCAGTGGTCATGGCACCAAGCCTGTCAGAGTTCAGGAAGTGTCTGGACAATGTTCTCAGGCATAGGGTTTAATGTTGGAGTGGTTCCATGTGAAGCCACAAGCTGGACTCAATGATCCTTGTGGGTCTCTTCCAAATCAAGATATTCTATGATTCTCTGATAACCTACTTTTTCAGCACAAGGGTTCATTCTTTACTATAAGGATTTTTATTTTTCATGGTTTTTTTTTATTATTATTATCATTTTTAATTTCAGGAAGGCTTTTTTTCATATATCTGGGGAAAAAAATAAAATAAAATAAAAAATACATCAGCACAACCTGAAAGAGGGAAGACAAAAAAATGGACACCAGATAATCTGTCAATGCCTATATTTCTGACATTTGACTTTATTCTAATATAGCACTTCACTGTTCATGCATGACACAGGTAGGTTTTTATACTGGGAAACAGAATAATTCACTCTGTCATCTTAAGTTGTTACTGCGTAGATATAATTTGTTAAGGCCTTCTGAGCCTTACGCTCCAAATATTTTATGCTTCATTTACATCAAGAGAGCTTACTGGTGAACAAGTGATTGCATAGCAGATATCACATATCAAATTCCATCTATAATTCTGCTTTATCAGATTTTTAAGCCATACTAGTCTATCCTGTAGACTCCTATTGGTTTGTTTCTAGTTTGTTTCTGACCTTGTGCCGATGGAAAAGTATCACAAATAAAAGTTTGTCCAATATGTTATTATCACCATATTATTGCTAATATATCACCAATCCACACATCTGATGCCATTGTGTGTGCTCTTTTTGCATTGCAGTTGACTGTCAGATGGAAAACTATACAGCTATGAATTGTTTTCCTTGGCAATCAATCTTCAGCAGGGAAACGACTGTGGTATTTCTGCTATAACAGGATTTATGAGAACCCTCAGCTACTACAAGCAGTTGTGACGGTACTGCACAGTATGCCAGCTTTGCTCATTGGTAAACTGGGTAGCTTGATGGTTGTGTTATTTATCTCCTGCAGCAAACATTTCAGCTTATGAACTATTAAGAAGAAATACTTTGAAGAGGAGGACGACAGAACAAGATTACTCACAGGAAGATTACAGAAACCAAATACATGTTATTGTAATCATTTTTAATCACAGTGATTCATATTTCTGTGATATTCTAGGAAGCTGGCGCTATTAGCTAGAAACGACCCTTTCTATTAGCAGGTGTTGATCCCACTGACACACCAAAGATAGCATTTTTTTCTGCACTGTTTGGATGCAACAAATTCAGATCGTAGACTGTTCCTTTCTACTAAATCTAGTATTCCAGAGAAATATTGGAAAGAAGTGTGGGAATTATTTTAATTGTTTATTTATTTATGTAAATTTTAAACTGTGCACACAGGCATCAGACCATGACAGTAACACAACAGCACACAGCAGAATGAAGCACAGGATAAAAAATGGAAAGCTCCTCTGCAAGTGATTTACATCTGCCCCTCAGGTAATACTTCAACTTTGTAGAAAATATTTAAATACTAAATAGATAAACTGAACAAGATTTAAATCAGAGACAAGCTTGGGAAAAAAAAAATCACAGTCACAGAGTCAAGATTATGGCACTCACATAGGAAGGGGCGGAAACATCCTTATTTATGTCCCTTTAGTAATGAATGTTTCATTACATCTAGAAATTAGAGCAGCATTAACAGCAAACCCCATGCATGTTTTACCTCACCATTTTCAGTGCAGATTATACAGAAATCAAGCTATTATATTCTGGCAAGTGTATAAATACAGCAAGGAACAAGTGAGAATATTAATTACAATAGATATCTTTAGATGTTCAGAAAAATCCTTAAGTTCCTTTATGTACTTGGGTATATGGCTTCAAAAAAATCAACTGATCCGGACTCTGAACAAAAGTCCCCCACTGCAAAACAGCTTCATCTTTGTAGCATTCAAGTTAAAGAGCAGAAGTAAATGTAAAATGTAAAATGCTGGTGAATTAGCACCACCATGAAATGCAGTTGGTTGTACTAAAGATCAGCAACAAAGAGAGGCATTTACATGAGCAATATATCCCAAATAATAGGAGAATAAAATACACTTATTGCAGAAGATGGGCTTCCTGTCACACTTCATGACATGGAACTTTAGATTCATGAGGGATCAGACTGCATAAACAAGTATGAGAAACGTGCAGAAGGAGTAGTGTAGAAATCTTATTAGAAACCACTCTGATGTCTAGTGTCCTGCTAGAAGAGGATTAATATCCTTTTCTAAAATCTTATCATATACTCTTGATACCTATGTACCTGTACTGATTGCTTCAACAGGGGCTTTGGCTTTAATTTCCTGTGGTAATGGTTCCCCACTTTAGTTGCATACTATATGGAAATGTGCTTGCTTTTATCATGCTGGAATTTCCTGCTTTTCATCTAATAGACTTTCACCTCTTTGTGCGCTGTCAGAGCAGAAGAAATGAAGCTCCTACTTTCCTTTAGCATGTCAGTAGTCATTTCATGTGTATTTTGGGGTGTTTGTTATTTTTGTGGCTTTGTGGGTTTTATTTTCTCCCCCCTTCCCCCCTTCCAAAAGTAATCAATCCTAATCTAAAACACTTCTCTGGCTGTTTTCATTGACTCATTTTTCTTTCTTTTTGTTGTTGTTGTTGTTTTGACATCTACATACCTACTCCAATTCTGCTATATTATTTTCCAGGTGGAAACGCAGCACAGAATACATGCACAATGACTACACCACTCATTTATCTAACATCACTGAGTTACCTAATGTGTTCTTTTCTTCTACTCAAAGATTATTATTTTTCTTAGAGTTATACAACCGTTGGAAGACGTGCATAGTATTAATGCTCATATAAAGTCCAAGATCTCCAGCTGAACCCCAACACCCAAACAACACAGGAAGAGGAAACATTTGGCCCAAAGGCCAAGTTCATTTACAGTGAACAGAACAATATGCCAAAGAGTTTTGTCTGTACTGTTTTTTCCATGACACTATCATGTGTTCACATTTGTCTCATAGTTCAAAACAGAAGATAAAGTCAGTACTAAAACAAAACAAAACAAAAAAAACAAGATGACCAATAAAATATTGTATTAATCCATTGTGATGCTCAAAGAATTTCTACACATATTTGTAAGCCTCCTACAGGAGCATGCAACTGTCATGACCAGATTCTTTCTTGCATACAACATGACCTGCTGGTTATGGTTCCCAACCCTACTTTTGGCACTTCACGACTCATCAGATTGGTTTAAACTCACTGTGTATGACCAGGAACATATACATCCTAGGGAATACCAGAACACAATACACTGCAGTTATTTCTCTGTCTTAACTCCAGCTCAAAGCAAGTCTCATAGAGAGATAAAGTTTTTACTTAATTTTACTGTTTCTGAGACTTCCATAAAGTATTAGAAGAAAAATCTTAATTATGTCCTTCATTGGTACTGACACTCATTTTAATCCCTGTTATGATATTTGCAGGAACTGTGGCCCAGATTTACACATACTTAAGAGATTAACTTCCACTGGTTGAGGCACTGAATGCGTTTGAGAATCTGGTCCCAGAAACTTGTTGGATTGAGATTTCCACACAATGTATCCATTATGTGAGAGCACAAAGTGACAGAACTGGGAAGCGTACACAAAGCTGGTCAGAAGGTTTGCGTAGAGCCTTCAGCATGTCTCACTCAGGCTAGAGCAGGCAATTCCTGTATTGCTTCCTTCAGAAGACTTCAGACTTGAATGTTGATTTATATTATCTTACATTTCAATGGAAAAAAAAAGAACATAGGGAAATATCAGGCATGGAATTGTGTATTATCTATATCAGAAGCTTTCAGTTTCCTTAATCTGTATATTTCTAAGTTTCTGCAACAATGATGTACAGCTATTTAAAAAAATAAAAATAAAAATCTGTTGATAATGCAGCATACATGAGGTTTCACTTTCTGAACCACCACATAAGTAGGGTATGACACGTCAAAGATCTACAGATCTCTATTCTAGGAGGAGAATGATGGTGCAAGAGTACTCTGTATTAAGTAATACGTCAAGATGCAAACTGATTTGCCATATTCATTCGTTATCTGTAATTACATTCAGTGATTTGATAAGCATTGGTAATGTGTTTGGTACAAGACTTTTTTCACAAAAGAGCATGACAATGGCAAATACCATGAACATATCCATTAGTAATTATATTATGCTACTTCCTCACCGTGCTTCATTTTATTTTTTGTTAATGAAGCTTTTCACATCAGATATCCACTCTCTCATTTCAAGTTACATTTTTCTTGCAAAAATGCAAACTACAGATACCTGATAAAGACTTGCAGAAGGAACATGTTAACATTTACAAATCATTCAGCATAACGGGACTGGATATTAGGAAAAGGTTGTTCACTGGAGGGTGGTCAGGCACTGGAACAGGCTCCCGAAGGAAGTGGTCACAGCACTGAGCCTGTCAGAGTTCAAGAAGCCTTTGGGGAATGCTCTCATACATGGGATTTGATTTTAGGGTGGTCCTGTGTGGAGCCAAGAATTGGACCCCAATTATCCTTGTGGGTTCCTTCCAGCTCAGGATATTCTGTGATTCTACGAATGGATCAGCAAACAGCAGCTGTCAGTGCCAAGGTCCCTACATCTTCTCTATACACAGACTTCCAGGTTTAGACCAGTCATCGGGATTGAACATCCCCTCTGCATGCACATGACTCAGCAGTCTGAAGTGTCACTTGCTGTTAGAGACTATTATGTTTGGAGGAGAGCTGGAAGTGCGTTGGGATGCACACCTGGAGCAGGATTTGTTTCATTTACTCTGAAAAGACTCTAGTTCAGAGCCACCAGAACAGCTCTGCAGAACAAAGCAGTATGCAGGAAGCAGGGACAGCTAGGGAATCTGCTTTGAAATTGTGCTGCTGCTCTAAAGAAAAATGCAGATTCAATCAAATATATTTCTGTCTAGTATGAAAAAGACATGAAAATGTACCAGCTTTAGGCACTAAGTAATCACTGTTTGCAGTTATATACTACTTTTGGTGATAACATTAAGTAATGTATACTCAAGACCCTGCGGGATTATGCTGTAATATATTCCTAAATTTAATAGGATCATACAAAGAGTTTATTCACTCTATCATAGGATGTCTTCATGGACAGCACTGGATTTTTGATCTAGAAATGTCAAAATAATGTTTACTGTAGTACATCAATATCTAAAATAGAATTTAAAGAAAAGTATTTAAGTAAAGATGAAATTTGCAATTAAAGAATGGAGAATACCAAAAAATACCAGATGCTAGTTTGGAATAGTCCTCAAGCTTTCAAGCCTGAAAGTAGAAGTAACCAACTGAGAGAGTCAGCAGGACAAAGACACAATACAACTGAGAACTATTTTCCATTTGTATGAGCAATACACACAGCTGCCTCTGTAGCTTCCACTATAAAAACAAAACACTGCCATATTTTAAAGTAATGGTCCAAGATCATATAGCTATACAAGCACAGAATCACTTTATACAGTGTTTCAAGCTATTTCTGCAGTATTTTCATAAGCGATTAAGAGCTATCTTCTACGCCCACTCTAGTCAATAAGAATTTTACATTCAACCAGGATTAGAAATAGAGGATCTGAATCAAAGCTCTTCAGAAATTGTCTCGTTGAGGGCAATGTAAAGCAAGCTTGCACTTGCGTGCTTTGCTAAGAGGAGGAGGAAACATGCTCTTTGTATTGCTCATTTATCTAAGTAACCAAAAAAAAAAAAAGGCAAGGAAGCCAATTTTTAAATTTTGCCATCACAGCTCTGAAGCAGAATGGCTCAGTTGGAAGACATGGAAATTAGCCTGTGGCAAGAGGCTATAGAGACACCACAGTGATGTGAGAAAGCAGTACAGCATTTCTCTTCTCTAAAAGTTAATGATCTATTTCTGGTGACATGTAGATATGAGCCAACTCCCCCAAGTGTCCATGTGTTCTGATCTACACAGACAGGACATTTAAAAATGCCATTGGTATATAGATATTTATGCAGTAGTAAATAAATAAATATACTCTCTTCACCTGCAAAATTTTCTCTGCACAGAGCTTGATAAATGCTGACATTTCTAATAAATGCAACAGGACGATAGTAGAACAGTAAAGTTATGAATATGAAAAGTTTCTATAAGAGAATAAGCAATTATTATTCAGTCTGAACATACATACAAATACATAGAAATTGTTCTGCAACAGTGAAAATGTACCAATCCCCAAATCCTCTAAGTGAACAAGCAACATCATTATAATGATTAACACTGATGTTACACTGTGCATATTATGATGCACAAATACTTAAAGTGTCAGTGTAATGTATAACAAGACAACTCTCCATGCTTTCCTTGGGCTGTACAATGATCTTTATATTTATTATAAATCTATTCAACATCTTTCTTGATATGGATCGTCCTTCACTGCCAACTTTGAACTCAGAATAAGAAATTGTTCACACTTTCTTCTGCAGCTTATAATGGAGACAGGCTATACCAAAATTTATTATGTTTTCCTTTAACAAGATAATGTAGGAACATATTGTGGAATATTGTTGGAATGATATTGACGCATCATTTCATTTTGGGTCAATTTAGACTTACAATCTTGTGCACTCTTTATATAGAGGGTAAAGGTCTTATCAGAAAACTAAGTCAAAACCTTATTTCGAGGCTATCCTTTCAGAAAAAGATGACATGCTCCTGAGCAGCCACGGGGTACTTAGAATCATAGAATCACAGAATATCCCAAGTTGGCCAGGACACACAAGGATCAGTGAGTCCAATTCTTGGTTCTACACAGAACTACCTACAAATCAAACTCTATGTCTGCGAGTGTTGTCCAAACACTTCTTGAACTCTGACAGGCTCGGTGCCATGACCTGTGGAGACTGTTCCAGTGGAGCCTGTTCCAGTGCCTGATCACCCTCTTGGTGAAGAACCTTTTCCTGACACCCAGTCTGAACCTCCCCTGATGCAGCTCCATGCTTTTCCCTCTTGTCCTAGATCATAATTGTAAAGCTTCCTAGGAATATTGTGATAATAATAAGTGATGTTAGATATTGTGCACAATTGGCTACTGCGCTTCAAACCAGTCTGCTATTTCGAAAGTCATTGAATGGCTATGTTTTTTAGTGATTACATGAAGACTATACTTCAGACTCTTAGTACTGCTTGAAATGTTACCTGTTTTGTTAATACTTATATGCACAACCTAAGCAACTGAACAAGATTCACTGCAGAACACATCAGCAGGTAAGTCATTTCCATTAATAAAACATATTTTTAAAATCTCATCTTAAGGAAAAAAATAAGTTTAATTATACATAGAAAATAGAGGTCTTAGCAAATAGACAGACAAACTACAAGGGAAGCTGAATTTTAGCAAAAATGGAGGGATTGAAAGACAAGTGTCTTTTTTATCCCTCCCCCTCCCTGCCAATTAAGCATTTTGACACATGCAAATATAATGCCTTTAAGAAAAAGATCCTCTTAGTTGCTGTGAAAAAGCTGGTTGGTAATACTCTAAAAATCTATGTTCCATGTGAATGCATATATTAATACATCAGAAAAGCCATCCTGATCATATGCATCCTAACATAACCATTTCTGACAAGAGAACTGCTAGATAATTTGATTCTTTCTCTCCTAGAAGATTTTTTTGCCTATACAAACATTTAAATACAGTTTCTGTACCTACTGCCCAAGTTACCTCGGGGTAGAGGAAAGTGATACTTTTGAGGAAGTCTGATCTATTCATAGGGTATCAGATTTCTAGGTAAAGTTTCACCAAAGTAAATGAGATGGATAACTTTCTGATAAATTCTGACTTAAATCAGTAGACTAGACTTCAGAATTGGATGAATGTAAGTAACTAAATTATACAAAGACAAAGCAGAGACTAGCAACAGGATCTAGCACTTCATTTCTTCTCCTTTCTCCACATGAGAACCTTTCATTCGTATTTTCCATTGTACCATAGACAATTCTTTCCAACCATAATGCTAGGCCATTTAAGTGAAAAAAACACATATGTTCCAATCCTCCTCAACCAATCTGATGCAAAAACAGAGTACTGATCCATTGCAGAACCCAATAGTGAAAGTTGAATTCTCCTCTCCATTAACAAACACATTTTCTGGGGTGTTGGTAAAAGCAGTTCTCTAGACAATTCAGTATATTTCTCCTTCCCAAATCCCAATTGGTTTTATTCAGCAACGAGAGGTAGCACATTAAGAAAATTAAGTCCCTCCAATACACAAGCAAAAGTGATGCTTTTTGCTATTAATCTCTCAGAAACTGATTCTCTTGAACAAAGCAGAGGACCCAAGACAGCCTGAGGTCATGCAGCACATCCCCAACTTGGCTCTCACTCCATCTCAGCACTGCTATATGTTCTGTTAAAGCACTCGTTTTCCATGTGCCCTTAATTTCTGAAATGCTTAGAATCATCCAGGCAGTATCAGAACTAGTTTTGGCAGGATCTTGGTGACCCACTGTGGGGTGCAGGATCTGTCCTCCTTCCCCTATCCTTGTCTTCCAGCTGCAGCTCCCCATCCTAGCTCCACCCCCCCCCCCCCCCCCCCCCCCCCCCAAGAACAGGATGGAACTGCATCCCTTCCTTTTTGGCAAATACATCCAAATTTATGACTATTTTCTCCTTAGGCACCCTTAACAGGGATCCAACTGCCCACTAGCTCAAAATCCAGAAGTTAAAACCTCATGGCTTTACTATTAATGCATTCAGAGCAATTGCCTACAGCAGCCATTTTGAGATGATTGTAATTGCAAATCCATATAGCAAAAAGTTATTTACCTTCTTAAGTGACGAGTACCTCCCATGTTTATGGAGTAGGGACAGAAATCATGTGTAGCCATAGACTCAGAGATTCATGGGCCTTGCCTCCAAAGATTTGTAATCTTCCATATCTTCTTTTAATTGTTAATATAATTTTATTGAACCAGATGGCTGGCAGTAGGTGCTGAATTTCTTAAGAGGATGAATGTTTGGTTTAACTTTCAAACAAATCAACTTATCCACCAACAATTTTTTCTGGAAAGTCAATTCTGTATTCATCACAAAGCCCAAGAGCTGGATTTCTGCCTATTCTATTCAAACCAAATGAGCATACTAAGGAACCTGAATATGCTGCAATGTAAAAATTTCAAAACTATTACTTTAAGCCATGAAAGCAGTGTATACATCTGGATACACTGGATCTACCAAGCCCCCTTGTTTTGCCATAGACATGATATCTGTAACTTCTCAGGAAGCACTGAAATATTACCTTAGTGTTTCAGTGTTCAAAACACTGCTTATGCCTAGTCTGGAACGCAAACACAAAAAGACTACTAGATATGAATCAGATTAGCTCAGTCCCATCTCCCTCCAAATATTATCACAACCCAGGAAAATATTACACAAGTTACTATTATTTTCCATCTCCTATCCGCTCCCCCATTATCTTGCAGCTCCCCGCCTTTCTTACTGCCTGTTATTTTCACAAGAATCAATAAATTGCTTCACAGCCATTTTACTATTCTTCTATTATTCCCTTGTTTCTTTAGCAAGCAGTAAATAACCATACCTATTACAAAAGTGTTCTACAGAGACCAATTGCAGACACAGGTTAGAGTTTCACACCTGTCTTAAAATCTGTGTGTCTATAGCGACATTAGCTTTGTTGTGGAGGAGAATGCTGTGCTGATTCTTTCTCCCATGATTTAGGGAAGCAATATTGGGTAAGATTGTTCAGCAATGAAACTCAGTAGAAAGCTAAAAGATTCATCTTAATATTATCAACACAGCCAAGAACAAGTGTGATATTCACAAGTAACGTGCTCTGATTTCAAAGGTACTGCCCCAGATTTGCATCTGTATAGGGGAAGCTCACATTTCAGTTTTGTGTTTTTCTTTATGATGCTTATAACTATTACTCATACAATGATTGTAGGTTGTAGTATAGAGACATTTAAGTATGACAATTTAATTTTCCTTCATTATGCAAGTCAACCATCAAAGCTGTATATAGAGGTGTATTTTTTAATTAACAAGATTTGATTAGAAACTTTAACTAAATTTTGAGCAGTTTTTAAAAATCAGTATTCCATTCATCATATCTGTTACATATAACCAACTCATCAATCTAGTGGTGGTGCTGAAATAGCTTAAGTAACTTTAAAATATAGCTGCAAATGTAGGTTTCAATGTGACACAAAGCTCTGCAGAGAAAACATTTGAGTACTTCGAACACACCTTATTTTGAGCTATTTCCCTCAGTCCTTCATTGTCATGTATTTCACTATAGTTCTTGAACTCAAAGTACTAGGGTTGTCTTAGTTGTGTTTTTATAACGTAACCCATTAACATTCTGTGAAGACTAGAAAAATCAACACCTATGGACTTTCTGAAGGCTACTTTGAGCAGATTGCAATGACCACATGATGAACAGAGGGGAAAAAAATGGAGTGAATGTAAGGGAGGTGCAAAGCGAAGGCCTATTTTGAAGCTTCCCACCTTCCTTAGAAGACTTACAAAATGTCACTGTCTTGCCCATATTTACTGATGGCTTTATGATGTTGTGTTTTTTTTTCCCCTGTGCTACACAATGAAGTTATTTACTTCTGAGAAATACTGTTCTATGGCAGCTCTAGCTTAGGAGACCAACAACTTACACTGTCCTTGGCAACGGTGCAGGACCTGCCATCACATAAAAATGAACTGTTCTTGAATGTCTCCAGCGTATTATTGTGCAAATGTGCTTTTCTTTAGCATTGGACCTGTAACCTTTCTCAGCCTTTTTTTTTTTTTTTTTTGTCTTGAACACATACTATTGTACCAAATAGACAGTAACAAGCTTGTTTTCATGGAAAACAGGGTCATTACTTTGACAGCTGACAAAATTCTAGGACATATTTTCTCTTGATAATAACTCTGCAAATACTTTATTTTCTCATGTTTGTCTACAAAAATGATTTACAGTGGCAGCAGATATATGGATAGAAACTTAAAAACCCAACTTCAACCCATTCTTTGTATGCTAAGTGTTTGGGGACACATGGCTCACGCATTTGTTCTTGAGTACCATTTACATTTCTGTGAATTGTAGAGTTGGTAGTGGGCAACGTCTTGAAAATTTAGAATTTGCAGATATATTTAAGGCACAATCAGAATGAAGAAATCTCCTTCCCTTCTGTATCTGGTATATCCTAGAGTGTGAATCTAGGGAAAAAAAAAAAAAAAAGCACATCAGGAGTTCTTCCAGCACCAATTGGGACAGGCTCCAAAAAGACAAAGAAAACTCTAGAAATGGGAAATTGGTGGACCTTGGAGGGCTTTTAGGCCTCTCAGTTTGTATATATACGTAGTCACATCCAGATCAGAAGTGTGGTCTGCATCAGCCTCTTAATATTCCCATCTTTACATTCTAATGCTTTACTTTCTACCAAATGAAAATGAATGTATAGTTTTGAAGAGACGTGGCAAACACCAGCCGTGCCCTGAAGGCATAAAAAGAAATGCAGTAAAGTCTACAGCACCCAGCTGTAATCTACAGATGCAGATGTGTTTCTGTTTGTGGTACCCACCTGCTTTGCACTCACAGGCAGATGATTTCACCTCAGTGTGATCTCTTCTGCAGTTTGCCTTTCTCAGTCAGTCAGTTTGAGAACTTAAGGCAACTGTATATATGTATATACATATATACATATATATTTTTATATATACAAAGGTATGGTTCTGTATGTACAGACATACATGCAGAACTTCACACAATGGGAACTAACCTGGTGGAGGCTGCTGGTTACCACTCCAGTGCAAAGATTTGTGTTGTGTTTTCTTTTAATTAAAAAACAAAAACAAAAACAAAAAAAAAAAAAAACGTAGTAGTTTTTAAGGATAGTCTGGCTGCATGCAGTGGAGGCTCTAATGATTTTTAGCTGGTGGGAGTCCCTTCGAGACACAGTGAGGGCTATTGCACAGGCATTGCGTCTTGCACACTGTTCCAGAATGTAGTTCTGGGTCTGTCAGTGCTTCTGGGCTTGGTATTACCATATTCACTATCCATGCTTAGTGCAGGAGGAAAATAATATTCTGAAATAATTTTCAGACAGTTATAAACTTCTGGTGGTTCTGGAACCACACTATCCCTGAGGCATGTATGGAAAGCGGAATAAACAATACAGTGATGTACTTGTAATCGTCAGCAACCTCAGGGTTGCTTTTCCTGTATGATTGCATTCATCTATCATTCTTCTCTGTAGATTTTAAACAACAGTTTAAGGAAAGTGTTTTGGAACAAGGAGACTGTTTAAATGAGCGTTTGTTTAGCTCGTTGTAGCCACAGTGCTGAAAGGGAATTTGAAGTGTTATGATGTAGTTAAATAAATGCTGTTGCAAGAGCTAGCTGCCTATTATAACTGTCCATGTTGCATTCCTCTCAGGCTGACATTTTTTCATGCATGGCCTTTGTCTAAATATATAGGTTTTTTGTGTGAAGGTAACCTATTTTTAATACACTTTTCCTGCTAAACCATTTTTTTTTCTGAACAGTTCTCCAGTAGATATAGTTAGCAATAGAAATTTGTCATGGAGATAAACCCCATGCAGAAATATACTTGCTCTTTCCAGTGAAAAATAGCTGCAGCTGGAACAGGGAGAAAGCTTAAAATCAGATTTTGAATGATTAACAATAAAAAGAGCCAGTAAATATTTTAACAATACTCATAAAAAAGGCAACATTACCAAGGCTGACAGCAAAACAGTTTAATGGCACAGTAAGAGTGTGTGCATCTCACTATGAGAACAGGAAGACATTTCCTTTCTCTGTTAATGGAGCAAGTCTGACCTCTGTGTATTGAACAGGATGAACAAAGTAAGACAAAAGAGTGTCTGCCATGACATTTTTTTCTATCTCTTGAGTTGACAAGGCAGCAGCTATGTTTTGTTTGCTTTTTTTCATCATAAAACAATAGGTGGTTTTTTTCTTCTTCTATTTTTTTTCTTTCTTTCTTTCTTAAGTATATTTAAAATTAATATGGTGGACTGGGAAAACAAAAGCAAAAACAAAAACAAAAAATCTTTGATTCCTGAACTGACCTTGATATGAGTACTAGTTACAGCTAGACAAAATTTCAGCCCTCAGTCAGGTAAAAATGGATTAGAGAATAGCTAGATAAGTAAGGTGTTTAATATCTGCTTAGTATGATGAACTTCACCCTTGGTCTGTTTCCAAAGCAGGGAATCTCACAAGACATCAGTCATTATCTTGTTGAATTTGCAGAAGATGTGTGAATGCCAGGGACTTAAAAAAGGAAAATGCAGTACCTGTATTGTATTTAAAAAAAAAAAAAAAAAAAAAGGAGCCAGAGAGATTCAAACGTCTCAGTTCATTTACAATTTTGGAAATTTTGTACCACCCCCCCCCCCCCCAAAAAAATATATCAAACCAAACACCCAGAACAGAATAAAGGGGGGGGGGGGGGGGGGGGGGGAGCGCAAAAGGCAACATGGATTAGTCTGACAAGTCTTGCTTTTGCCAAATCTAACTGCCTTATGTGACATGGAAACACTGTGATAGAAGGGAAGCAAAAGATGCTGTATCTTGGCTTCTAGTGCTTTTTGAATGACATTCTCATCATCAAGCTAGGGGAGCCACAAGAGGGTGAGAGCAAAGATAGCTGGAAAACTGTAATCAAACAGTAGTTATTCATGAGCCACTGCCAAAATGAAAGGGTACCCTGAGCAGTCTCTCTAGAGTCTGGTAATATTTAATATTTTCTTTACTGTTCTAGATGACTGGACAGAGTATTCAAATTAAATTTGCAGACAATACCAAAAGGGACTAGTGGGACTAAAAAGCAGTCAGACACTCTTCTAAATGCAAGATTTAGAACTCAAAATGTTCTTGACAGTTTTATATGAAAAAGTAGCATTTAGGGACAAATTTAGGGTTTAACATTTAGGAGAAAATAGCTACATAAATACACAGAGGAGAATTGCAAAATAGTATAATTTGGTTATCTTTGACTCATGTTCTGTCTAATCTGCAACCTCAGATTGCTGCAATAGCTGACTGGGATGTATAGGCAAAAATTAAGCCTCTGTGTCACATGAAATGAGTCTCCTGCTACCCATGGCACTGATAAAGTCATAGCTCTGGTTTCCAGCTTTGCACTTCTGACCATTTGCCAAAAGATTAGAGGAGAGAATAGCCAGAAGTTTGAGGAAGATGGCCTCTGAGGAAAGGTGAAAGGCTATTTAGCCTACAGGAGAAAAAAAAATGCTAGGGACAGAAGTCTTTAAATACATGAAAGGCTGCTTCAGAGAAGATGATAATTTCTTCTTCGTGTTTAGAGGGGAGAGGACAAATAATGAGCTTACATTGTAAGAGAAGATATTCCTGATCAGCATTAAGGAAGGTGTCAAAGAGCAAAAGTCAGAACCAGTTGCTGGAGAAAGTTGTGGAAACCTCTTTGAAAGATCTGGTGGGACGATACCCTGCCAGGTGCGACAGGGCCATAACTGATCCTCCATGGGACGAAGGAGGGACTATAAACCCCATAGTTTCAGGCAGCTCTGAAGCTCTTCGCTCTTCAATCCCCTCCTTGCCTCTCCTGGGGGCTACACCTACCTTGCACACCCTGCCTGGAGCTCACGCTCTACCCAGGAATGGACACCCAACGGCAAGACAGTAGGTCTCAGAAGGGCAACCCAGTGGGGGATACCAGCACTGCAGCTTGGGCATTGCTGTTATTCGATATGCTTCACTTCTAACAAGCTTTTATCTAAAAGCTTTTACTGTGTACACTTTTAATGTGTCTTCTTTTTCCTTACTCATATTTATTCAACTGCTTAAATCACGTTTCTTGGGGTCCTTAAGATAAACAGCACTTACTGCTTTCTAACTTCAGTAGCCAAGCTAATACAATTCTTGTTGGTAGACTTAAGATTTTTTAAAGCTATTACGAACTGAAACAGGAGAGCAGAAGGTTTTATGCTGATGCACAGTCATTGGTGGTGTATGAGCATAACTTGTATCCCATCCTGCCAGATGATGCTTTATTGTTGTTTTTGTCATTTACTGTTTAGACAAACAGGAAGTGCTGCTACTGTTTGTTTAAAATTAAATTAAGTAATTCTGCATTGATCTGGAAGAAAACTGTTTAGAAAGCAAACAAACAACAACAAACAAAAACAACAACAAAACAGTGACATTTGCAGCAACAGTAAAGAACTTTAAAGCTATGCTAATAATCTAACCTAGGCTATGTCACTTTCAATGAATCTGCTGTTATTTAGTTATATTATCATTGTAGTACACATGCAGAAACTATTCTGGAACTTAGAAGAAAGCTCTTAAAGTATTATATATAACCACCTGCATCTAAAAGAAGATAAAATGTAGACAGTTACCAGAAACATAAGATATAGCAGCTATATAACTTCCTAGATTTTGAAAAGTCCATAGCATGTGGATTAGAGCACTAATTCTTGAGAAACCAGCACCTCCCTTCTTACTACACCATGAATACAAGTCTATGGCTAGAAATAATGTTTCTCTTCTAATAATCCAACATTCAGCCCATTCCTTATTACCCTTTCTAAACCCTGACAAAAACCTGGAGGCCACTTACCCTTTGCATGCATTTCCCAAATGGGTTTTCTTCATAGCCCTAATGCTACACCAAATTCTTTCCACCAACCAAGTAAAGTTTAGTGAGGTTGCAGTAGTCTTGGCTGTCCTGCTGTCTGGACAGACCAAGGTCTCAGACCTTCTCAAACAATGTGTGGGTGGCTCAGCCTTAACCTGAGAGAAAAGGATTGCTCCATCCATTTGAATATGGGTTTTAGGAAGTGTGAAGTATAGAGAGAGTTAGGAAAATAAGTCCACTAGCCACAACCCCCAGTCACCTTCCAAGTACAAAAGGCACTAGCAGCTCCAGAGCCCCGGATGCCAGAGGGTGTCAGAGTTACAGCAGAGGACTGGAGACTCTGTTTAATACTGTATGATATTTGATTTTCTGGCACTTCCAATGAATGAATCCTTAAGCTTGCAGCCAATGTACCTGGGTCTTTTTGGACCTTTGGACACTGTAAGATCTTTGGGGTAGAAATTTTATCTCCTTGGTAAAATATCCTATGTGCATTTCCATGGGATTTAAAAATAACAATGTGGCCAAAGGATTTCAATACTTTCTCAGTTGTACAAGTTTAGAACAGCTATGTTTTAACTAGTATAGTTCAAATCAGAATTTAATCCACATTTCACATTCTTATTCTGGGAAATGCTGCTTAAGGGTCACTGCAGAAAAGTCTGATCAGTTAATTATGATCCTAGTTGACATACAGGAAAAACAGTCACTACAGACCTTCTGGCTCTTGAAGACAAGTAACACCGCAAGGGAGACCAGCAAACTTGCAATAACGGGGAGGGAAAGGGGTGAAAGGGCTGCAGTCTCTAGCAGCCTCTGGTGGTTGTTCAAATATAGATTTTTATTAAAAAAAAAAAAAAAAAGTTAATGTCTATTAACTTTATTTTGTTTTACAATTTTGACTTCATGCTTTAAATATGAGCAATTTATGTATTGTGAAAGAATGTCAGCACTTGGTGTAAGGTTTTTGGTTATTTCTAGAAATCTTTGTTGATTTGTTGGAAGCTTTTTGATAGAAGAGGTCACCTAAATACATTGGTTAAGCTAATAGTGTCTAGGTCAGAGATAGTCATGGTAAATGGGTTTGTAATTTAAATGGCTTCGGACACAGAGATTTTTGAGTTGACTGTTAGCAGTGTAAGCTATATCAATATACTGACTTGTAAATGAATAGTCCTGCCTTTTAATTTTATTGAATAATACTGTTTCATAATAGCAATAAAATGTGACGGGCAGTAGATTCCCAGAGGATTATTTATCAGCTTTATGTTCCATGTCACTCCTAGAAAATGCAGTCATTTTTGTTGGGTTGTATTTCTTAATTACTACAGCTGTCACCCATTGCAACTGCTGTAGTTAAGTCTGCAAATCACTATGCACTGAAGCTCCCTGTTTTCACAGACTCATAATTTTTTAGCACAGTCTGCTCTTGGTAGTCAAATGTTCCATGTTTGGTCTACACACACATGAGTTAGTGTCTGGAAAGAGAACAGTACTCAAGCTATTTCACTCTTATGAAAAGACCAAGAGAAGGTTACAACACTTTTGTAAATGTAAACTGTCCCTAGTGTTTAGACACATTATTGCTTGCACAAAACTCTGCATATGAGTCTTATGTACTAAGATCCTCTCACCGGTGCATGGCTCACTTCAAGGGAAATTAGAAAGTTGGAAGTTTGTTCACGGCTAAAATCATGCCTTTCAGTAGCTTGAATTGTCATCAAAATCCCACTTAGAGTGGAGCCACGTACAGAAATGGGTAATCAAGCCAGACTGTTGTGAGAGTCATGTTCTTTCCATCTCAGCCCTAAAGTCTAAATCTAACACATGGTCTGATTCCTTTGTCCTCTAAAGGAGGCATCTGTCCCTCCTCCCCGTGCACTGAATTTGTTCTGCTTCTGTTTCCTGCCAAGAAGACAGAGTGTCCTAGGATTTGTTGACTAAGTCAACCTAACCTTGACATTAGGTTTTTATAATCAGAGTATTTCAGTGAACAACCCTTCCCAAAAATGTACATCAGATTGCTAAAAGAAATAAGAAATCTTTACGGTATTTGCAGTATCATCATCAACCATGATTTGGTTTTGCTGTTTCTTTGCCTCCAAGGACAGGGTATTTTTAAAAGCGGACAAGCATTTCAAATTGTCATTTTATGTATTCACAGCTCAGTGAGCAGTAAGTTCTTCTGATAATCTGAAAAATACTTGCTTGTAAAGCAGTTAAATAGTGAAAGCTAGAAGACCTGCCATTGCTTTTGCATAACCACATAACTTTTTAAAATGGGAACTATAATACAGATGTTTTATCTGTTGATGCTTGTTCTTAAAACCTTCTGCTAGCATAGGCCACATGGCCTAAAATGATCCTTAGAACAAGGCAGGAAACTGAGACCTTTGCCACATGGAGCTATAGAAACTCGGACCCCTGGGTATTTATTTGATCTGAACACCTTCCAGTAAGATGGACCAAGAGGAATCCTGCTGAGCAGCTTGACGTGAGAACCACTTCTCAGCTGTTTGACAAGACTGTAACAACAGATGGATAATCCACAATGTGACAGAAAACTTTAGCACCCCAGGTTAGAAGAGCATGGAAATGGCTGGTTATAAGCTGGAACGTTAAACCTGAGGGTGCACCTACAGCGTGGCTGTCTGCAAGAGCACATGGAAGCGAAAGCTAAGAGTATTATCGTGTGGCTGGGATATCATTTGTTAATGCAGCTTTCAATTTAACCAACTAATGAGATTTCCAATGACAGCCTGTAATAAATTTTTACACACTCAAGGTCACCTCCTGTACAATGCTGGAAGGATTAAGGGTAGTTGTGCCTGCACAGAGAGGAAGGGCAGTGAGATGGCAGCAGTGGTCCAACAAAGGCACTGACAGTTCCTCACTTACCTCAGAGCTGGGATCTTTGGATCAGACAAAAGCTAGAGATGCCACTGACTGCTCACCTGACAAGACAGGATTTTAGGCTCTATGGAAGTATTTTATTCTTGCCTAGAGATCTAGAATAGAAATATGGTGAGCTGGTGGTCACAGCCTTACAAGAAAGCCACTAACCCTACGCCTCACTCAGTCCCACAACTTGTGTGCTGCTGGTCAACATCCAAAAGCTTCTTTCATTGCCTAGAGGTGGTGTAAATTTGTGGTCTGGTTTCTTTTCTTTCTTTAAACCATATGAGATAAGGTAGAGGCTTTTAGGCCTTATTAATAGCTTGTCTGCTGGAGCATATGAAGCCATTCTTTAAGTAACTGCATAAGAGCATTCTGTTTTGATACATCCTAATTTTAAGTATACCCTGAGAAAAGAGCCTTAGGGATTAAATGCCGTACAGCACAACTGCAGGAACAACTAAATTAGTCTTTCCTGACATGAAAAATTTTCAATAAAATCATTTTTATCTACTCATAATATAAGCTAGAAGTGTGAAAACCACTCACAGGCAGCTGTGAGTGTTGTAAAGACCTTTGTACAAAGGATCTGCTCTCACTGCAGTGTTGTCCTGCCAGCCAGTAAAATTACTGCTCACGTGAAACAGGTCCCCCAGAAGACTGTCACAAAAGGCCTTGCTGCACAAGCAAATACAAGCCAGCTTGTCTACTCTGCCATCTGTTGCTAAGACCTTCTGTTACTGCTGAATCATTTTCTTCCTTTGGTTTACTTAAGGTTCTTAGCTGGTGTCTTGAGAAATAAGGGTTTGCTCTCCCCTCTGTCTTCACTTGGCATGAGAGTGAGCGCTAGAAGCTGTCATTGTCCATCACAGTCGGAATGGAAGAGACAGACACAAGATAACATTTATGTTATGCTGTGCTTGCTGAAGATTTGATATGGAGAAAGAAGGTGCTGACTTTAAAGGAAGTCTTACAGAGAAGCTTTCAAGGAGAGTGGTAATGGGAGCAAGAGTTGAAAGCCTTCAGCCTGCAGTTTTGCAGACAGAAGGAGAGGATAAACAAAGCAGCAACTGATTGAGACAGCTGAGTAAAGAAGCTACAAGGTAAAAATAGCAGCAGGCTGTCAAATAATCTGTTGGTGCTGGGCATGAGTGAGAAAACAGCATCAGGCTATGGTGGGAGCTGAGCCAGGGATGCAGCATAGGGAAGAGGCGGCAGCTGCCAAAGAGCTGGCTTGATGCAAGCCACGTGGCCCTCAGAGGAGGAGGGAGCTTGGGGCTGGTTTCAACACACAGATAAAATTCTGTACAGACAGCTACAAATCCCAAAGACAACAACTTGAAATTGAATATTTGTGCGAATAAGACTCTTTTATCACTGAGGTGTTTTATGAACTTCCTTAAAAAGGACCCTTGTAGAAGTTTTCTAAAGTGCCTTGTGGAGTAAAGTGTGCCTACCCCAAGGAGCAGTGACATTGCCGACCACGTCCCGGCTACAGCAACTGAAACAAGTCACTTCCAAAATGCAGAGCTATAGCATGGCAGGTGCTAAACCCTAGGACTCTCTGCAGTACTGTTTGTGCCATAGGGCTGGGTGTCATGGATTTGCCTGAATATCCTTTTCCGTATCCAATAATGACTGCGATACATGGATGTCTCTGATTAACGTCCTGGTCAAGGGGTTGGTGGGTCAAAGACTGGCTGGTTTTGTGCATTCTTTCATGAACACTAAAGCTAGTGAAGGGCGTTGCAGTGAGAGTTGATTTACAATGTTTATTTCTACAGTAAGAATAACATAAATGTTTTGAATTGTGGTTCAAACCAGCCTTCAGCAGAGGAAGTAGTTAGGCTCAGCAGACAAGCCATGGTACGGTCAAACAGGGCGTCATCAGTGACTGATTAAGTTGTGGCTGCTGTGAAGTGAGGCATTTGAACCAGAGTTCTTAACTGTGCTGCTTGCAGTCTGGGATAAAGAATGTTATAAAAATGCCAGGAGTAAATATTCTGTATTTTTAATGATATTTCATCTTCTCACTTTCACCTTCTGTCACTCAACTGCCTGAGGTGAAGAAGTAAGCCTATGCCTCTTCAGAGAAAATACTACAACTGCTGCTGTTGCTAGCTAAAGTTTGTAATATAAGAGGAGGGATAAAAGGTTGGAGTGGGTTAGCTCACTAATGAACCAGGCCATGGTTCAGTTCACACAGGCTCCACACCATCTTCTCAAAACCCCTAGTGTACTCTATGCCTCCTCAGAGCAGTGTCAGCCCAGCACCAGCCCAGTTAAATGTAATTTTTCAGCCACTCCCGCACCAGCTAAATGTGACTATCCTTGCACCAAAGGCTGAGTTCACACAGGAACAGGGGTACCTGCACCAGACATAATATCCAAAAATTGGAGCTGGGCATTGAAATCCCCCATGGACTACATGAAGGGCAGGGGAGGAAGCTCTTGGAAAAGATTACAGCCTTGTAGGCAGGGGTGGTTCTGATGATGCATATTTGGGTAACAGTTAAGAAAAAACATTCACCCAAGAAGTGAGAATATCAGATGCAGTGTCCTCTGCAGCCCCATAGTATTAAGGTCTTCCATGCCTTATAGCCCACTCCTCGACATCTCTCCTGCCGCAAAGGTGCCACCTACATGAAGCAGTGGTTCACAGCTGTGAAGGCCCTGCTCCAGGAAAGCTATCCCATAGCTTCCGTACGTCCTGCATGAGTGCATGAGCATCAGGCTCAGCAACAGGACAGTGGTGTTCTTCCAGCACGGGGCTTCAGCCTGGGATCAGCACTGCTCTTCCCAGGGCTTCTGGCAGGCAGGAGGTGGCCACCAGCTTAGCAGGGTCTGCTCCTACCATGCAAACACACCCACCCTGCTCCTTCAGCAAATGAGTGAACATCTGCTCTTTTAAAAGGCAGAAATAAAAGCTGGCAGAGAGGCCCAGCTAGACTGTGAAGATGGACAAATTTTAGAGCATATCTGTATTAGTAAAATCTTTCTCATCCAAAGAAGCACTGGAGGCAATGTGGCCAAAGGGAGGCTAGCATGGCAGCATGGCTCTGTCTGCTCCCACTTTGGAAACCATGCAGCAGAAAGCAGGGGAGCACCTTTCTCTAGTCCAGAGAGGAAAGCAGTTTTCACTCTTCCTCCTCATGACTTTTTCCTGGTTATTTTAGTACTGGACCAAACAGCACCTGTTTGGCTGGGTTTACTGTTGCTCCTTAGGGATCCATCTCAGAGTTGGAGAAAACTTGCCTTGGGTTGGCTGTCAGAGTGAGGTACCAAAGTCTCTCCACAGGACAGCTGATCTCCTTATGGGGTGCCTCCTGGATGGCCATACTTGATAGATGGATGTCCCGCAGCAGAAGGCAATCAGTGGCCATGTTACCCCAAAGCATCAGGCTACAAACCCAGAAATCCTTACAGCACTGAGTGGGGAGCTTGCGACGTTTCTCATGGGCTGTGTTACATAAGCTAGAGAGATTTAAGTGTTAAGCATTTCAGTGATTAAAAATATACCACCATGTTACTCATTCCATCGCTGCAACAATCTCAAGGAAAAAATAAAAATATAAAAAAAAAAAGAAAAAAGAAAAAAAAGAGTTCTTCACATCTCTATCTCTTACTTGTCCTTAAGCCATAAGGTGAAATTTGAGCTATATCATTTTGAACTGTGAGAAGGGCCAAGAAAGATGCCATGGTCAGTGTTTAGAGATGACTCGCTGTGGCTTCCCTAAGAAGGGGGTGGTCCCAGACACCCAATGACATGGATGATACACAGCCTTATATGAAAACTCCCATCATCAGTGCAGGGGGATCGGTGTGCCCAGTGAACTCTTAACTGTACCAATACCTGTTGAATCAGAGGTACATATGAAGTGGCTACTTTGCTATTAAAAGCTGTGAGGCCATCATGGCTTTAACTGGTAAAGCTTGGGAACGTTGGGTGCAATTCAGTCCTCAAGATTTGGACTTAGAAAACTTCAGCCTCCGTGATCCTTGTTCAAGCCTGTATAAAGATTTATGCAAAGACATGCCAAAAAGACCAGAACCTCAGCTGCTATGAAGTTAACAGTGCAGAGTGCCCCATCTGCCACTGAAATACAGCTGCACTGTCCAAGGTAATGGCAAGGACTTGTTGGCTGCTTCCGATCACAAATGTCCACAGGAATTCGATCACAAAAAATATATATATATATATTTTTATATACATGAGGCTATAATTCATTGGCTATTAATCTTTCTGGCCAGAGGTTAAAAACCTGTTGAATCCTCCAGAGCCTAATTGCAGCCTGTTGCTGTCAAGCCACTGCTTGGAGAAAAAAAAAAAAAAAAAACTCGAATAAGCTCAGGCTCCTCAGGACACTCTAAATCTGCAGACAATAAACAAGTCCAAGGTCTTAAGTCAAACCTGCTGTCAAGCCATAGGAGCTGTGTCATTTTTACCAACTTTCTACAAGTCTGTTTCAACACCCAAAGGGATCCTTACAGCAGTTCTTCCTCTGCTTCACTTGTAGTTGCCACTTAACAGAGATTGAAGTGGAAATGCCTCCAGCTTTAAATCCATTTATCTCTTTCACACCCAGGTAGTTAACCAAGGTACACATACACATACCAGCTTATTTTCTGGTAGGAGGGGAAACTGATGATGGAGAGGGGCATCCTTGTCATGAAGTAGAATTTCTCTGAAGACAACAGGAAACAGGATCTCAGATCCTCATTCCCTGTTTCAGCTAGAGCCCCCACCTAGAAGAACTCACTCCATATTGCCCTGTCAGGGAAACTGCTCCTCTCTGCTTAGGCCATGTCCTGCTTTCCAATGAGGCCTGCTCATGAAGCTTCTCCACACCTTACATGGGCTCTCGTCACCCCCAGTGTGCTTTTAGTGTGAGCAATCCTTTGCACAGGGTAATGGGAACATTGCATAAAACAAGTTAATGTCTTTTTGCAGTTACTTTGTAAATGAAGGATAATGGTTCTTTCTCTTTCTCTTTGACCTCCAGTTTTAACAGGCCCTAAAGGAACCCATTTTACCATTTACAGTCAAGTGCTTGTCAGCCATTTGAGCTCAGCAGCTGCAGCACAGCTTTCACGCCTTGCAAATTACTGGAGAGCAGCTTGCCTCTCCTGCCTCCCCGTTTTCACTAGTTTCACACCATGTTTTTCAGCTTCTTTAGAAATCCGGTTTGGTTTTGCTTTCTCTTCTTAACTTAAAATTATAGCCTTTTCAAAATGGAAAGTGTCCAGGGACTGCCACTACAGCATTAGTGTAGGACATTAGAGTCACTGAGAAATGAATCACTCAAATCCTACAGAAATCTGGGTTACTGAATTTTGACGAAGTCCAGGGCATTTATTTATTTTTTTTTCATTTTTTTTCATTTTTTTTGTTTGTTTTATTTTGTTTCTTTTTATAAGAAATTGTGTGTGTGCCTGTGATCTCAAGCACTCTGTCAAAAAAAAAAAAAACAAAAAAAAACAAACAACATTAAAGATGGTTCTAAACATGCTGAACCCTCCAGAATCTACAGTGGATGTTCATCTCCACGAGACACTTTAATTAGTTGCTAGAGTTATTAATGGGAAGAGCATGTAATCAATGGAAGCAGTCTGGCTGTTCTTCTGGGTTATGCCTGCTGCTGGGTTCCCAGATTTACAATCCAGATGTTTTGACCAGGCAAGGTCAAACTCTTCTTCATTCAGTCACCAGTTCACCAGCACTTGTTTGTATTCTTCCAGCCCCAAACTAGGGTGGTGTGACCTGACCACACACCCCATCGCTTCTGGGTGGTTATTCATTAATTTAGGGAGAGAATGAAAAATATTGGTTAGCATTTCCTCCTGTACACCCACATTCTCTTTCCTCAAAGTTTCTGCCTTGGGGGAAGAAGCAAAATGATATATCACTTAGTATATTTATATGCTGATGTTTAGATGCACTTAATTTTTATGTAGAAGTCAACAGCAAGGGATGGAAGGTGGTATTTGTGTTACTAGCTGTGGCTGTCATCTGGGGAGAGAGTTCTGCTGCTTCAGGTTTATTGAACATTGCAGATTGGGGATTTCTCATTTTTAGCTTACTTAAATGATGATCACTATCTGCTCACAAGTTCAACACCAGTTATTTCTTTATGTTGCTTCACACTATGTTAAAAATAGTACTCTCTTGAATGCTATTCAGCTACTTTTTCTAAACATAGATATATAGTATGCCAAAATATGGCCAGCCTTGTTAAAATTATCATGATATGGACTTCAACTGCCTTTTATAATCCCTGGAAAAAAAAATCAGAGTGAAATTTTGTTGGAGAACTGAGATCTTCTCAAACACTTGACTGTCTTTTGTCCATCAAGTGATATTACTAAATAAAGTTTTTTTAGATATATGTCTGTTTGATTTGAGGTCTGTGGGTTCATTTGTTGTTTTTGTGTTTTTTTTTTTTTTTTTTAATTGCTCCTCTTCAAATTATGAATGCAGTGTTTTTTATTTTGAGACACAGCTGGTAATGCTAGACCACCAAAGTTTTAGTTCTCGGGAACCATTTATTCTTATGCCTTTTTCCTTATAGTCTCTGCTAGATGGTCTCCTCTCCTCCAAACTCTCTCTCAGTTGTGTTTATGAAACTGTGCCACTCTCATGAATTACATTGCATTTAAGTGCTAGTCTTTCTTTCCCACTTGCAGACAGATTTACAATAGTTCTCTCTCAAATACTGTCCCATTGCTGGGCAATATGGGCTTTATTGTATTTCTTTCTATATGAGATTTGGATAGTGGTTGATATTTATATTTTTATTGTTAGACAATCTCTTTGGCCAGTTTTCCTCGACATGACACTGGGGTCTGCACTGTTTCTTCCTCAGTTTTATTATAATTTCCCTCTAACTTTGTGACAGAGACACTGTCATAGCATTGACAGTCCTGGCAGATGTGTGTGTCTGACCTAAGCATTCCTTAACACCTGTTGAATTTCTCTTCTTGTTTCTAGTTTAAATAATCCTCCATAACCTTGTCAATTTTCTATGCCAGCTGTCTTGTCCTACTTTCTTTAAGGTGGAGCTATCCCTCACAGTGAGCTTTATCTTCCATTCCCACATAACTGCTGCGAACCCTCTCCATTCACATTTCCCCTCTTCATGCTGCTTTTAATTCATTAGTACAGACACTGATAATATATCTAGCTGATTCTGTCATTAATCCTCTCTTTTAATAACCAAGTGCATTTATTTTTCACATTTCCAGAAATTATAGGAACTGAAGCCCACCATATGTTCTAGATGCACTGGATAGATAAAATCTCCCAAGAGCAACGCCACAATTCACTATCACCTATCATCAGTAGGTTAAATGCAGATTTCCTCTTTATAATTCATTCCTGTTAACACAAAGCTGTGGAAAGGGTGCAGAGATAATTTGCAGTGTGCTCTGAAAGTTAAGATAAGGATTATGTAGGACCATGGAATGATTATATTTAGAGCCTTGGGACCCCCCATTGGCAATATCACCCAGCTGTTTCCTCTTATTTACAGCAGCACGGCCTTGGCTTAAATGCTGCTACTGAGCTTGGCAGATGTAGCACTACAAGGGGGGAGTGAGGAGAGGGGAACCCTCCAGGCAGTTTCATGTCAGCCTGTTGTCCTCTACTGTGCAAGGCACCAACTGGTATCATAACTTCAGACACCTCCTGTCACTAAACTCAAGAAGCTTGACTTCTGTGACCTGCAAATGACCAAAAAGCTCCTACAGATGTTGCGCCCCCAGATAATAATATTTTTAATGAGCTAATCAAATGTTAATGCAGCCTCTTTGTGCCTCACTACAATAACAGCATGCCATCTAGCAATTAATCCCTGATATGGCAATAATCATGGCCACTGCATTTAGATACTATTCACCAACGGAAAAGAGGTTTCCTTAGAAATAATTTCCATACTGTGTGCTTTCTTTACCACAAAGATTTAATTCTGTAGCTCTGACATTGCTTGTCTGTTTCTCCCCTTCACAATATCTCTTTATGTAATTTAGATTCAGGTTGACTAAGAACTAAAAATGATGAATAACCGGTAGCTGAGCACAGTAAGACTCAGACCTAGAGAAGACAGCATGTTTTTTTGGTTTTGGTTTTGTTTCCCCAAGACAGCAAACATTAAGCCAGAAATAAAACAATGGTAAATGCAATGCAAATACCAATTAATGCTATCCAGGTAGCTGCATGGCTCAGAAACACATTTTAAAATCAAAAGTGTGACATTTGATTGCAACAGTTTATACCAGCAGCAATGCACACTGCTGAATTAGGGCTGTACATGTGTTTACCACACATTCATCTTGTTACCCATGTGTATGCTCTGAATTTTGAAGCACACACCTGTCTGCACATTCTACTTGTCTGTCCAAGTGTACAGTTTTGCAAGGTTGTATTTATTTCAGTTTTCAAGAAATAAACATCAACACTATTCTGTTCTAACATTAGATATATATGTGTTAACTCCATGGTATACACATTAGAAAGAATTATTCATAAATGGACTTTGGATGCTGGCAATATACATCAATGCCGCTGTTAATCTTGTGGTTTGTTTTCTCCATTGATACTAACCAATCAAAAGTGTGTCCAATATATTAAATACTGGATCCCAAGTATGCTTTGTTGCTTCTTCCTTTGCTGTGCATGTGATTTCCTGCTGTCATGTAGATTTGTGCCAGTTTGACCTGGTAGTATTTGCTCATATGATGTATGGGATGAGCAGTAATGTTAGCAGTAATGTATCAGGTTTTCCTGTTCTGGAAAACTGTCTTTCTTGCTGAAAACATTTTTTTTTCCTTTCTTTTCTTTAACACAAGAAACAAGATGCTTTGCAGAGAAGAGTTAAATCTTACACTAAAGGAAAAATAATCAAAGATTCTCCTTGCCTCATGTCTTTCCCTTTATTTTTCTAGCCACCAATCAATGCTTTTTGGATGGACTTCCATGCTGTGACCTTGACATCCCATGCCCTGCTGTGACCTCACCACATTGTCACCATGCCATTGTCTCAAAATGTAAAGTATCCTACCACGGGAAATATAACATTATCAGGATCACAACAACTGCAATAAAGTAAAATGTGGAAGAATATGTTTCATGTCAGTGGAAGCAGAAAAGCCAGTAGATGAATTGGATTCCTTTTTAGATGAATCTTCTATGGATCAGCAGGTTTATTCAGAGTTACTTAAAAAGCAGTTAACATTCCATCAGCAACAAACCGTGATCTGTGTCAGCAGTAAGGCGATGTTCAGTCATTTATTTTGGAATGAGCAGTCACTGCAGGGAGAAATGAAATTATTAAACATCTCACAAGCAAATAAACAATAAGGCAAAGCTAGGGATTTTCTTTCTTACTCTAAATACTCAGCCTTCCTCCAGAGAATATTTATTAATATAGATTTTTATCTTTTTCTGCTGTTAACTATCTGCGGGAGGGAGTTAGAAGTTTCTATTTCTTTAGATAGCCTGGGTGGGGGATCAAAGAGGAAAAAAAAGTGCATGCTCTTTTGGCTGCTGCTGTGTTATTTTGTTCAAGTAGGACCATTGTTGGTTCAGCATTAAGTCCTCTGCTACCCTGAATTTGGTCCCAAAGAGTTGTCTTAAAATAAATCTTTTCCTTGTAGCTAGCAGTAGAAATGTATATGGCCCCATATCCCAGTGGGCTCTTTACCTGATCATGATAACTTTCTGTACTTAAAGCAGCCTTTCTCTCTCAATTCTCCTGACTCAGACAAAATCTGCACTGACACGGGAGATAATGTTCAGCTCTTATTATTCTTGAAGGATAAGTTTGATAATCTAAAACCCTTATAACTAGTGAGATCAGGTATAAAAAAAGTCTTAGAGTATCATTGATACCATGGCTAGTCAGACATGAGTATAACAAGCAATCAAAATCTTATGAGTTATGCAGCAGGAAAACCTACACCAAGCAGAGCTGCTAGTGGCAGGCATCCTAAAAACACTTCCATGTTCTCCTTCATTCTTCTGTGTGGTCTTCTGCCAAATAAAGTTCAGCCAAACATCAGACAATTTGAAGCTTGATTGCTGGTCCTGCAGCCCACCAGTGCAGATTGTCCCTGCATGTCCCAGAAAAACAGATAACCAACTCACTAGCTGGGAACAATATCAAAGGCTGCACAGTGTTTTAGTAAGAAATTTAAGTATAAGACCCCATTCCAGAGTAACAAGTTCTACTCTACACAGTAATGTTGCTTGACATGGTTTTCATCCTTTTTTTTTTTTTTTTTAGTTATTCAGAAAGATGAATCATTATAGACAGATATAAAGAGACAAGTGGGGGAGAAATATAAAGAAACAGGTGGTGACTACACTGATTAGCCAACCGGTATTTCTTCTAAGGCATTAACAAGCAGATGCACAGCTGACTCATGCTTGTCACGTAACTCTTATGATTAAGACATAGGCCTGAAGTGTCATATTGACTGGGGAAAACTTATTTTGTGAATTTGATATTTATATATATGAAAATACATAAGTAGAGTCAGCACAAGTACTTTTAGATCTCTAGTCAAAATTAACTATTAGAAATGAAGAGCTTTTATTTCCAATGTTAATCAGCAAGCTCTGTTTCCCTGAGACTCTGCTGTACCTGCGAATAGGTTGATGTGAAGGGAGATACTAATTTTTTATTCTTTTCAGGAGAAAAGGATCTTTAAGGGTGCTCTAATGTAGAGAAACAAAGGTAAATTTTTTCTCTTCCGATTTCTGGTAGTGGTAGTGTATTTCTGGTAGTATAGGATAAGGACACAGAAAACATTGTGAGTGCTTCTTTACAAACTATAACCTTGAGGCTGTATTTATTTTCTTCCATTTCCTTGTAAGAAGTTTATTATAATAAATGGTAATTTAGAATTACTTATAAGCTAAATCATTTGTACTGCTTTATTTATTGATTGATTTATGATCTGAACCCTAACTGCAACAGTTGTCCTTAGACTGATCTTCAGTAGTTAAGATCTTCTGCAGATCACATTTTTTAGGTGTGGGGTGACGGTGAGCATCTTGCCCTGCTGTTCTTAAGTTCTGAAAGTCCAAAAGCTTTGGAGTTAAGTCTCCAAGTTTAAATAACAAAAGCATCATTTGATAATTCTTTCTCATACCAATTCTTTCTTTCAATGACTTCAAACTCTACAATTTACAATTATGGCCTAGTAATTCTAGTAAAATAAATTAAAATATAAAACTTAAAAAATAGAGGGAGCAAGAAACTAATAAAACTGATCATTCTGGAAATCTTCCAGTGCTGCTCTTAGAAAGTACTTTTTAAAAGATATGCAAACTTAGAATTAGCTTTTGCAATATAAAGAATGCAATCATATCACCAGTAGAAATGCAAAGGATGAAGTCATGATGTAAAAGAATTTATTTTTAATAGAGTGTATATAGTCAGTGGAATATATAAAAGTATGTGGATAATATGTAAAACGTTGTGGATCTTACAAGCACACACATACAATGGTCCTTATTTAAATCACCTTTGCAAGTATGTCCTTGATACAGGAAAAAATATTTTAGTTCAGTTTAAACTCTGTAAAAATAAGAAAAGGTAACGCCTTTATTTAAAAAAGGTAAAGATTCAAATGATTATGGCATATTTTGCATAACTCATAAATGAGCTTGTATACACTGGAAAAGTCTGTAACCTGGTTCAGAAATCACAGCTGATGCTTCCCTTCTGAGATAAACAATATCACTAAACTTCACCTTTTACAGTGCACTTCAGATGTCACTGCATAAATATTTGTCTATGGATTTTTTAATTTTTGAATGTATGAGAGAATTTGAAAATCTACTAGATGTAACAGAAAATGCAGGTAAGTTAACTGTGAAATTTTTTGAAGTGAGCAACACTTAACTGAGTGATTAACCTATATGCCACCATCTATCTCTGATAGAATTATAAAGCTTTGAGCATCTCGCAAAAAGCTGTGATTTCAAATGAGAAAGAAAACCTTTTAAAAAGCAAAAACAGGAAAACAAAGCTTTAACAAAGAAAAGTTGTCACTGAAATTATTCTTGAACACTGTGACCAATAATCAGTTGTGAATCCACTGCATATTTCTGATCCATAAATTCTCATTTCTTACAGTCAATAGAAACACTTGATTCAATTACACACGTAGATAGAGCTCTCCTATGAAATCTAGATGTACTTGTGTTCCCAGCCACATATAAGATAAATGTTACAAGAGCTTCTTAATGTTTTCTATAAATATACCAAATATCACTATGGACAGTATCTTTCATGTGTTGTGTACTGAATTTGTAAGGGAAATTTTATTCTTGGTTCAGATTATCTGTTTTCTGATCAAAGCGGGGCACACTGCATTAAAAGCAGAGACTAAACAGTGCCATCACTGTTTTATATGTTCCCAACATTTTCTGTAATAGCTTCTCTAAAATGTGTGGCATAAACAAAATCCTCAAGCACATAGCGGTAAAATGGTTTTATTGGTGCTCATTTACACTGACCTACATAGGTTGTTCTCAGGCTCCCCATTCCTGAGCAATGATGCTCATTCTGTATTTGTGCCAAGAAAGCACTTACTCTGTGCCAAGCTATCTTTTTGTTAAAGGATATTCTGCCATTAAAATAAAGGCACAAATACAATTCACATTCTGTTAGTAAAGTCAGCAAAAACAATCTCAAAGATAAAAAAAAAAAAAAAAAACAGTGGGAGTTATCCATACAGTGATCTTACAAAGCATGATTGCATAGATCTAACTTTCTAATGACATCAATAGCAAAGAAAGTCTGAACACCCATATGTCAACTGTGAACGAGAAGAATGGAAATGGAAGCACAATATGAATGGCATCTCTGGTTTGTTTATTTTAGCAAAAAAAAGTAAAATTTTGCTGCAGTCCTCACTGGCTTTTCATAGCCTTCTATATTTCAATACTCCAATACTCTAAAGCACTCTAAAATTTACACAGCACATCAATACGGAGGGAGGACATTTTATTTTTATTCTATATTATGTGTAATAACCTAAGAATTTGTTGTGAAAAGAAAGTGTTATGTGATGAATAACTCAGGACAAAATTATTTTAGACAAAGCAGAAATGTCAAAATTAATGACGTTTTCCAAAGCAAGTGAATCTAAAGACATTCAAGCTCTGGACATGTGATACGTAAACCTGCACCTTAGCAAAGTATTGCAAAATTTGGGTAAGCATTTGATCATGAAAGACATCAGGGATTAGTTTGCCTGCTTGGTTTGTGTGCAAGTAATATACTGAACAACACACAGAACGTTCTTTATGGCTTCCTATCAAAGCCCTACTAAACTAACATTCCTTCTAAAGCAAAGCATTAACTCAAATTCCCAAATTTCCATGTATACTTTTTCAACTCAATCCTTTTTCCTTACTAAAATTTGCTGACATCTGTATGAAATACATGAACCACTAGGTACACAACTAAAATCCCTGATAGAAAAAAACATTATTAGAGTTGAGACACTCTGGGTCCTCCACATAAAGCATACCACCAATGCATATCATATCTGCTTTAAAAATATATAAAAAACACATCTTTGTATTTGCTGAGTTTATTTGACAAAGGTATCCACCTCATGTGTCCCCCCACCCTCCCCAAAACAAACAAACAAACAAAAAACCACAACACAGCTTTCTCTTTTCTCTATTTTTTCCTCAGGACTAAAGGTGCCCCCTTGATTGGTGAGGACACCCCAGTGGTTGTAAGCTTCAGATTTTCACGTACGAAATTTCGCTGTCGAACTGTGGCTGATCTTATGTAACCGCTCGTAGAAACTACTTTTGCTGGCCTTGTAGGTGGTGTGGTCTGTGGAGGCAGGCCATTGATTTCGTATGTCCACTGCATTGATTGAGTCTGAAAATAAAGAACAGAGACATGATAAAATATAATCAGTGACCAAATACCTTGAAAATTTTTGACAGTGATTTACCGTGCTACATTGATTTCAAAAGATATTTATCCTTTTCCACATAGGGTATTGGAATAACAGAAAATGAGAATCACTGTCCTGGAACACAGAGACTAAAAATCATGTTTAACCTTATGAATGCAGACTCAGACCCAACAAAGAAAAATAATTTATCATCCCAGCTGATCTAAAATTCCTTTTTTATTTAGTAAACCCCATAGCTCTGTATGTTGTTCAAAGGTAATTATTCCACAGTACAATATAAATGTCTCAGGTATATATATACTGTGTGACTTAATTGCAACTCAGGTGTTGGTAATAATAGTATTATCAAATGGTGAAATCTTTGCATTAAAATAATGGAAAAATAAAAAAGAGAAAAGGGCTCTAAGTACACATAAGAGAATTGCAGCGTATGTTGAAATCTCCAGTTTGAAGAATATTTATGTGAATTGAAAATGACACTCTGCATTTGCCTTCTGTTTATAACTGGTCTGTAGGAATGGAGCATATGTTTCTATGTCATGTCTTGTAATGCCTGAGTACTTGATTCTTACTGAGTACGTGATTCTTATTCTTAATACATTTCCCATCTATGTTTACTTAAGGAGTATTATTTTATGTATACGAAGGCTGTACTGTTGCCTATCTCCCATGTTTCATTTGTTCTCTGAAGCAGAATTTTGGTTGCTAAAACCCCATATGTAACTATTGCAGATTCTTAAGTCATTTTTCTTTCAAGATTTATCACTTTAATTCTGGAAAGCAGGTCTTTATTCCAAGCCTAGCATTATCCTTCCTAGAAGGTCTATTCATAGATCTTTCATTTTCCATTCTCCTTTTCTCTTAAGAACAAAACAAAACAACGAAATGACAAAATCCCAAAGACTTCAAATGCTGTGTCATTATGTCCAGCTTTGTACCATACAAAGAGAAAGTGTTACATGCCCACTTGACACATACATTGCCATCTATTTGCACTCCGCAACTGGCAATTCCAGGTTTTCCGTTTGGGACATTTTCACTTACAAGGCACTCGTGGGGAACATCAAGTGAAAAAGCATGGGATGATGTAGGTCCATTTAAATTTATTCATTCAAGTGATTTTTTTTTTATGCAGAACATGTAACATAATGCATATACATAATACATATGTGCACAGTACACAGAACATACCAGACTCCATGACTTTGTAGCATCAAAGCAGCAAAGTCGTGTTAAATGCATGATATTTCCAAATTCCCAAGATATACTTTTCCATATTTTGCACAGCACTGCAACTGCACAGCCACGCTACTTTTGGTTCTACAGCAGGTTTTTTTTGGCACTACACTTTTGCATAATGCTGCATTGAACTAGAGTCAAGGCTTGCAGGATCACCTTTCTTTCCTGCTCCAAGTCACAAAGATTTAATACAACTGTTGTAATTTATGTAATACATCTCTCACTTAACACAAACATAATCCTTAGAACAATCATTGGTAGATATAACCATTACACCTAAGATCAGTGTCACTTTCACCCAAGGAAACAAAGGGTCAGAAAGGCTGAGTACACCCTCAACCAATCTGGAAATTAATGCAAGAGTCAACCTTAAAGCTCAAAGAGTCTTCCACTCAAGCACTTAGTTAACAGCATGCCTTCCAACACAGCTGGATTTGTGGCCCATTTGCTCTTTCCAGTCTGACAGTTCTGCTTCTCCCCAAGCAGATTAGGCCTATAGAGAGCAGCAACAGTATCCATACTAATTACCAATTGCTCCTCACAAAAAAGAAAAAAAAAATCACATAGCATAAATGCCATCAACCATCTCCAAAGTATAGCGTGTTGATTTATCTAACAACTTACTTACTGTATTCTGTCAATTAGCTATGGTCTAGGTAAAGAACTACATAGGACATGGGGAAGAGCAGTGAACCTTCTCCATCTCAACGTTTCTTTAGTCATATCATAATAACATATTGAAGAGAATAAAATGCATGTTAAAGTAGCTCTCTGATTTTGTTCTTGTTCTGTTGTTTTGTTAAATATCGGTATTATATTTGCCATTGAAAATGTTTGCTTTGGTGATGTTTACCTTTGTTATCTTTCGTATGCTGTTTCCTACTGTTCTAATGATTACCCTGTCATTGCTAAAGTACACTTAATGGATCTTGTTGCAAGCAGTTTTTCATTCATGTTGCAACTATTCAAAAGGAAGAAGTTCCAGGTCATTAAACTGTAAACCTTTTGACACAGGCTTTGTGCTCTTCTATGCATTTATACAGTGTTTACAATATTTCACATATAGGCTGCATACAGGTACAATCTTTAAATGTCATCACCATATGAATCTCTAATTCTGCTGCTTATTTCATAACTGGTTTTAGCCAGTATTTTGGTAATGGAATATATACTGTTCTGTACTTATATTGAAAGAATAGGCAACTTTTTTGCTGTGTCTTTTAAAAGCAATATTTTTAAACCCTGTACTTTGAAACTGGTGGTACTGATTTTTCATAATGTCATCTGAATGAATTACTGTATTCTAATAAAGGTTAGTAAGCGTAAGATCTTAATAGATAATTCACCATGCATGCATAATTTTTTAAACTTTCATTACTCTTCTGCTGAAATCAAAATCTAATTTAAATTGAATATTATTCCTGTGTAAAACAGACATATTAGCTCATCATTATTCTAAACCTTATTTAATACTGTTCAGTGATCTACTAACTTCACGGCCATTAAAGATAAATGCCAGCAAAAGCAGGTGTGATGTGGACCAACATCAGTATCTTCTGTCCAAAGATAATATTGTCTTTTAAGAAATGTAAATCTCTCTCCAGAGTTAGCTAATTGTCTTATTAACTCCAGTACAAGATGAAAAGGTTTATCTTTATTTAGTATGTCAGATTAACAATTTAGTTTAAAGAAAATTTAACCTCAGGGTCATATACACTGTGTGCATGACTCATTGATCACTTCAAGGTCAGAGAAAAGATCCGTCAATTGTTTCAGCCAAAGATTTTAACTGAGTATCAAGTTACTAAAAATCTTTTTTGTTCGTGAAATCCACACATATAACTTTATTTTCTACAGTTTTCTTAACTGTTTGAAGCAGGATTTAAGCAAAACTGGTGGGCTATGTCACCTCTCAATTTCACTTATTGTTAACATCAAACAATATGGACTTCTGGGCAGTAAGAACCTATTGTTAATTGCCTGTTTGCTGTACAAATGCTCTATATTGTATATTTTGTGGGGGTTAAGAAAAAAAAAAAAAGTTTATGGCTTTGCTTTGTAAAAAAGGTTCAACAAGGAGAAGTGCAAAGTCCTGCACCTGGGGAGGAACAACTCTGGGCACCAGTACCTCCTGGGGGCCACCCAGCTGGAAAACAGCTCTGCAAAGGACCTAAGAATCTTGGTAGACACCAAGTTGAACAGCAGTGTGCCCTTGCCTCTATGAAGACTAATGGTATTCTTGGCTGCACTAGGCAAAGTATCACCAGCAGGTCAAGAGAGATCCTTCTGCTCTACTCAATATTGGTGAAGTTGCACCTGGAGTACTGTGTCCAGTTCTGGGTCTTTCCAGTACACGAGAGACATGAGCATACAGAAAAGAGTCCAGTAGAGGGCTACAAAGATGACTGAGGGATTGGATTACCTCTCCCTTGATGAGAGAGCTGGGACTGTTCAGCCCAGAGAAGGAAGACTTGGGGGTGATCTGTTCACTGTCCATTAATACCTGAGGGATGACACAAAGGAGACAGACCCAGGCTCTTTTCAGTGGTGCCCAGTGCCAGGACAAGAGGCGCTGGGCACAAACTGGAGCACAGGAGGCTCTGCCTGAACACCAGGAAACACTTCTGTGCTGTATGGGTGATGCAATACTGATTACCCAGAGAGGTTGTGGAGTTTCTCTTTTTGGAGATCTTCAAAAGCTGCCTGGACATGGTCCTGAGCAACCTGTTGCAGGTGGCCCTGCTTGAGCAGAGATGTTGGACCAGATCACCTCTGGAGTTTCCTTCTAACCTCAACCAATCTTTGATTCTGTGTTTCTGTGAAAAAGCTGTTTATTCAAGTGCTCGTGTAGCCTGTATCAGGTGTAGTTCTGTGGCAGGAGAAATTGCTCCTTACCTGATGGAAACTCATTGAGCTTAATAGGGAAAACATTGTGGGCATAATCACATAAACCCTTTAGATATGATCCATGAAGATGAACCCAAAATAATAATAATAAAAATCTGTAACAACCTAGTCCATCTATTGTAAATCATCTGCTGTCATCCAAGACAGTTGGAGACAGCTTTTGTGGAAAAATTGTGCAGTTATGTACTTATTTACTGAAAGGAAAACCTCAGTTTGTAGTTCAATGCATTCTGCTAAAGTGGTAACAGGTGTTACACAAATGGAAAATAGTTACTGTAACTGCCAACATAGGTTAGTGCTACAAGACCACCTAGAACTCAGTAATTTTTGGAAAAATTTGGACACCCATGTCTGTTTAACTAGAATATTTAATTTCCAAGGGCAAAATATTAGGTTTTCAAATGTTACTCAAGTCATAAGTATTTTCTTTCAGGATAAAGCCTACAATGACTGCTTTAATCAATATGAAAACTGCAACAAGAGTGAGTCCACCAAGTTCAGAATCAGTGGAAGTGCCTTCAAGCTGCTTTCCAGGTCAGATATGTTTCAGTGACAGAGAAAGAAGGATCAAGTATCAGACTTTTCCGGAGTGACAGAGAGGGGTCAAAGACTTTGAGAGGTCTTCTGAATATGACTATATTTGACTTACGAGCTGCATTTGCTTGCCTAAGAAATGGGTCAGAATTTTCCAAATTTTTCCAGGAACTTTTCCTGTGCTTATGGCAGTGCTGATTATTATACCAAATTTGCAACAATTATAATGCTAGCACCAGTACTAACAAACAAAGTCTAAAGACAAAAGTATTGAGTAGAAACACAAAAGACAGTTTCTGTTATGATGTATGTAATAATAACTTAGGTATTTACAAATCATTGGGTCCCTGCATCTCTTGGCCTATTTCAGAGTTGTGCTGATACTACAGATTACACAACTTCAGAAGAAAGACCACACCACATTCTAAACGTCCCTGACAGTCTGAGGGAAGTTTGGATGTTGAAACTAATGACTTCCTCTTATCAATATCTAGAAAGTCCTGACAGCTATAATCCAATTTAAGCCTGAAGAAAACAATAATTTGGTTCACCTGTTTGGAGTAATGGCCAACTGCAGAACCACATTTCTTTGATAAATATCTTGAAGAATAAAAAATCAGACATATGCTACCAATTTTTACTTTGTATTGTATGTTATTCAAGTAAGTTATTCAACTGTCTTGATAGCTGACTGAATAATGTTCATGAAATAATTTATTCAGCAAATACTGTTAGCAGTCACCAAATAATTTACGCAAAAGTATATTTTTTAGTATTCAGCCCATTCTTACAGATGGTTCATGATTCATAGGATTAATTTGCAGAACATAGACCATCCATATGTATTCACTGTAGGCTGGCAGTGCTACTCAGTTACATACTAATTAATTGCCAGAGAAATTTGTGTTGGGAGGGAGATAAATGTTGCAAAGTGAGTATCAGGAATTTTAAGGTACATGATATTCCAGTTGTCTTTCAAACAGTGTTAATTCAGGAAAGTTCAAACAAGATTTGCAAGACCTCCAGTAAGCTAAGACACAGGAAATTACAGACAGTGCATCCTGTCCTCCCTGGACCTTAATTTGTATTGCAATGGTGACAGGTAAAAAATGATCAATTACAATCAGTGTATACAGAATGAAATTAAACCAAACTTTTATGTGTGCTGCTGAACAGTTTCTGCCTCTATTTTTTTCCTTTATGATCAGTTTAGGGTGAAAAAAAAATAATTGTTTGGGTGCAACAATGTTGTAACATTTCCATATCTGTAGCTCTTAGAAAAGGGTATATATGGGGTATAGAAGTGCTAGATTTATAGCAAATCTCATATTAAAAGAAGAAAGTCATAGCTGATCTTATCAAAGTTACTGAGAAGACTTCAGTTATTTGTATTTTAATGTAGTCTTTGCTTAAGATTTGTTTTACTTGCTAACTCTCATTTTGTATTAATTTTATAAATGATCACTAAAGAGTCAGTATGACGGCAGATGCATTATATTCAATAAACAATATGGTTTGGTAGGTCTCATGTCATTACCTTCCACTACCTTCCACTCCATAGATAAATTTTTTACTTCTTGATTGCTTTACTACATCATCATGCAGAACAGGGCAGGTTAATTGAATACTTACCAGCCATTTGCTGCCAGCAAATGACATGGCCTCCACTGATTCCCTACTTTTGCCCTTCCTCTTGTTCTTATCTGTTTTCCCTGTTTAGTGAATCTGGTAAAGGGGAAAACAGATTGAAAAAACACTGGAACATATAAAAAAATGCCATCTACCAATGTCTTCCTCCTTCCTTGTTCTTCCAGTCTTCCATAATATCTAATTAAAAAATGGAAGGAAACTATAAATAATTAGAAGAGTATTTTCTTTGAAGTCTTAAGTATTTCTTGTAGCTTGGAAGAAAAACCTTGTAAAAGGTCCCATAGACCCAGGGGTTCTGATCTATATCTGAAACTAAGGGAATTAAAGAAACCAAGGGAAGAAAAAAAATGATGAAAGAGATTTCTTTCAGAGTTAATTTTTAAATGCAAGGTTGAGCTTCCTCATGCTAAGCTGGTTTCAGGCTGTTTCAATCCTTAGGATGAAAAAATACTGGAAAGAGAATTTTCTTATACTGAAGTTGTTGGGGACCCTCTGTTACTGTGCCAACTCATATCAGAGTCTGCACCTGTTAGGTCCGTGCAGTCAAGTAAAAGGGCACCTGTGTAGGGGTGGGAAACCTGGCTGCAGTGAGTCACTATTCACAATTAAATAGTGTGTCCTATTCAAGTCCATAATGTATCATGGAATTCTGAGCACTGGCAAGGAAAAAGAACTGCTGAAAAAATGATAATAGTAATAAAAATATTATTCTGGAGAATTTGAAGAAATAGTATCATGTCCTTCCTTTGACCATCAACGCAACGTCCTCTACAAGGTTACTCTTGAAGGACCAGAACAGTAGAAAACACAGTTTACGTTTGTTCTTGGAAAGCTACAATATCTCCTTGTATGACCACCTTGACCAGTTAATTAAGTAGAAAAATAACACTGTTATTTTTTAATAACACTGTTATAAAAAGTGTGAGGGTAGAGAATTAACTGCCACCTGAATCATAAATAAATAAATAAATAAATAAATAGCACTATCATAGAGTACTTGACATGGTTACTGCAAAGTCAAAATAAAACCTGCGTATCTGAAGAGGTGAAATAAAGAAGAAGTAAGAAGAAAAAACAAATCTTGCTTTAGTTATTCAAAAAGATCTTCACCCAACCTGATATGTACTGGAGGGACAATGCAGCATGATATAAACAAGTACATAAATAGCAAACAAAAAAACATGAAAGTGTGGGCCCACTGCTGATTGCAGCAGCAGACCTGGTAACACAGGACAAGGAATAAGCTGAGGTACTTAATGCCTTCTCATCTTCACCTTCATGATGATTTCACATCTTCAGAAAGGGAGAGAAGGAGTACCCAGTGAACTACAGGACAGTCAACCTCACCTCAATTCCTGGGAAAGTGATGGAACAACTAATTCTGGGAAACATTTCCAGGCACATAAAATACGAGAAGGTGACTGGGGGTATCTAGCATGGATTCACCAAGGGGAGGTGATATTTAGCCAACCTGATGATCTGTGGCAAAATGGCTTTGCTTCAATAAATAAAAACAAAGCAGTGGATATTGTCTACCCAGATTTCAGGAGGGCTTTCAACACTGTCTCCTGTAAAATCCTCATGGACAATCTGTTGAGGTGTTGAGTGGATGAGAAAACAATCTGATGGATTAAAAACTGGTTGAATGGTTAGACCCAGATGGTAATGTCCAGTGGCATAAAGTTTAGTTGGAAGCCAGTAAATAGCAGTGTAACCCACAGGTCAATACTAGGTCCAATCCTGTTCATCATTTTCATTAATGATCTGGATGATGGGGGCAGAGTGTACCCTTGGCAGAAAAGAAGCTTGGATACCAAGTTGAACATGTTCCAGCAATATGCTCTTTCGGAAAAGAAAGCAAGTGGTGTCCTGGGCTGCATAACTATACTGCCAGAAGGTGGAGGGAGGTGACCCTTCCCCTCTACACAGCACTGTTGAGGCCTGGAGTACTGAGAGAGAAATGGAGCTACCAGTAAGAGTCCAGTGAAGCGCCACAAAGATGATTAAGGGACTGGAGCATCTCTTCTGTGAGGGAAGGCTGAGAGAGCTGGGACTGTTCAGCCTGGAGTAAAGAAGACTCAGGACTTCTCATCAATATATCTGAAGGGACGGTACAAAGAGGACGTAGCCAGGATCACAAACTGAAATAGAGAAGGCTCTCTCTGAAAATAATGAAACACATTTTGACAGTGAGGGTGACTGAGCCGTGCTGCAGGTTGCCCAGAGAGGTTGTGGAGTCTCCAACCTTGGAAATACTCAAAATCCACCTGGATGTGACCTGGGCTAATCTACCCAGGTGACTGTTGTGGCTTGAACCCAGACAGCTAAGAACACACACTGCCACTTGCTCACTCTATCCCTGCAGTGGAAAGGGAGAGAGATATAGGAAGGCCAAAAGCAAGAAGACCCATGGATGAAGATAGTTTAATACATGAAGGAAAGAGAAACTAAAAACCAACCAACCAACCAACCAAAACACAAATAATGCAGAGGCAATTTCTCTCCACTTCCTGCAAGCAGACAAAAAAAAAAAATTAATTGCTGAGAATGACATTGGACAGTCAGGGTCCAGTGTCGCAGATGTATCTCTTCACAGTCTTCTACTCGTGCCTACCATGCAGGGGAGAAAGCTTTGATGTTGTGCAAGCACTGTTAAGTAATACCCAAAACACTGCTGTATTATCAAGACTATTACAGTCACAAATCCAATACATAGCAATATACAGGCTGCTGTGAAGAAAGAAAAATCCTCTCCAGCCAGATCCAAATGCTGCCTGAGCATATTGTCTGGGTTAGACAAGTCCCTTCCAGAAGCCCCTTCCAACCTCAAGCATTCTGTGATTCAGGGACTGTAGTGTATGATACATTAAGACTTATTTTCTTTCATCTCTTCATCTGTTTTCTCGTTACTTATAACTGCCCTAGTGATGTTGAATGTATTTTAACATCCAAAATTACGTGAAAAACATACAACTCATTTACTTATATACCCACTGTTTTCATTATATACTCAACAATTCATGTGAACCATTCCTCACAATGTGGTAATATTAAAACTGGAGTACTGAGCCATCCTGAGAAACTGTCACCAACACTTCATTTCAGGGTATCTGTCCTGGTTCCAGTTAGGACAGAGTTAATTTTCCTCCTAGTATCTGGTAGGGTGCTATGTTTTGGATTAGGATGAGAAGAGCGCTGATAACATGCTGATGTTTTAATTGTTGCAGAGCAGTGTTTACACCAGGCCAAGGACTTTTCGGCTTCTCGCTCTGTCCTGCCAGCGAGCAGGCTGGGGGTGCAGCAGGAGCTGGGAGGGGACAAACCCAGGACAGCTGACCCAAACTGGCCAAAGGGGTATTCCATACCATCTGACGTCATGCTAAACAATATATAGGGGTGGCTGGCCGGGGTGGGGGGCCGGCTGCTCGGGGATAGGCTGGGCATCGGTCAGCGGGTGGTGAGCAATTGCATTGTGCATCACTTGTTTTTTACACATTATTATTATTAATACTATTATCATTATCACTATTATTATTATTGTTATTATTATATTCCTGTCTTAATAAACTGTCTTTATCTCAGCTCACAGGCTTCACTTTCCCGTTTCTCTCCCCCATCCCAGAGAGGGAGGGGGGAGGGTGAGCGAACGGCTGTGTGGTGTTTAGCTGCCAGCCGGGTTAAACCACAACAGTATCAAAGGGGAAAAGCGTGATCAAACCAGAGTCTGGGGGTGCTTGTGAATAACACTTATCCTCCTTTATCAGATAACACACATCATAGAATCATTTAGGTTGGAAACGATTGTCAAGTCCAACCATTAAGTTTACATTTAATCAATGGTCTTGCTTTCCCATTTATTATTATGACGGTAGCTCAACAGTCATTTTCTTACCTTATAGGAACAATTCCAGATAGAATTAAAGGTGGCTTAATTGATTTCTGCAATTCAAATATTCGATGTTTCACTGCTTTGTTTAGATGTAATACAATCTATATCAAACATTCCTTCATTACTGGCAATGTTTTGAATGCCCTTATACACCAGTCATTCCCATATTGGTATAATCTCTTGTCATTATGGGAATTATAGTCTCAATAGGCAAGGTAACTATTTTTATGCCTATGAATCAAAAATTTTGAGTATTGATTCTTCACACAAAATCCAGTGATGCTAGTAATAGGATGTGCTACATTCACTGCCTGGAATGAACTTTCTGGACCTCTGTTTGTAATCACAAAACTCGGTTCAACATCAGCCAGGGGATGCAGGTGATGTCTTCCTTATTGTGAAACTATTTCAATTATCCTATTAGCTTTGTTACATTTTCCCTTGTTCATTCTTTTTAAGAGATGCAATTCAGAATAACATTAAACTATGGTAATTAACAAATCTACCAGGAACAATGCACAATGTATTTTCACCAAGCTACTGAATATGTAACAGTATCATTTTCTGTTAAAATATGCAAGCTTGCATACATAAGCTTAGAGAAGCCACAGATGGCTACTGTGGCTTGCACACGGCAGCATTTATTTCCAGAGCAGCATGACGAATGGTTTTGATATGCTATCTTCCATAGGCTAAGTTAGTGATTATTCAATAATAAAGGTGCACAAGCCTGACTTCTAGAGGGCTTGATAATGTTACCTGCAATCTGGTTTTCTCTGACATCTATTTTATCTTTTAAGACTTATTTTGTTTGCCCTCTGCTTTAGAATATCTCTGCAGTCTCATCCATGAATTACAACACATTTGCTCAGGTCTCTAGCTGGATTCAGCACACTGCAAGCAAATTAACTGTAGGCCAACTTGAATACGCCCTTTTCCAAGGACTTGCCAGCCTCCTGGCTGCTCTGTCTTGTACCTGGCAGCAGTTCCTGCTCCGGGAAGCCTGTACAGAGTTCCCCTGCCCTTGCTGGCCCTAAGCTCTGGCGCTTGTCTCTTCAGTTTTGCCAGCACATCGCAGCCAAACTCAGAGATGTTAGTCTGACTGAGGAAGTCCTTTTTTCTCTTCTCAGTAATTTATAGTTTATCTATTATCCTTTCACTAATTTGTAATTAGTGGAAAAACATTTTTTCTTTTCAGTTAGAACTGCACTGCTTATGAAAGCTATTATAAACGTTGATGTTTGATTATGGAATAATATCTATTTAAAATGCTCCTCATGCAGTTGTCATTGTTTCTTGCTTGTAGCTCAGTAAGATTATGATGTTCTCCTTCACAGACACAGAAACAAGCATGATTATTTTCTTTACAAGCTTTTTATTATATTTCTCTAATTTCATTCTTTGATCTACAGAAAGTTTTAGAGTAATTTTCCATGGTACTTTTACAAAATTAAGATTCCTACCAGCTATTCAAATAATAGTCTAACTTCAATTGTTTTGATATGTAGTTGACTCAGGACATAGGTTTTAATGACAGTTAAAGAAAATTGAATTGCTTCAGCAAAGTAATTAAAGTTTTCTGCCATTAATAAAATCTACTGTAAGTATTCATGAATATTAAGGTTTTAAAGAATCCCCCAAATACTTCATGAAGTACTTCATGATTTGTGTACAGAAAATATAAATGAGGCTACATTATTTCAATTATAGATATGCGTTCAGTTAATAAAATGTACACACAATTTTGGTAAAGACAAATTGTAATCTCTTCACATTAATTACTTCATCAGGACTGGGTTCTCAGCAGGGGAAATAAAACAAAAAATTTGCATGTACAATGTTTGGGTTTAATGTTTTCCACAAATGAAGATGACTGCAGGATCTTTCCCCATAATCCCAACCTCCTGTTTTACTTTACAACACAATTGTAACGACCAGCATAAAACAGATAAAGAACTTACACTGTCATCTGTACTGCTTTACAGCCCAATTATCACTGTTCATTGAAGCATACAAAAATAGCAGTTTTGCTACTCACTATTCATAGAATTTAATAAAACTATGTTAGTGTTAGGACTCTGACTTTATCCCCAGAAGTGCAAAGGAAATTTTACAGGAAGAGTGCTGTAGTCTTTTAGTATGGCAGTATCAGAAGAGAGACAATACTGTAAAAAAACTTTGCTGCTTTTAAAAACAGTTCAAAGCCTCTGTCAATACCTTGCTGAAAGAATACATGCAAAAGAGGTTCTTCAGTGTTAGATCCAACATTGTTTTTCACCACCTTCACTATTATTCCCCAAATAAGAGTGATTTAATACTGATTTTGCCATCCAACTAAATCTGTCTTCTTCAGGGTCAGTAAAGAAAATTATTTCAACTAACAGGAAACGCAGAAATGAGTATCTGGTATTCTCAACACGTAGTCAAGTTTCTTTCAGGTAGCTGTTGTGAGTCACCAGCAGAATTACAGAGTCACAAATGCTACAGCTTATATTAGAACTACATGACCAAAAGGTTTTGTGGAGAGGAAAGAATGAATTATATATACCCCAAAGGATTATCAGTAAAAATAAAGAGAGTATAAGCCATGAAGACTCATTAAGAAATTTTTTAACATACAGGAGTAGATTGGACAAGATATTCTCTATGGCAATAACATGTACGAGTGAATTCCTATACCCATATACAGTAGCACAGGTGGAGACGTAAAGAGCCATCTGCCTAGATCATAACCTGAGACTGAGGTGTGTAAATTAAAAATCCAATTACTCAAAGCCCATCTGTACTCATAAATTCCTAAAAGGAATTTTTGGATTAGTGAGTGAGTTCTTAGAAAGCAAATCTTTGACCTTGATGCTTATCTCATTGCAGACAAATTCGTCATGTAGAAGCTCTATTTTCAATGGAAGTTAAACCAAAGACAAATATGGCTAGTACATTTTAATGTGTTATGCCTAATAACAGGAGTTTTTTTCCAGAACTACATTAGAAGTTTCTGAGCTGTACATATGTGTTATATAGCATTGTATAAACATAAAAGAACACAATGGATTCAGTCAGTTGTTTTTCAAATGTAAGAGATATAAACAACACTGCTGTTTATATAAAAAGAATGAATTGATCAAATGTCTAATCTGGTAAAAAACAAAACAAAACAAAAATGATGGATCAAATGGCCTTCCCGTTTCCCTAGGATTTCTCTTTCTTATTCCTGTTGAGTAGGTTATCACTCAGAGAGAAAACACTATAGATATTTGTCATGCATCTTTTTATCAGCTTTATTTTGACCATCTTATTTTTAAATCAGTATTGCTGTTTCACTTCTAATACAGTAACGTGAAAACATTGCCAGCATGCAGTGAAGTGTGCATTTCAAGTGCAAACCATTATTTGCAGAGAGTTTCAGGTGTTCTCCAGTACTATAAATTTTGGACAAACTGTTTCATTTTAAAGAATGACTTAAAAATCATTTCTGAAGTAATAAGAACATTTTTACTACTGAAAGAAAAAATGTCTTGTGATGTTTTCTGACCTTCAGACTTTCAGAAGCTACTTGGCTAAAAATTCTTTTTGTTTATTTTGGAGCTTGTTTTTATGAAGTTATTTCTAGCTTCTTCTGAAATTCTGCCTTTTACAGTTTACTATCTACCTTCTAGCACCTTAACTTAGGTCTTATATATTCAATTTCTCCCATATTTTCCACTTATTCTTAACATGATTATTTTATTATTACTCTGTTAAAAGTTATTCTGTCATGTTGTATATGTAGTTGTGGCATATGCATTAAGACATGTATCTGGTGCTGATGGCAAAGGGATAACAAAGAAATTAAAATTAAAATATAAGTTTTTCCAATTTGTCACGAGTTAATTTTCATTATTTGGTTTTATTCTTGTCTGTAGTGAAGAGTAGCAAAATAATTACAGCGTGCATTTGCATGTTTTTTTGTATAGGATTATTTTTCCCTTCCAATCCTGAGCAATGGAGAGAGTATATTTGTGTATTGCATCTAGGAAGACTTACCTGAATTACAAGTGTTGCTTTATGCTTCTTGCCATACATTCTTGGTTTGAATCCCACTGTTATATGAGTTCCAACAGTGCCCACTGGAAGAAGTTCTCCAGCTTGCGGCAGTACAAGAAAGTCAGGATCACTGCCCGCCAGGAAGTATGCAGTGAATGGCTCAGGGTACCTACAGGAAAGCAAAGGAGGTTATGGTGCCTTTTGCAATATCTTAATACAATTTATCTACAAACCTTTAGGCCATCATGTAGCATGACTTAGGAAACGTGGCAGCCCGTGAAATGCTTGAAGAATAACAGCATTATTACTTACAGAATAATTTTTTATAGTAATTGTTTACATTTAATTATAAATATTTATAATCTTTATATGCAGGGATCTGCATACTAGTCTTCCATTTAAAATACACTTATGTTTTGTTATAAATATGATAATAACTATAGAATAATTATAACATCTGTCATTTAAAAAAAATGTGTAAAGGTATAATATGAATTATCAAAATAAATTCCATGCAGAGTGGAAAATATACTTACCCTATTTAAAATCCCTCACTTTTCCAATCTCTAATCAAATAAAACTGACAAGCCACCCATTTTGTTAAGATTTATGACTAGAACTGAATTTGCAGTAAGATGGAGTACTAATAAATTAGGAGTGAGTTCTGAAAGGCATGAAATGAATATACGGAAAAATATAGTTTTCTATCAGTTTTCAAAACTTTTCATGTCTCACAGACCAAATACTTTGAGATACTGCAATAACAATAAACATGTTCCTCTACTGATACTATTGTATAACTGCAGTCTCATAAGAATTTTTGTCACAGATCTTGTCTAATTGCTAGCTTCATGGCAGTACCATTGCACCAAAAGAAAACGTCTTATTCCTGGTAAAGAGAGTGGCTGAGAACTACCAAACAATCTTTAGTTTTATTCCAACATGCAGCCTATTTATCACAGTTTCTTACAGATCAGTTGTCATAAGCATTCTAAGCATGAAAATATATATATATATTGCATTTTCCTGTCAAGTTCCCTTTAGTTCTTACATATATTGCTGAGGACAACTCTATTTAAGACAGAAAAAGAACAAAAGAAATTAAAACTAGAAATTTGATGACATGGTCAAGAAATAATTCACAACAATCTATCACAGTGTAACAGTGCAAACACCATGCACACTTAGAAGGAAAATATTTTTAGTTGATAAAACTTAAAGGATGAAAAACTAACAGCATCTCAGAAAAAAAAGCTGTTCAGATCTGTTTATTCATGGATTGTCGCACCAGAAATAACACTGCTTTTCAAAGAAAACACAACGCAATGGAATTTAATATTTTATGACAATTCAAATCTCTATAGAAATGTCCCACATATTTAGGGGAAGTGCTATTCACTGCATGGTATGCTGGGTCATGTTGTTTAAAAATAGCTCTCCTTTTGTGTATGTTCTCACGGAAGGTTTTCTTAAATTCTAAAATACTGTCAGGAAAAAAAAAAAAAGAAAGAAAGAAAGGTCAAACTGTAAGTTTGTAGAAGAAAACTGTGCAAGTGCAGAAAATGGAAGCCAAAAAGCTTCCACTTCCTCAGAAAGTTAACTGAGATTTAGCACTGCTACCAGGCTCCAATGCATTAGTGGATCTAGCCTAACTTTTCCTTTTGGTGACATCAAGGTGGTCAAAATAACTGAATGTCTGAAAGCACATCTCAAGTTTTGAGACAAATCAAGCTTATTCTGACATTCTCTTTTGGTGGTACCTAAGAAGAAGTGCAGCTGAGTTTACAGCACTAAGCTTACAATGGCCTGAGTTCCCATGTATATATCGTCTAAGCCTTGAGTCTTCACATCAGTATTTTCTATAAGGCCTGCTCAGCTGTGAATGCTTAAAGCACACCTACAAAATAAAGGACAGGCACAGGATGAAAAAGAAGTAATGCCTCTTAGACTGAGCAGCAGAGTAGATCACTCATCGGAAATGTCTGAGATGACTACTCAAACCCTGGTTCTGTAAACATGAACCTGAACACAAGTCTTCACTTCCAACAAAATTGCTCTATTGACTAGATATAGGAACATTTTAAGAAAGCACTTTCATTGTCTCTTGTTCAGTCTGTTTTCTAGTAAGCAGTTAGGGATGACATGCCCTAATAAACACTTTTTGTGTTCATAAAACATACAACAGTGTGACTTAGACTACAGAAGCAGTGATTAAATGTTAAGGGAGATGGGAGAGGCTGCACGCATAGAACACAAAAAAGACACAGACGAAAATAAAGACTTTATTCCTGCAGAAATTGCATCTTAGCAGGGAGCGATGCAACAGCAGTTTTTTTTCAGACACCATAAATAATTCCTTAGAACAGTCAGTCAGAGAGTTCACATGAGAAAAATCTATAGTTTAAGTCCTGACAAGGGAACAAGACAATTTAAATGAAACTGTCACAAAACCAATCTACAACTGTGCACACAAGATATTTGCCAAGTAAGAGAAAAAATCTTGTTGCATCAAATTTGTCAGAATATAATTTTCAGAAAGAAAAATAGAGAAAAACTAATAAAAAGCTTTCAAAAAAGATCTGCATGCTTTGTATTGATACAAGATACTAGATGCAGCTGCATTTTTTTTTGTGTGATGAGTAAAATAGATATACATGCACATACAGACACATATGAACACATATATACACACCTAAAACCTCCTCCTTTCCTCTCCCTCCCCTCCCCAAGTCTGGCAGTTTTAAACAAAAGAGTCAAGTCACATATCAGACAGAAAAAGTTCCTCAAAGTGGGAGCTATGTCCAGTAAGGAAAATAGAAATTCTGGCAAATTAAATGTATAGCCATAATATGATAGACCAAAAAAGATTGTTAAGATATGGCTAACAGTACAAGAACTAATGATTAAAATTTTATTCATGCACATTCAGAAACAGGAACCTTTCACAGTGCCTCTGCTGATAAATCATGATTTTTTTGTATGTGTGTGTTAAAAGTATATCTAAAGATGGCTTCTCAAGAAAAACAAAAACTGTGTTTTCACTGATGTTCACACCAGGGAGATGATCTGGCACCCTGGCTAACTTGCTAGCATAAGTAAATTGCTTGTCATTGTCATTTTCTCTTGTACAGAAGAAGCTGGACATAAAGTTCCCGGAATAGCACCTGAATTTCAGACATTATTATTTTCAATGTCTGTATGCTTAGTGTATAATTAAAAATTAATAATTTTGTGGCTTAAAATAATTAAAAATTAATTTCTCCTTTTCTCTTTCATTACTGCTTCAGGTGAAACAGCTCTGGAGTTAATGTTTGGCTTCTCATTTCACAGCCACGAAAGACAACAATGAGACTGTCTATATTTTTACAAGAAGGCTTTTGTTTAACTCAAGAGTGGCAGATACTAACATATGCGATAAAGTTTAATGATATGTAGAGTTTTGAAAACACATAAGAATCAAGCACAAATGAATTAGTAAATCCAAGGGCAGAGGCCATACAAGCCAGAGGAAGCATATTTGTCTTCCCACCTTTGTGTTCCATAACTACAGTCACCAGTTTGATATTGCTGTCAGATAATATGCACTCTCCCCTTATTCAAATAATGAACAAGAGTGAATAGTAATTTGAATTTAAATAATAATTGGACAATGAAATCATGGCAACAGGAAGAGTGGAAATTGAGTTAGTATTTAATAGACACATTTATAATTACTCCTTTAATCTTTACCTCATATTATTCTTAAATAGCAGTTTATGCTCATCAGTGCTCTCATTTTTAGATAATTTTTAAATTAGTAAACTAGTAAAGAATAGCACCTTAAGTCTTCAATTAAATAAAACCTTAAAATTTATAATCCCATAGAGATCTCACTGCAAAAGCCTATGAAATAGACAGGCACAGCAAAACTGAAAATATAAGTCTTCATTAAATTAAGACTCAAAATAACTTAAATATTTACTTCTCTTTTTCTCAAACTAGAGAAGCAGTAAATTATTCCTACAGAAATTTATTCTTTTTCAAAATCAGCATTTTGCAAACTATACTTTAAAAACAACCCACAGATAAAATGCATTTTTTAAATAAAAGAAAAATAACATAACCTCTTAATTTATATAATGTATGACTGCTTAATGAAAAAGAGGATAGAAATCCCATTTGAAAATGTTGCAATGAGCTTCCAAAAATACTTCATCCTAAATAAACTTACTTGTCACTTGTAGTTAACATCTATTGGATGTCACAAGAAATGTCATAGGAAGTATCTTTAAACTTTAACTATATACAGTTATCGAATTCTATAAAATTATTAGTGATAGTTGGCATGAGTTAGATGATTTCTCTTCTAAAAAATAATGACAATTAATAAAAAAGGAGATCTTCATCATTCATCAAAATTGGTTCTTTCATGTGTCAAAAGCAACTCTGGTTTAATTGACCACTCTAAATCCTGACCTCTGGACATCAGAAAAGATTTAACTCCAATTATAACTATATAGCTTCAGAAATACTGCTTCAGAATCAAAGGACTCTCAAAAATATGAAGAAATGGTGCATGACAAGTAACTGTCAGAGAATGTTTTACCAGCTATTACATCACTTCTGCTGTGCACATGTTGTAAAATCAAAGCAGGAGCTAGGATTTTTATCTTCATAACATGTTAAGATTTCTGTCTCATTTCTATTCTACCCAGGTGTACTATGCATGCAAATAGGTGAACTGACTTTTCTGGCTTGAAGAGGTTCAGGTCCCATGGCTAGACACAGCTCCTGGCTAAACGTGTTAAATGCTAGGTATTGTCCTGTTAAGGATGATTATAACTGCTGTATGTGTATCATTATTAATATTTTCTACCAGTCTACATTGAGACTCCAAAACGGAGCTCAGTTAACTTTTATATTTTGCAGCTGACACTATGTGGGAGATACTAAGAAAAAGGATTCTCTAAATTAATGGCAGAATTTCACAGAACTTGGTAACAAGGGGACTGATGTAGGAATCCAAGCCTGTAATGTGCACAGCAACTTAAGAGGGAGGGCAAGGGTGAGTGTACTGAGAACTTAATGAATGCATTTTGTTGCAGCATACATAATCCTGGATCATGGTAATCCTAATGAAATACAGCCATGATTATAGTAAAATAGAAATTTAAAATAGAAACTTCTCAAAGTCGTAACTTTTTGGTTTTTCCTTCGCAATTAGGAAAGGTACAGAAAAAAAAAAAAAAAGGGTTGCTCACTATTCTTCAGCCAACATTAAAATTTATTTTGTTCGATAAAAGATTTTTTTATTGAACATTTATTCTATGTACTAGGAAATGTGCATAGATGAACTAAGGAAAATATCCATAATGGTGTTCAAAACATGAAATGTAGGTAAGATAACTAAGTCTTCATATGCAGTCATTTTAAAGCCTAAATTCATCTTCTCATCCCCCCAGTTCACCTGTTTGGTTCTCTCTTTATTCTAGCTCAATTGCCGTAATCAGGTGGAATCTTGGATTTTGTAGATACCACTCTGTGGAGGCCATATTGATACCATGCTTCTTGCTTTCCTAACAGGTGGTGCTGGCTAAGTATATTTTTCTGAAGCATACTTTGAGTTCTCTGGAGAACTTGCCTTAATGTAGCAAATATCCTATTTGTGATAAACATGAGATTGGAATGAGAGGCTAGGGTGGAAGGACAGATAAAATGTTACTGGATATGGGAAACGACATATGATTAAAACAAGCACAAGGAAAGCTAGAATTACATTGGTGAAAGGAGGCTCTTTATGTGAGAAATAAGCAGATAGAATGGGCAAGAGAGAATTATCCACCATCTTGATTAAACATTCAGAACTAATGTAATTTAAAAAAAAAAAAAAAAGTGAACATATTGTTCATATGTATATGGTAGCATTCTGCTGTAGCTGCATACCAGTATTTCAATGTGAAGAAATACATCCAACTGTCAAAACACCAATGTACTGAAATACAAAGTAGTATATATTCTCAAGAAAAAAATAGTTCTGATCCCAATAAAATAAAATTTATTAAAAGTATATTAAGAACTTATTTTCAGCAAAGCGAACATAGAAAGGACTACTTTGCTTAAACATAAGCATCAATTTCAGAAAACTTATCCTGTGTTTCAATTTCACAGACCAGTATAGAAATAAAACAACAATAATTTGAGCTGGATATCAAACAAGTTTCTTCAACTTTTATTTACAGGGAAAACATTTTATCTATTCTTTTTGGTTTATACTGTTGACAATCCGTAAATCATTGTCATTCAATAATACATTTATGCTAAACCAAACACTAATGATAAAACAAACATTAGAGGTTTGTACCAAAGCCAATTACCTCAGCGGAAACGTTGCCAATGATTTCAGTTGGTACTGAATTAAACCTACATTTATGACAAATACCAAAAAAAAAAGGTTAACTGTCAAATGTGTAGACAGTTTTTAAAAATATATATGATTTTTTATTTTTCATAAAGCAAAACTGTATGGCTGCATTCTCAGTGTCTGTTGTTAGTTATTGACGCAGATGTTGCTCACTTGAGGAATGTAAGCACTACTTAAATGTACTATTTGCATGGACTCAGAGCTTTCATTATCGTAGATCATTGTGAACAGCAGAGCAACTACCTCTCACTTGTAACTTTTCAGTATTTGTGAAGCAACTACACCAAATGTGGTTATGGGTAAGTTGGGAAATCATTAATTTACTCCAAAATACTTCATACAAGTTTGAATTTTGCTGAGGAGAAGTGAAATTAAAAGAAGCCTGCATTTCAATTGCAGCAGCCGTATGGAAAAGAAAGCTAAAACCATTGGCTTCATATCTTTGTAGCGGTCACCAACAGTACTCCGTGGACCATTTGAATTGGTATATAAATGAGAATTTTAATCTGTCCTTATTAAGACATTAAGCCTTTATTTCATCTGTGGTTCTCAAATTTTTCTTTTTGTTGTATCACTATGCAACCTACCAGCCCAAAAAGACGTAGAAGTTTTATAAGTGAAGCCAATGCAATAACTCTATCCTGTAAGTAGCAAATAGCAGAGGGGGGGAAAAGACACAGCAAAAAAAGATTTTCTTTCTAGCAGGTTACTTAGAAAACTCTCTCAGTTTCCCCTCCCAGTTACTCTCAACGTTCAAGTGTCATAAGGCACTATCTATCGTAAGAAATAAAGACAGAAAGTCATTGGGGGGGAGAAAGGGGAGTGAGTTGGAGATAAGGGAGATAGGGGCATCAGAGGTGTATATGACAAACACCTCTTACATACTAGAACTGCTTCTTCATGAGAATGGGTTACAAATTTTTTACTTCAAAGGAGTGACCATTTTTTCAGGGAAGACTTATAGAATGACACTCTATACCCCAACTGAAACTTTAAATCCACATTTCAATATTTCTCTGTTTTCTTTTTAATCTAAGTCATTTGGGTTATTCAAGCATTAAATTACACCTGTAATATACAGGTTTCTTATGTAATTGCTTTTAAACTGCAGATCCTGTATGCCACATTTTGGTTGGCTCAGTGTTCTATTTCTGTAACAAAACCTCCACCACCAAAAGATCCTAAGCAAATCAAGGGTAAGATAAAGCATGTAAATCTCACAGAGCAGTCGTTGGCACCATTTACAACATGGAATATATTCACTACATGCAAGCTTTATGTTTTGTGTTTGAAACATATTGGAGAAATACTTCTTATGTAAAATAAATTTGAAATTTGTTTAAGGGAAAAAGAGAATTTGTGTTCCATCATGGCTCCTTCTTTATATAACTATAATGACTCAGGCTTTATAATACCTTTTTTCGAGAACATTAGGTCTCTTCGCTACTATCAAACACCTACCAGGAGCTTACAGTATTGCCAGAGTAATTGCTTCACTTTTATTCCAGAAACAGCCCATTCTATTGAAGCAGTTACCTTGAACACTGTGATACCAGTCTTTTTCAGAGCCCTCAGTAATTATCAAAACTGACAGCCATCTAAAAGCTGGAACAACTGTCCATCTCAGGTGCACAGCTTTTGGAAATAAGCTCTTTAAAAAGTCTGCTAGAACCAAAGACATTTCTTGCTGGGGATGCTTCAAAACTATATATCTACCATGAAAATTACTTATCAATCAGTATATTTGGCCTGCTTTTGTAGTGGGTTTACATGGCAAGGTTTTGGTAGCGGGGTGGCTGGAGGAATGGCTTCTGTGAGAAGATTCCAGCAGCTGCCCCGTGTTAGATATGGGCCAGTTTCAGTCGACTCCAAAAGGGACCCACTGTTGGCCTGGGCCAAGCAAATAAGCAATGTTGTTTGCACCTCTGGGAGAGCAGATTTAAGAAAGGTAAAAGGAAAAAAAAGAAAAAAGAAAAAAAAAAAAAAACCTGCTGCGAGAGAGAGGAGTGAGAAGCAGCCCTGCAGCCCCCCCGGTGAGTGCAGCAGGAGGGCAGGAGGTGCTCCAGGCAGGCAGCAGCAGTTCCCCTGCGGCCTGTGCAGGGAGAGGCCCCCGGTGGAGCAGGCTGTCCCCCTGCAGCCCATGGGTCCCACACGGAGCAGATCTCCACGCTGCAGCCCGTGGAGGAGCCCACGTGGAGCAGGTGGATGTGGCCTGGAGGAGGCTGCGGCCCATGGAGAGCCCCCGCAGGAGCAGGCCCCGGGCCGGAGCTGCAGCCCGTGGAGAGGAGCCCACGCAGGAGCAGGGGGGCTGGGGGGAGCTGCCGCCCGCCCGTGGGGGACCCGTGCTGGAGCAGTTTGCTCCTGGGGGATGGATGGACCCCGTGGTACGGAGCCGTGTGGGAGCAGTGCTGGAAGAGCTGCTGCCTGTGGGCAGCCCCCGCAGGCTCAGTTCGGGAAGGACGGCATCCCGTGGGAGGGACCCCGCGTGGAGCAGGGGCAGAGTGACCGTGAGGGAGCGGCGGAGACGAAGCCTCAGGGGCTGACCGCAGCCCCCAGTCCCCCATTTCCCTGCACTGCGTGAGAGGAGGAGGTAGAAGAGGGTGGATGGGGGGAAGGTGGCTTTAGTTTGTTTTCTTTGATTCTCATTGCTCCATCTTGTTAATAATAGGCAATAAATTTTACTAATCTCCCTACGCTGTGTCTGTTTTGCCTATAGCGATAATTGTTAAGTGATCTCCCTGTCCTTATCTCAACCCTTGAGCCCTTTTCGTCATATTTTTTCCCCTTTCCCTTTGAGGAAAATGAGTGAGAGAGTGGGTGGGTGCCCAGCTGAGTAAAACCACCACAGCTTTCTAGATGTATCGTTAAAAAAAAAAAAAGGAAAAAAAAAAAGAAAAAAGGAAAAAAAGAAAAAAGAAGAAAAAAGAAGTAAAGACCAAAAGAAATAAAAATCCATGAACTAATTGATTTTAAGCATAATGACTGTCTTTCAGGTTCACTGTTTACTATTTAAAACTTATTTATCAAAAATACATATTTTATTCCTTGACTTCCTGCTGTATACAAATGACACCATGGGTTCTCTACAACATTAGGAAATGCTAAGAAAATAATGAAATGTATTTGAAAATTATGTTAACAGAGATTGCTGCAGAACTTTTAAAGAGTATATGTAGACCAGTAACAAAGAACTGATGAATCTGACAATGTCATGCAGTTAAAGGGCAGGGTACAGATGAATTCATAATATTCTTACATAATAAAACAGGAATACCTTCAAAAGAATTGCATATTAAAAAATAATAATAATAATAATAATGCACAATGCAAAGGATTGTTTTTAACTTGCTTGAAGTATAAAGTACTTTGAAAAACAATCCATTACTAAAAGCATTAAGCATTTAATAGCAAGCCTTTAATATCTTGTCACACCTTCCTTAGCATTGTGTTCCATACTTTACACTGAAAAGCATTTTAGGGCAAAACCTTAGTTAAAACAAAAGCATTTGGATCTATTCCACAATTTTTGTCTTAAGGGGCTATAGACTAATATGCAGAATATTTGTGTTTCTTACAGTATAGCTTTAATACCCCATTTGTTAGCTGTACAATGCAGCACTTGAAAGTAATGACATATTACTGAAATAGATGCAGTTCAGGTATGCTTCTGTTGTCCAAATCTGTTTTGAGTGTGAGTTTAATCCACTGAAAACTACATAAACACTTTATCATAAATATTTTACCTTGTCTGGCTTGTAAGCTTAAAATCAACAATAGATTCCTTATTTAGGCCAATTGCTTCAATGTTGATGACATCATCCACTTCTGGCTCTGTAGCAATGAACAGCATTGGAAACTTCCAAATACCTCCTGTAGTGCAGTGTACTATTAGAGTTCCTTCATTCCTTAAAATTTCAGACAAAAAACCATTAATTTCATTATAAAACATATACTCAGTAAAATAATATCCAAAATAAGCTTCAAATGTGTAGAACAATAGTACAGAAAAATGAAAATACACATGGCTTTAAATTGGAGTATGTTCTTAATTTTACATGGTTTAGTATGTATCTGTCACACTTTAGACTGGAATATAGGCTAAATAAAGTTATTTAGAGCAAAAGAAAAAGAGACAAAATATGAAAACAAAATGATGGACACAGCCAAGAGATATGATGATTCTTTTGTTTACTCTGTTGGGTTACACAAATATAACTCAATTTGGTTTACTTGTTATTCTTTATTTGCTGTGGTGTTAGAGGAGAATTTAATGCAGAACATGTTAGCCGTTCATATTAGATTTAAATAGATCTGACTTAGTTCTATGTACTCTGTAGATTCTGATGATAAAAAAAAAACTAATTTAGCTACAGTCTTTCAGTACTCTACACCAAGGCTTACAGTTCTCAAGTACATAAAGATTAAAAACAAACGAAACCAAAACCAAACAAACAAAACCAGTCACAGACAAAACAACAACAACTACAACAACAACAAAACACACAAAAAAGGGCAGAGTAGAAGACAAAAAGGTTTCTAAATTAATCTCCCTTCTGACACAACACCACTGTGTGGAGTGGGTGGATAATCTTCCTTAAAGTTTTGCTCTTAATTTCTATAACCTTGTGGACTACTGCAAATACTGTTCCATCCTGACTCATAAAAATACCTTCTCTGTACACACAATTGTGGATATCTAGCAGGGACTACTGCTTGCTCTCCCTGGTAATGTTGACCTCTGAATTTATCTTGTGCTTGCATGTTAGCGAAGCTTCTTTCTAGCTTCCTCCTGTACCCACTTGACTGCTTCCAAAGGAAGGTGCAATTTTCCTCTCTCTTCAGAAGGATCTCTTTCAGTTTCTTTTTAGAGAGGTCTATCACAACTACAGAAGGTAATATTTTTCTGCAGACTACCATTGTTACTAGGGCAGTAGAGACTCATTATCAAATTCAGCCATCCCATCCAACCAAAGAATATGTAAAATGCTTGTCTATGAAAGTTTATCAAAACTGACAAGCCACCTAGTCTGTATGCTTTCCATGAACATTGAGAACAATTAATTTTCACTGGAAGTCATAATACTTTCAATACTCTAATGCTTAGAAGTAAATTGATGCACACAGAGACTAAAGCAATAAGCCAACTGAATCATCTAGCAGGCATTAAAAAGAAATACTATCAGTTTTAATACCAAAGTTATCAAAATGAGAAGCAGCAAGTGAGAAAACTTAAAATAATAAATTTCAGAGGTGGAAGAAAAAAAGTAAGGAAAACAGTGTAGGAAAACAATCAGATTGAATCTTATTGCATGTTCAATTAGTAATAAGGAGCAGGGACTCACCTCATTGGTTTGTTAGGTGCAAACACTATATTAAATATCAGCGTTATAATTCCAGATTCTGGATCCCGTTCTCTTTGAATCAGATGCATACCAACTAAAGATTCAAGCTGAGATTTAATTTCATTTGACTGATATTGTAATTCATACAGAAATTCCACTGTTGTAGAGAAACCTAAATGATACAAGACAAAAAGATCATGCACTCAAACCTCACACAGTTGGACAGATATTAGTTACAGCTTGGCCTTTTGTTATTAAAAATGACAAATAAATGAAACTAGTAATTACCCAAAATTTGACTGATTTGCTCCTGACTGCATAGCAAAATCTTCCAATTTCATATAGCATGCTATGTTCTATCTGATAAAATGGAAGCTGGAAAACTTAACTTAGGAAAGGGGAATAATGGCATTGTCCTGGCTACCACTTCTGCATTATGCAATTATATTAGAATATATATAATATATTAGAATAGAATTATATTTCTATTTCATAAGGCAAATGTAAATCACAAGAATGCGATACTATTTTTGAGCAATGTCATTGGGACAATCTCAAAAAAAAATCACATTGAGAACATCAGTGCCACTGATGGCTGCCAACCTGAGAAACAGGTTACAGAAAAAGAGCAAAGATGCCACTATCAGCCACTCTTATTCCCCACAGCAGCTATGAAAAGGCCAAGGAGTAATGCATAAGAATAAATAGCTATGCTTCTTGAATAAAACACCTCTTTCAGCTGCAACAGAGAAAAATGATATTTAGTATAAAACAGTAATTTGTGCACAGAAGAGAATGCTTCTATGAGGAATAGAATCTCAAACTACTAATCTATTTAAAAGTTTTACATGTTTTATGGATGGAAAATCTTTTACTACCATCACTAAATGTTACAGAAGATTTCATCTTACTGTGACCACATATCTCAGGGCCCATTTTGAATTTGCACAGTTTAGTACAGTGTGTTGTGCAGAATTCCCGTTTATGCATCTCTGTATATGCTGGCTATAGTCAGCTCCAGAGTTAATTCCCAAGGCCTTCCAGTTTGGAATTCTAAAATGCCAACTTCACACTTCTTAGTATAAAAAGTCTATATCCCCAGAGACTGTGAGATTGCTGAACACGTTACTTCAGTTTTGCTGATCTGTCATGCTACCAGCGTCAGAATACACCCCTGAACAGCATGGAGGTGTGCTACCAAGCATGTAGCCCTTTCTCCTTTACTGAAAGGGACAAGATCCTTCATGATCCTTCTCACTACTTCAGCAGCTAACAAGAAGCTTGATTTTTTGTTGCCACGACTTTTGTAACACAGAGATTAGACCTAAGAGGTATAGCAGCTTGTATCAAAACATTTCTGAATCTTTAAATTGTATCCTTTACACAGACCTCCGGAAGATTTATGGTAGATCTAAGAGCTACACAGATGTACATTAACAAAACATTAACCAACATAAAGAATTAGAGGTCATGGTATATACACACTCAGTACTGAATATACAGGATTTCCATGTATTAATCCATCTGTTATAAATGTTCTTTATTACTGTAAGCGTACTTTGTTATAGTGAAATTAAATATGAACATTTTTCCTACAAATTGTAAAATTCCCGGGATTGTCCTACATTTTTCCATATTTTGTTGTTTCTCTTTTTGAAAAATATGTTTATGCCATGCATTCAGATTTCAACACAGCCGAAGGCTTGTAATAGACATGCTAGACAAATGTCAAAACACAAAGATTTAGACATAAAAATTAACTTTTTATGGGAGAGAAAAGATGACACAATTTAGAGCGTTCCACAGTGGGAAAATTGCAACTGTTGAGCAGATGTTTCTTTCAGCAGTTTTATCACACAGTGCAGCTCAAGAAAAGTTTATTTTACAGTTGAGATACTAGGAAGAAAGTGTTGTGAATTGCATGGTACTTTTAGTATCCAAAGACATTTCGACATAGTACCTTTTAGTCTTAAGAAATCAAATATTTCTACTTTTTTTTTCTGCTCCAGTCTGTTTTCTAACCTGTTCTATGCTTATATCAACCGTTTATTTAAAGTATTTTAATATTTACAACACCTAGGGAAAAAATAGGTATTTATATGTTCCAATATTTTAAAGTTTTGAAACACTGCTGAGCTAGTTTTGATTTAGGCTGTTCAAAACAGAGAAGTGTAATTAGATTTTTCATAAGAGCTGCAAACCCTGAAGACTACCATATTATCATACTATGGGAAGCCCTTGTGAATACATTAATATTTGATTCTAGACAATTCCATAATACTTGTGCTGTCTACACAAACTGGCAGCTGCAAGAGGAAAAAAAAAAAAATAAGAGTTGTGAATAACTGCTAAAAATATGTCCAAATTGTCAAATGTTCACACTTATCTTGATTCTTAGAATTCCCAGTTTTAATTAAATTTGTGAAATGAATAAAACATTGGAGACAGATTTATAATTTTCTTTAAGCAATGTTGAATATAATATAGCATAGTGTTCTAATATGCCTCAAAACTTTAGCCCAGCACTTTGTATACTAGTCATTTGTAGAATCATAGAATCATAGAATTATTCAGGTTAGAAAAGATGCTTAAGATCATCTAGTCCAACCATCAACCTAACACTAACAAGTCCACCACATATCTTTAAATATGGCACCAGGGATGGCACCTGTACCACCTCCCTGGCCAGCCAGTTCCATTGCCTAACCACCCTTGTCCATGAAGAACTTATCTTTCAAAAATCACCATTTTAGTGTAGTTAAAAGTCTAATTCAAACTGCAAAATACACATCCAGATATAAAGTACACCCCAATTATTCCACCTCTGTTTTGAAAATACAGAGCAGCAGGAAGAATTTTAACCACATCTGACTCAACACAGAAAAAAATTATCAATTATTATCAATTATTTTACCAGGAAGAAGAAGTAGCATGCTATTTATACACAGATGGTTAGATCTAGGAAATAGAATTTCCAATTACAATAAATAAATAAATAAATATATATATATATATCAGAAAGAATATTATGCATTATTTAAGTTAAAAAAAAAAAAGATTAAGAATATGGTTTTGAGGTCATTATTTCAAGATTAATTTTGTAAAGTATTAAAAATATCATGTTTTGAAAGGCAGTTAATCTCAATCTCGAAGTGTTTTGCTTTGTGTAAATAAAGACCTTCAAAAGGTAATATGAATTAGGCAACATTTGTGTATACAGCTCTTTCAGAATTACTGAAGCAGCTATGCTAGAAAAACAGTATGATTTTTGAACTATATACTTCTGTGATTTGACTGTTATTTATTTTTAAGTGCTAGTAAGGCTACTTCTTAAAAAACAATATAATGTTGGTGACTTTAAAATAACATCTAAGAAGACAAAATGAAATAGACCGTTTCTTTTTATTTTTTATTTTGTCTGACTCTTATGGATGCTAGCGTGAAAACTCCAAGGATTTTACACACTGATCATATCATTTGGAAAAAAAAATAATCTGAATTTTTGTGACTGATAGGATTTAATGTAAAACTAATTGATAGACTTCTTACATCTAAAAATTAAAAGACAATCATAACATGTTCACACAGTGGGAACCTTAGGAATTTAACTGACAATTCAGTGGAAAAAGCTAACCAGTATTTAAGCTTCAAAAGAGCTTATTACAAAGACATTCATGACTCTAATATCTGTAGAAGACACCATAAAAGGCCCACTGGACATATCTATCCGGGAATAGAGTTTCACACGGTCATTAGAGAAGCTTTTTGTCCCGTCCTTTTATTTCTGGAAAGTGAGTATACGTTTGACTTCACTGAAGAACAGCTCATTAAACAATTTTTTTTTCTGATGATACAAATCTAATGGATAGTGGCCTGTGAGGCTGCATGCAGTCTTTAGTGGATACCTAAAGGAGCTCTAGCTATCTGAGCTATCTGCTCAGATAATGCGTAAGCTGCAACAGACTTGGTGATATAGAAATGGCAAGGGAAAGGATCATTCTAAGAAACCCCAATGAGAAAGGAGGAAATTAAAGCAATGATTGAAAGATGTTCGGACAGAAAAAATGCTTGTCCAATGCTTGCCCTCATTACAGAGTATTTCTTACTGTGGATAGATGCAAGTGAACTCATTTAAAGGGCCTTTCCCAGTTCCCACTCAGCAGGCTGCAATCTTACTTGTAGTCATTTAATGAAGGACATCAACAAAATCACAGAACAGAAGCACAGAATGAAAGCCCAGCCACTCGTAAACTTGCAGCTTCATGCCAGATAAATTATTTTACTAGGTTCTGAATTTAAACATATTACATCCTCTCACTGATTATTTTCTTTTTTCCCCTTAGTTTTGATAATTCTTCAAGGCTAAGGATCCATTGCAGCCCAGGCACCTAAAAAGATTTTTTTTCCCCTCTTGATCTAATATTCTCCAGACCTGTAAAACATAAACTACAGGACAGGACTTTAAGCAGTCATGACATCAGTCATCTGACATCTAATGTTGACCTTCAAAATCTTGTGAAATATCTTTCTTCATTACCCCGTTCAACACTCATCCAACACTTGCCATTTTCTTACTTCTCCACTGTCTTCCAGGGGTCTTCACACGCACTCTTGGAACTCAGTAGGCAGAGGAGAATTTAGTTGAAGCATGTAGTGAAAAGTACATAACAGTGAAAGCAGCAGTGGACAGAATACATTACTGTACAGCAGACCAAATAGTTTTAATACAGTTTTCAAGTAAATATTCAATTGAAAAGCTAAAGGGAATGATAAGCATAATAAAGAGGAAAAAAAGGAAGCCTTTTGGTCAAGACTATCTTAACATTTCAGTAAAGAGTATCTTCTAGGAGGTAAGAAATGAATCTCATGTGAGAAGTAAATATCTATTTCTTGCAGTAAACTATAATAACTACGTGAAAATAGGGGCAGAATAAGCAAACAGTACAAGACCTGGTGTTAAATACGCCTTTCACTGAATTTCTTCATACAGATACAAAAATGCTGTACGTAGAGCATTATCAGCAAAGATAACACAATGTACTCTGTTGAATGTCAAATAGCAAACTACCTTAAATACAAAGAAATAAATGGATAAGAAAGTGGTCTCCTTCTCTAGTTAATGTAATCATTGATCTTCAATGCAATTAAACATTTTCGTCCATATCTTCAAGGCTCTCCAGTATTCCAGTCTAGTCACATTTTTCTTAACCCTGCATCCCACTGCCTATTTCCCTAGCAACCAACATTTCTTTTCTAAATTTTCCCTTACATTTGATTTTTGTGGTTTTTTTTTTTTTTTCATTCTCTTTCAAAACACTTATTTAAAGAAAATTTCTGCTGCTAAAGCAGATTACTACTGCAGGGCCTTAGAAAGCCTTTCTCAAAAACACAGTATCATTTAGTTAACGTAATGGAAGTTTGTGAATCCATGCATATGAAGTATACTGTCCGCCTCTAGCATCTGTTATTCCTCATATATTTCTGCATTTTTCCTTTCAGTTCATTTCCTCATATTCTCTCTCTCTGAATCCCTTGTAGATGAATTCCCTTTTATTACATTTATCCATATTCCACTCTTAACATTCTTACTTTCCTTATTTCAATATTATTTGATATTACATTGAAACAAACAAACAAAGTAAAAAAGCAGAAAAAGCAAAAAGATTCTCAGTCACCCAAAAATCTCTTTGATCACTTTGATCTAGCATTCTACTTAGATTTGTACAATAATCTATACTCACGATAAACTGTAAGTTAATGTTTTAAGTTAACTGATAAAAAATGTATTCTTTTCAAAAACATTCCACACCTGTTTCAACATTCTGCTTTTTTAGTTAGCATTGTCTTCATTTAGCTATCAATTCTAGCAAATAAAGATCATATCTCTATCTGGGGATAAGCAACATCAAACCATCTTCTTCATGACCATATTTATGATGCAATTTTAATTCCCACAGATTTTTTTTTGTCATAGTATCCTGACTCATTTTTCCTCACTGAATACATCAGGCCAAGTTTTCAAAACAAAAAAAATTAATTTTTGCATAAGAAATCTTCAGACTGAAGTTCGTTGGTTTATAGTCACACATGCTTAATTTGCTTAGTGATTTAGATCAAGATACAGGGAAATAACATAACCTTCACTGAAAAATTTGTCATCCAAACGTGTTATTTTTTGGATGTAAATAAAAGTTTAGAACTATTAACAAGTTTGTGTAGTATTCTTGCATCAGATGTGTTATTGTGGCTTAGTCGATCAGTTCTTGTCTTTTCTTTTTTTCCTAGGTGAATATCATTCTGAAAAGTAACACCAGGAAGAATTATTTCTCATTTCATAATGGAGTTATTGTTTTTGCACTTCTGTGAGGGTGAGTGAATATGTTCAGATTAGTTTATAATTGAGATGGTTTCCTGCAAGTGTTGAATATTTTAACTGATCATGATTTTGCATAGGTGTTAGAAAGCAATCTGAATTTGCATAATGATTACTCTCATTTTTAAGGTTTGCAGATGTCAATATTTTATATAGAAAAAAAAAAAAGAAAAAGAAAAAAAAACAGAACCAGAAACAATGTTTTTTAGTTACAAACTGTGCTTGCTCATAATTCACGAGATTTTTTTCAGTATTTTTTGTATTTTTCTAGCTATATTAAACAATGGGGGGGAGGGTTACTTTTGAGACAAAAAATATGCTATATTGTTCCTTTTTTAATGGATTAAGTGTTAACCTATTATAATACCATCAGGTAAGTACAGACCTATTTGAAGTTCTTCATCAAAATGCCTGTGTATGTTTCAGTTTGTAGTGGGTTTATGTAGCAAGGTTTTGGTAGTGGGGCGCTGGAGGGGTGGTTTCTGTGAGAAGATTCCAGCAGCTGCCCCGTGTTAGATATGGGCCAGTTTTCAGCAGACTCCAAAAGGGACCTGCCGCTGGCCAGAGCTGTGCCAATAAGCAATGTAGTTTGTGCCTGTGGGAGAGCAGATTTAAGAAAAATAAACAAACAAACAAACAACAACAACAAAAAACTGCTGCAACAGCAGCTGGGAGAGTGAGGAGTGAGGAGTGAGAAGCAGCCCTGCAGCCCCCCAGGTGAGTGCAGCAGGAGGGCAGGAGGTGCTCCAGGCAGGCAGCAGCAGTTCCCCTGCGGCCTGTGCAGGGAGAGGCCCCCGGTGGAGCAGGCTGTCCCCCTGCAGCCCACGGGTCCCACACGGAGCAGATCTCCACGCTGCAGCCCGTGGAGGAGCCCACGTGGAGCAGGTGGATGTGGCCTGGAGGAGGCTGCGGCCCATGGAGAGCCCCCGCAGGAGCAGGCCCCGGGCCGGAGCTGCAGCCCGTGGAGAGGAGCCCACGCAGGAGCAGGGGGGCTGGGGGGAGCTGCCGCCCGCCCGTGGGGGACCCGTGCTGGAGCAGTTTGCTCCTGGGGGATGGATGGACCCCGTGGTACGGAGCCGTGTGGGAGCAGTGCTGGAAGAGCTGCTGCCTGTGGGCAGCCCCCGCAGGCTCAGTTCGGGAAGGACGGCATCCCGTGGGAGGGACCCCGCGTGGAGCAGGGGCAGGGAGTGACCGTGAGGGAGCGGCGGAGACGAAGCGTCAGGAGCTGACCGCAGCCCCCAGGCCCCCATTTCCCTGCACTGCTTGAGGGGAGGAGGTAGAAGAGGGTGGATGGGGGGAAGGTGGCTTTAGTTTGTTTTCTTTGATTCTCATTGCTCCATCTTGTTAATAATAGGCAATAAATTTTACTGATCTCCCTACGCTGTGTCTGTTTTGCCTATAGCGATAATTGTTAAGTGATCTCCCTGTCCTTATCTCAACCCTTGAGCCCTTTGCTGGATCAATGGGACAAGGCCAACTGTGTGAGGTTCAACAAGGCTAAGTGCTGCACTTAGGGCACAACAACCGCATGAAATGCTACAGGCCGGGTAGAAAGCTGCTTGATGGAAAAGGACCTGGAGGTATTGTTTGATAGCCAGTTGAATATGAGCCAGCAGTGTGCTCAAGTAACCAAGAATGTCAACAATATCCTGGCTTGTATCAGAAATAGTGTGGCCACAGGACTAGGGAAGAGATTGTTCCCCTGTACTCATGTCTGGTGAGGCTGCACCTCAAATACTACATTCAATTTTGGGCTCCTCACTACAACAAAGACATTGAGGTACTGAAGGGTGTCCAAAGAAGGGCAGCAAAGCTGGTGAAGGGTCTAGAGGGCAAGTCTTATGAAGAGTGGCTGAGGAAAATGAGGTTATTTAGCCTAGAGGAATGGAGTCTTAAGGGAGACCTGATCGCTCTTTACATCTGCCTCAAAGGAAGTTATAGCAAGATGGGGGTCGGTCTATTTTCCCAAGCAACGAGTGATAGAACAAGGGGAAATGGCCTCACGTTGCTCCAGGGGAGGTTTAGCTTGGGTTATCGGGAAAAGACTCTTCACTGAAAGGGTTGTGAAGCATTGGAACAGGCTGTCCAAGGACATGGCTGAGGCACGATCTGTGGAGGTATTTAAAAGATGTGTAGATGAGGTGCTGAGGGACATGGTTTAGTGGTAGACTTGGCAGTGCTAAATTAAAGGTTGGACTTGATGATCTTAGAGGCGTTTTACAACCTAAATGATTCTATGATTCTATAATCATAGTATTCTATGATTTTTGTTACTAATGTACAAAAATGGGCCATTTAAAAATCCAACCTTCCTAAACACAAATGTGCATTTAAACTCTCCTGCTTTACAATCCAACAGTAATTAACAGAAAGGGATTGCTTGATCATCCAGGTAGTTCATATTCCATTAAAACTGTAAGCATCCACTAGATCTATTAATTCCTCCACATATTTAATTTTCACTGAAGAAATCCTATATAGTACTTACTATATTTTGCATATTGACAGCTAACATTGACCCACTGAAATTTAAGTTGGTGAACTTAGACTTTTTCTTCAGGAAGAGAAATAATGCATCAAATCTCTCCCATGTTTCACTCATAGATAAAGAAGCAAACGCCAGATGTAAACAAAAATTATATAGCTCACAAAATAATCTCTCTAGGCTTCCGTTTCTACTCTTATGCACTATTCTTAGACTTCAGATAATTCCCTATTTTCCTGTAGGAGTTGTCACCCTTAGTAATAAGGTAAACCATAATAGAGTGTCTCTTCCTACCAGCTGGTGGTTCACCCTCTCATCAACATTTTCATTTTGCCATTACTAACAGCTTTCACCTATCTGCTAATACAAAACAAACATTTTGTTGTTCTTTCTTCTACTTATCACAGAGAGAAAAAACAACAACAAAAGTCTACAATCTCATTTATAAAACCATAATTCTCTCATCCTCAAACACCATTTCAGAAATAATTCCATAATGATTACAACAATAGAGAGATGGCTTAAGTTATATAGAGAGCTATCTTCATTATTATTATCTTCTTCATGTTGCTTTCCGTATTTACCTCCAAACTTTATCAGTAATTAAATTAAAATGCCTCAATGAGAGAGAGTAAGTCTATATTTTCTCTCCACCTATGCTGGCATTTTCTACCTTATGCTGATAATACTTCTTCGATCTTATCGAATTTTGTTGAACTTATTTCTTACAGGTGAGCTTCCTGATCCAGATCCATCACATTAAACTGGCATTTAGTGGAATCCATATCACTGGCCAACATGAAATCTTGCTAGAGTGGGGAATAGCTTTTAACATGTTTGTAGGTGTTGTTCCCGTATCAAATAACTTTATTAATAAAGTTAAAGAAAATGGAGGATTTCTGTAAATTTTGATGAGTTTCAATACTTCAGAAATTTTTGGATGTTAGATCTGTTATATCTGATTGGATGTTAGACTGTAATAGCAGTCTATTAAACGGTAGAGAATACACACATATATATTTCTATTTTTGCTGTTTTCTTAGATGGTGAAACAAAGGGTACACTTTAGGTAACATATGCCAATGTACATTATAGATTAGTATATCTGGAAAATGTTATTTGACCACAAGGTGCAATTGAACTGTTCATCTGTTTAGAGGTCAACCTAGCAGCAAAACTTGCACATAACATAAAAAACTTATAGCTGTGCTATCTTCAACCTGGACAGTACTGTTCCAGCCCCCCCACCACCACCCTCCAGAATTAACTCGCTTGAAATTTTTCCTAGAAATAAGAACCCAGGAGCAAGGAACTAAGACCAGACCTTAAGCTGTGAGAGGAACTATGAGTTAATAAAAAAACAGGGAAGTTAATTATAAACACTCTACACTGGCTGCCTTATGTGATAAACTGAAGTAGGTGAAAGGGGTAGGTTACAAAGGACTATTACAAACGCAGAGACAGGACTGATCAGTGTTTTTCTTCAGTCAGAAGATACTCTGTATACTCCACATGCTCTCAACATACTGAAGTTTGGTTGCCTAGAAACATCTGAATTCCAGTCAATATCTATAATGGATAACTTGCTTGATATTGTTTGATGCTTTTCTTACAAGACTATGGAAAATGCATCATTTTTCCCCCCTATTTAATGTTTAAGGTGAATAAAAAAAGGTATTTTATTAGAGTACAAATAAGAACCTCCACTCTTGTCTGGATGAATTAATGTCTTAAATTAGGTTTACCAAAAATAATATAATTAGAGACATATTTAAGAAAACAGCTGAAAAATACATATAGAGTACATATAATTGAAAATTATTTTTAAAGGGGACATATTATAGTTGATATGCCTAAAACATTGTCTTTAAGTTATTTGATCTCTGGAGCATTGCTTACTTCTGAACAAGTCATGTCATTTTAGCTATATGGTATTTAGATCATCCCCTTCTGTCGTAAGAAATTGTAGTAATTTTATATTTCAAATGATATCATCTGGAATGGATGAAATTGAATTCCTTTAACACAAAGGACATGCTTGAAGATTTTTTACTTCCCAACAATTTATACTTGTCAAAACAATTTAAATACTTTAAATTGTGGTAGTAGCTGTTTAAATCTGATCTGCCAGTAATTATCATCATTTATCTTTGGATATAAAATCTGCTTACTACACATCACACATACTATCTGATGAATCATTCTTTGAAAAAAACGAAAAAATGAAAAACAGCTTGCCAGCCTGCTATCTTAGAGTTTACGCTTTTGTTTATATTATTACTGGTAGACTGCAGAAAGCTCAGATAGTACCATTAAATCTGATTCCTAATAGGCATCAGATTCATTCAGCAATATGACATTAATATGTCATTGAAAAGCACCAGCATTATAAATGATCTTACTACCTATGTTGTCTACCATTTCATTACCAGACTTCTTGCTTGAAAAGATGCAATGATATCCCAAATCAATGTCTTGCAGTATGCACAGGAGCCAGTCTTATAAATATGAAATATTTTCGCATGAATAAAACAAGCACTACACATCATGAATCTGCAAGTCTTTCAAAATGCTGTCTCAACTTGCTGAATATATGTTATTCTTGTCAATACAGAGGCCACCATTTTGGAGGGAAATAGCTCAGTTATGTTTAAGATCGCCTACTCACTTGTAACAAGTTAATGAAGATTTAAGCCTTGCTACTCTACAGTAAAAAATATGGTGATGTATTTTGATATATCACTGTTCTCACAATGCCAAACAAAATTATATTAATAATATTTACGATTCTCCAAAGAGGCAAGAATGTGTGTGGAGACCTTCACATCTTTTTATTTTACTGGATCGATCACTATCACTTTGTAATATGGGAATGTAAGACAATAATATGCCCAGACAATAACCTATCCTTGGTACTGGGATATGGGTAATTATAAAGTTTAAATAAGCAATTACAATGATTAAGTAATGAGTAAGTATACTATGTGTAAGGTTGTGACTGCAGTTCAATTTCAGATTCCCTTCTGTTTTAAAAATATTAAAAAAAAAAAAAAATCTGTTTAAAGATCTGGACAGTGATTGAAGAGAGAAGACCAGAGTGCTAAGTGTACAGGGGTGGAGCTATGGCTGGATGAAAATTATCCTTATAGGAAGGATGTAATACATCTTGATTTCAATTTAACAGATTTTCACTTTTTCACAGTTCTTTGGCAAGGAATCTATTGCAACATGGTATTCCTGTAAAGTGTCTATTGAACCAGACTCTGATGCTGACTCCAATGGCATAGATAGACAAAAAAGCCAAGTCTATCAGTCTTTCAACCTGAAAGTCAATGAACTACAATCATAGTAACTTCTGTACTCATTTTTTACCATGTTACAGTGCATTATAATCTTGAGAAAGTTGAGCATGGGTGAAATCCCTTACCATCATTTGCAGCTATATCTCATGTCACATGCTGTAATACTAAAATAACACTTTTCTTAAAAAGTAGGATGACTTTGTACCTAAAAACAAATTTAAGTTTAACTTCAAAGGTACGATAATTAGTGAAAGTATAATGTAGCAATTAATAACTTGTAGTATGACTGTTAACACATGCCTATGAACAGAAATAATATACATGAAGCTTAACAAGTATTCTTTTCTTATACGTTGTACCATTCTCTTTCAAAGAGGTATGATACGAAAAGGTGGTGTGTCTCTGAAGGAATTGATTTTTACTGTGTCATCAGCTGATTAACAGTAAGTGGAAGCTTTCTTTTACACAGCTTTATTGCTTCCTTAGAACAAGGCCTCTTTCTTAAATCCATTTTGCTGCAGATATTGGCCTTCTGGTGGGAATGCATCTCACAAATAGGGACAACCTGAAGATAAACAGTGCCTTGCAATGCTTACACAGACATGTTTTTGCTACCTTTACACTTTGTGCAGGCTATACTCTTTTAAAGGAGGGATGGTATGTGTGCAAGCCTCACATCCAAGACACACATAAAAGAAAGGTTCAAAGGTGCCTGTAACTCCACAGACATACTGTTATATGAATGTCCTATATTTGCCACATGGTAGAAATATGGTCTGAGAGAAAGATTTTTCTAATTCCCATCTGTTGTCATAGCAGAGTTACATTAAGTAAAGTACTTACTGTATGTGCAATGTTATTAAAAAAAGTGTGATATCCAAGCTATTTATTCTTACCATCACTGACTTGAACTTCTTCTTGGATATTGGCTGGCTTATGTCTATTGATCAATGCAGAATTTCTTGTGGCAGGCATAGCAGTTGCACCAGGAACTGCACCAGTTAGCAGCACTTCTACTCTTTTTTCTACTCTCTGATTGGCTTGACAACTTACAACAGCTACAGAAAAGAAAGAATCCATTATTTGTAAAGCGTCGGAATCTTTTTTTTAACAGAATAATTAGAAGTGACATGTGCTTGGAGAATGATGGAATTCCAGAAATGAGTGAGGCAACTAAAATACAGTTTTCTCAAAGTTTTGTTGTTCATTTTTTAGGTGAAATAGTAGGAAATATTTCTAAGCAAACAAAAATCTGTTCCTATGGTTAGTTCATAACAGCACTTGCAAATTTTGCTCTTTTTTTTGTAATAATAAAATGTATCTTCATTTTAGTTCATTTGCAAATATATGCTATGATATAGTTTGATATATAGCAATGAGAAAAGAAGACTGAAAGGAAAACAAAAAAGAATAAAAGAGAGAAGGAATTTAAAAGTTAAATGAAACAGTATTAACTTACTACTTGGTTTCTTACCAAGTAAGAATACTGTTCAAATTTCAGCTTTTAAAGAACTGTGACAAAATAAAAAGCATCTTTCTCTTTGAAGCATGACAGACCTTTTTTTCGATTCTATTAATGCTTTTAATTTGCTTATTACAAAATTTGTCCTTTTTCATTAGAAGATAGTTGGACTTTAGCTAGATTTTTTATACTAGATTTTATAAGGCTTATTTTTGTGGTCATTGTTTATGGTTCTTTCAATTCTTATTGGCACAGAAAGAGGAGAAAACTAGATTCAAGAGCTGAAGGAAAAAAATAAAATATTTTCCAGAAAAAAAGAATTTTCCAGAGGTATTGAAATCAACATGAAAAAGAAGAGGTAGTTACATACTTTTCAGTTTCAAGGTCTAAATACCATTTTCATCAGAATTATGGCTCTGAAAACTGCATAATTATTTTTATATTATTAAAAAGCTAGATTATTTTTTTTTTCTGCCTACAAGGCAGTAAGTAATGACTCATTGTCACACATTTTTAAGTAAGGAAGAAATGCTCAGAACTAGTAATTTGATCCCTTATCTAAAACAATCAGCAGAATTATATCCAATGATTCTTTAAAAATTAATTCTGAACTTCATATCAAGATTTTATGATAAATAATTCAGACACAACTCTTGGTAAATAATTATATTCAGTATTTTTTTTTAAAAAGAGCAAAAGATGCCTTACTCCTGAACCCTGTTTATTTAGCTACAACTTGTAGTTCTGGAGCTTGTTTAATTATTATTACTATCAAAAATAAGTTGGTATAAAACTGTCCGTATGTTGTAGTTTTATCAAGCTTTTAGCTTTAAAAAACTGTTCACAATTTCTATGTTTCACTATTCTGGGGTGATATCTCACCTTTAAAAATATCTTTAACAAATCTATAAACATGTACTATACACAAAATAAGCAACAATAAAAGTCCTATGAATTTGTCAGTCCTTTTTTAATGCAAGTTTACTTCTCAGGAGCGAGTGGAAAACTTACTGCTATTTACACCAACCTATATTCTTGTTTTGGTTACAGTGAAATTCAAGGCTGAGCAACACAATGGACATCTAACAATTAAATTGTCTGGAAGGGTATTTTGGGTATGTAAGTAGAAATCTACACTTATGTAAGTCTTTCATTTGATTTATTTACGGTTCTCTAATTTAGCATTAACTGGGACACTGAAGGGCACAAGCCATGAAGTTTCCAACTGCTCCCGGCTTCTTTTATCCATAACGAGAATGAAACAGAAGGTCTAGATTTACTTTGTAGGCTGGGAAGGGGATTTTATTTTTAATATGTGATTTTATCTTTTTTAAGAATGTGATAGAGTATTAGAACAAATTCTCATGATCAAGCAGGTGAGAACACAAATAACTATTTTATTTTTCTTGAACTTCCTGTTCAAGTTTTTCAATAATTACCTACCTGGCACTAATTTCTGCTGTGGTGCTTCAGGTATTCCATGAACTGGATAGGTCCAGAGTATTCCCTGAATACCCCCATCCTCTGACACAGTAAAACTATTTGGAGAATAAGTGAACAGTATCATGGAAAACAGGTAGAGTGTCATTATGATACTAACATTATGATAGTATTGAGATTTTTTTTGTCTAAAACAATATAGAGTTAAGAGTTACTGGAAATGTGAAACTCCATTTTATTGTATGCTTTAATGCTAAACATATCTAAAAAAATATATGAAATAAGATCCAAGCAAATCATAAAAGCCATAACTGACATCCACTTATTTTAGTGTCTTTGAATACCTTTATGTCAGGATACAAGAACGTTTGGCCTGATTTGCTCTCTCTTATGTCACGCTTTACACTCACGCTTTACACTTATGTCACGCTTATTTACACTGAAGCAAAGTTTATGTAGTTTGTGCATTACAAAAACATACCCACAGGAGAGCAATTATTAACCCCAAAATTAGAAGTATCTAACAACTTTCATTTGCTCAATATCTAAAACTGCACTGGCAGATAGTACTTTGCATTTTGTAAAGTACATACTTTGCAGGGTACATTAAAAGCTCATGTTGGATATCTATTGCCCTCAAAAATCAGACACTTGCTTCCCCTTGGGAGCCACACACAGATATCTGAAGGGGAAAATGATGATAAGATTGAGTATCTGCAACTACATATTTTTCCTATTAGAATAAATTACCTCTTTAAGTCTTTACTTAATTCAGCAGAATCCTCATAAGGCCAGTTTTCACCATTTTCCCTCATTACATTAATTACCACCGCAGCCTCATACATTTTCATTGTATCTGGCATGAATAACACTGGGATGTCCAGTTTTTCTTTTGGAGCTAATTGAATTCCTGTAAGACAGAAGAGATTGTTATCGTACCTCAGAAATTTTGAAAATTATTTAAAACATTTTATTCATATTTACTTTTTTTTTTCTTTTTGATACACCATTTAACATTTTAGCATAGTGTATTATTCTCCCTGTGACAACAAATTGCATTTTATCCTGCTCTTGCTACAGTCAAATCTTATCTTACACTACCAGCTGAGGTCAGTCCTCCTGTAATAAGGTGTTTCTTGATTCCTTGATTCCATGTCCTAAAGAGAGGAGTTGACAAAAATTGTTGCTTGGAATTAAAAAAAAAAATAAAAAATATAATCTTGTTTGGCAAAGCAACATGAAACCAAAAGCCCTTTTACACTTTTACTTACTGATAAAGCTTTGAAAAGAGACCCAAAGAGACTCTGAAGGCTCAAAACAAAACAAGCAAGATAAAGTGAGCTTCCCATATATAATATTCAGAGACCATGTGTAATCCCATTACATTGGTGGGTTGCAACATATGAGAATAATATTGCATAAGAAAAGATGAATCCAAAAACAATTGTTTATGTTTGTAACATAACTGAAATACATTTTAAAGAACTTATACTACCATTATAGAAGCCACGTCTTTTCTGTACTATTTTTCATGTGATTGACTTTGCTTAAAAAAAAATAGTAACAATCTACCCTGTCTGCAGTGAAGGTGACCTGACACATTCCATAATTAAGGGCCTTTTTCCAACAGGTTGCCTGTGTGGCACGTGTCAGAATATCTATCTCAGGTTAAGTTCCAGCAATGAAGTTATAGAAAAAAAAAAAATGTATAAATTAGAACAAACAAGTCATACAGTCTATCTGCTTTCAAGCTTTTAAAATAATTATTGAAATTTGGTAGAACTGATGTCTCTGGGTTAGGGTTTCAGCTTTAATTCTACCTGCAGAAAAACCTCCTAGTTCTAACTAACTGCTTTTACATTATGCTCTACATTTTTGTGGTAATTTTTCATGCCTACTACAATGCATATGTGCTCATATAGGTAGGTACATGTGCATCATTCCCTGAGAACGACTGAGTCTGCTAAAGTTAGAATGCATGGGAGAAGCAGTGCACTCCCTGTAATTGCTTCTTGTGATAACAAAAGACTGCTAGGTGCTCAAAAAATGTCAGCAGGGAAACTTTTATCTCATGCTCCAAATGTTCACCTTCCAAAGGCTAAGTGGCTGGAGGGTGAAGACCTCAGTGCTGAGAGCTATAGCAAAGTGAGCAGTAAGAAAAATGTAACGCAGTCTTGGGAAGGACAAAATATGAAAAAAAGAGCTGGATGCATTGAAGTTTGGTAGACTTTTAGGGAGACAGACTAAAATGATGACAGATAGGAATGGCCAGAAGCAAAAAAAAAAAAAAAAAATCAAATAATTACCAAAAAAATACCAAAAAATTACCAAAATTACCAAAAAAAAATCAAATAATTACCAGATAATTACCTTTATGAAGAATTATCTTGTACTGTGTTATCTAGGTACTTTCTACAGCATATAAACCAACTGGAGTCAATATGGTTCTGTAGCTGTAATGTTTTTAGCTAGAAACTCTAATAAATTAAAATGAACTAACTAAATTAAGATTGGAAAATCAATCAAATTAGGAAGGTCAGGATTATTTAAAGACAAACCATTCCACCTGCAGGATTTCTGCCTCTTTCATTAACAATGCCTCAAGACCTCAAATACAGACCAGTGCTTCACGTTACTATGCATTCTACTAATAGTAAGAAATTCTTATCTAAACATGTGGATTTCTGTATTGTAAAGGCTCATCATGTAGTAATGGAAATTAAATAACTGCACTGCAATAGTAACTGCATAATTTCTGTGCATTTGTATAAATCCATCATGGTATGAGCGATTTGTTTTTGAAAAAACTACTTGAAAAGTCTCTTATCTTGAAACAACTTGAAAATATTATCATTAAATATCATTTTAAATTGCTAATATCTAGATGAAAAAAAATATTTTTCATTTAATAAAGATTAATGATATTTTCTTAGATCTTAATGTCCTTAGTTGATGTATTACAAATCAAGTATATATGTATATATATATATATACACAAGTATATATATATATACACACACACAAGATTTAAAAGATGAAGAATATACACATACTGTTGACAATAGTGTGGCCAAAGAGTTTTACCTTTAAAAAGATTACCAACATACCTGTCAATCCAATATCTTAAATAACTAAACTGACCATACACATTGTTGGCTTACTTCCAAAAACTTCTGACCCATCCCTTTAAAACAGATGTCAGCTATAGCTCTGATAGTTCTCCTTCCATGAGAAACAAGACAGCTTTCTACTGTGATTTGCTGAACTTTGGGCCTACTCTGCTGTAGCTAAGGCAGAGGCCTGTAATATCTATAAATTTCCACTATATTAAAATTCTATAAAATTCTATTCTACTCCATTCTACATTAGAAGCTTATTCTTCAGGATATAATTAGCTTGCCTTGAATCCAAATATATACATACCGAAGTAGTATTATCAACAACAGTACGTACGCACTTTGTAACACCATTATGGCAAATCCAAACACAACGTGGAAGCGTTGTAAATACGTTTGTGAGCAATGTGACCAAAAAAGGAACAAAGGTATGTACCTGCATGTAGGAGGCATTTGGGTAACAGAAGTTTAAAGATGAAGCACAAGGTAAGCAGAAGGGACTGCAAACAGGCAGGACACCTTGCGGAATACACAGGAGGGATGACTGGCAAAACCAAAATCCAAACAAACACCATGGGGAGCTGTTGAGACTGCCCTTTGGAGGGGGAGGAGGCAAGAAGTGCACAGCAGCCATAATGACCAAGGAAAGATGAAGAAAGACAATCATCCGAATTCAGTTCTTAATTCTTTCATCAAAGTTTTTCTCTCTCAAGCCTGATCACTTTAACCTCCATGATGAACATCAAGGACCGAATCCATCAATGCTAACTATACAGCATCAGCTTCAGAACATTGTACACTTATTTAGGATATGATTATTAAAGAATAACACTTTCATACACGTGGTAATAATGGCTAACAGTGTGCAAGAATTGCTCTTTAGCTTGAAAATTGTTGTTACTAAACAAATTCAGTAAGGTTTTGTTTCAAAAGTGACCTATTTAGTCAGTCTCCTAAACATTCCCACCACAGATATCTCTAATTCCCTAATGGTATCTTTACACATCACATGGTTGTGTATTTACATAGAGAGATAGTTATATATAGTAATACACACACATCTGTTCCATTGCAGCACTGGGCAACTGTGATTTGTATCATTTCCTCCTTAGGTATTTTTTCTCTTTTCTCCTTCTAGTCATCATGGCTGGGTGACCTTCAAGTTGTTAAAAGGCTGGAAGGTACAGAGGAAGAAACCTCTCCATTGCCTCAGAAGTGCAAGAGCAGCTTTTACTTGCCACAAAACCACTTTGTGTTCTGTAAAAACACTTCCCCTACCTTTTGCTATGTATGAAGGAAAACACCATTCCAGCTTTTTAAGGAACACTGTGCTAGCAATACTACACACAGAAGACAATAAAATATATGTGTATAATTTTAGTAGAAATCAACTTGACAAACCAAGTTCATCCTATTTGTCTGTGGACCTCATGTATTCCGCTAGGGTTACCAAGGAAGTATTTCCTCTCTGTGCACTCTACCATGGTGCATACAAATTGCTAACAACAAAATTGCTGCTATATCAACATTTTATTAATTGCAAAATATCCAAGAGCTGTTCGAGCTAATTTTTGTCTATAGTGTTTTGCTAGAATAATGTACTCGGGATGATTTGCAACTTAAAATACCGTCATTAATACCATTTGCAACTGTTTTAACACATGACAAATAGAGCAGACTGTAAACTAATATTTTGTTACATTATATATGCATTGCACATGCTGTTTAAACAGCAGCTTAATTATGCCTGTTACAGGACATAGGGCTTTTTTAACAGTAAATTTTAATACAGAGTCCATGATATCATTCTGGGTCATTCTCGCAGAAAATTGGTTATTAAACATCACAAAAAGACAAATTTTAATATAACTGTTGAAACAGAATGTGTTCACATTTTTAATAAACATTCTTCCTATTAGAAGCTGTTCATAATGACAGTAATTTTTATATCACTGGACTTGCCTGCAGCTGTCAACTAACCAACTGATCATTAACTGCTAGTAAAGATTTATTTCCTTATGATTTTGCATAGTTAAAAAGACAGATGAAATAGGCCTAATTGCAAAAACCACATATTGCTTCATGCTTCTCTTTTCTCATTCCCATTTAGAGAATGTGAACCAGCAACTCCTGGCACAACAGACAATAATATTTATGTGGGCAATTTTAGCATAAATCAGCATGACCAAGTTGTTCCACAAACTCTCTGTAAGAACTTCACAGCAAGGCACTTTTTTTGAATTAAGCTGCATCACATTCGGTATAAAGCTTTAGGCCAGATTTTGATAACACCCTGCTTCCATTTCACTATACAAAAAACACAAGGAAGCAGTGATAGTTATCAGCAAATGCACAGCTGACCCTTTATGGGCTGAAGCCACCTCATTCAAACCAAAGGATCACAACTGGAGTCAACTGCCTTATGGAGAAGCACGTGGAGATCTGTCTCCTCCCTCATTTCTTTATGAGGTAGCCTGTATTTTAAGCCTTGCCTCTAGCCTCTCCAAAGGAAAGCAGAGAACAATGATTCTGTAAAGGAATCTTTGGACTCCTCATCCTTTGAAACTTGAGACTAGAATTCAAAACTGGATTACATAATTAAATCAAAATGAGTGCATTTCATATTCTCTGCTTTACTTCTATGGGGGCACTGCACTCTCGCTGAGTTCTGTAATTTCCATGTCAGCCCTAAAAAGAATATCACTGTGAGAGGTAGTTAATTGAAGTAATGCATTGGATCTCTATAGCTGAGATTTTATTTGGAAGGATTACAGATGGGTAAAAATTCATTTGTTGCCTCTACAGTACCTTAGGAAAATGTTTAAGAGCAAGCATCCAGGGCCACACTGATAAAACTGTGATGACAATGAGCAAAATATCCTACAGTATCTTTCAAAAGAATCATCATCCTCTCATTTATCTTCATCTTAGTTCAAGCCATGTACTTTTCATATTAGTAGGGAACTTTGATCATAAAATTTCTAGGTGTTGAAAGGTCTGCTTCCTTGATGCATTACTGTTAAGTCTGTAGCATCTCAGAGTAATTCCCACTGATTGTACCCAGAACAGCAGCCCTCAGTTCAGTTTTCTAATTGAAAAAGGCAAGAGATGAGGAAGAGCTCTCTATGTCTTGCTGGAGTCTGATGGGAAAACATTTAAGACATTTAAGAGGGGTCCTTTGTCTTTTTTTTTTTTTTAATCTTAATAGTTTCTCCATAAAAATTAGCATAGAATAACTTCAGTTAAAACCACAGATGGCCCTGCTAAAATTAACACTGGTCATAAAAATGTTAGTTCAGTATAATCAGGTCTGTTTTCTAACACTATCCTCAGGATATGGAAAGGGTGGCCGCCACAATATTCGCAGACAATAGCTGCTGCTGGGGAAGGATTTTTAATTCTTTCTAAAGGAACTCATCCAGAAAAGGAGGATTGATATCAGGCAGTAGAGAGTCAGATATTGCCAACACTCCAGCAAGCATCAGAAATACATTAAAAAATCATGTGTATGTATTCTTCATTTATTTTCACCTGCTAGAAGAAATAAAAGCCTGGCTCACATATGAAGACTAAGGTCTTTTTTATTTTTATTTTTTTTTAAACAACTCTGCCAAAAGTGGTTCAGTGCTAAATTCCAAGAGTTGAATAAAGTACAGACAGCACTTCTGCCTCAACTGTTACTAAGGGTGGATTCATTTTTGTTTGCATCTTTTTTTTTTTCAGTCCTTCCTATGAGGCTGCTTGAAGTTTTGATTCCCTTTCAGTAAAACATGATCATAGCCCTTTGTTATGGGTTCTAATTAGCAAAATGTGGGAATGCAGCAATCTGTGTTCATTTTCATACATTAGTATTATAATTAGTAAGTCTCAATGAGTAAATAAGAATACAATTTTCTGGATCAACAGCCATCAGTCAACAACCTCCATCTGTGGAGATACTCAAAATCTGACTGGATATCATCCTGAAAAACCTGCTTTGGCTGACCCTGCTGTAGCAAGGGAGGGGTTGGATGAGATAATCTCAAGAGGTCCTTTACCACCTAGTCCGATACTATAATTCTGTGTTCATGGTAGATCACTATACTCAGGCTTGTTTTTGCTTTTCAGAATACATATAATACATACTTGCTTGCTAAGCCAAATATAGACATTTTCTCAATGAATCACTTGATCAGTATTTATACAATTATATATATATGTTATATATATATTGCATTTTTCTTCCCTCACTACAGTTTATTTAGGTAGGTGGGATGAAAGAGAGATTCCTTTCATAGATTGTCCACGGTGAATTTATTTTTAGGAGGACTTTCTGCTTCATGAATTATGGATTCTTCCACCAGAGGTTAGAGTTGTCCTTTGACCCGCATCTGAAAGCTTCAGTGAATTACTGAATGGTTGAAGTTGGAAGGATCTCTGGCAGATGTGGTCCAACTCACCTGCTGAGGTAGGGCCACTGAGAGAAGGTTGCACAGGACCCTGCCCAGGCAGCTTTTGAAGATCTCCAAGGAGGGAGATTCCACAGCCTCTCTGTGCCAGTTCTGTCACATTTATAGTAAGGAAGTGTTTCCTGATGTTCAGGAGGCATCTTCTGTGTGTTCCAGTTTGTGCCCATTGCCTCTTATCCTGTCACTGTGCACCACTGAAAAGGGCCTGGTTCTGCCTGGTTTGCACCCTCCCTTCAGATAATTATAAACATTGATAAGATCCCCCTGAGTTACTGAGTTCCTTAGTTGAAAAAGTTAAGCCATGAATATGCAACTCAGATGCTAATAAGCAATTTCACAAATGACTGGTTAAAACTTGAAAAGTTGCTTTAAGAAATAAAAGGCACAAGTGAAAGAATGGATGTTTGAGTCTTTAACTGAAAGGCTTCACATCATCACTATCATAAGCACACAATAAAGCGTATTAGATACAGTATGCTTATAAGCTTTTTGCCATTTTATGAATCTTGTGTTAATACAATTTTGTACACTTCTGGCAGAATCTTTCTGGCTTATTTCATTAAGAGATTTCATTTAGAATGATTTCTTTCTGGTACTAAATAATAGATACAAGTTAAACATTTGCTATTTAGATTAAAATAAATGGATTGAGAACAGGGCTTAGTAATTAAATATGTTGTTTCGTTTAATGCAATTTATTTTGCATTTAAACAAAGCCTCTCTAAAAGGACAATCATAAAGTCTTCTTGTCTTCTTTCATTTATAAAATTATCTTTTTCTAACTAATAGTCGATAGTGCAATTGTGGCAAAAAAAAAAAAAAAAAGCCACCATTATTTTGACAGAAATACCTATCATAGATGTGCGGTAGCAGTTAATCTTACAAGGGTTAAGCATGTCAAGGGAAAAACTGGTTCTAAGCACAGCAATTCACTTCATCAGTGTAACCAAAACAAGAAAAATTAAACTTAAAATATTTAACTCTGAGAAAACTGAAAAATACATATAACAAAGATCATGAAAACCATGAAGACCACACACTCCTATTGAGAAAAAGTGCATGATAATTTTTAAAATCCCCGGTATAAGACTACTGCTTAATATTAATATACTGCTTAGTATATTTCAGAAGAAAGTCTCACTCACTTCCATATCAGATTGGATTATCCACTTAGGTATAAGAATGGTTTTGTAGTAATACAGAAATTAAATAACATCATAAACTGTGGCTTAGCACAGGATTTACCACTTATCTCCTAAACTCTGGTAGCTTCAACTTTGACTTTGGGTAGGTGTTACAGAGCTGTCAAATCTTAAAAATAAAAAAAAAATAAAATTAAAAAAAAAGTAATTGCCTGGCATTCATATACACAATACATTCAATACTATTTTCCATTTCTGCTGTCATCTTATGCATTTGTCTTGGTAGCCTGGGATATCTTTGCAGTTTCCTTTCAGAGGTGTTGGACTCAAAGTGTCCAGCTGAAACACTCTGAGAGCAGTGGACTTTGTGTTCCCCTTTCTGAAATTCAGTCAGCAAGCATATTAGGAAAGACATATCTGAATGGCAGGAGCCAAGAACAGCAAGAAAGCAAGGCTGAACAGCAGCCCAGAACAATACAAAAGTCACAGGTGAGAACAGGAAGATGATTGCAAAGACAGGGAAAAGTGAGACTGGAATAAGACTGGAAAAAGAAAGAAACAAAACAACTGAGTGACCAGAAAAAAGGTGACAGGCATAGACAGTAACTTCCAAAATGATTTGGTATACGATATGATACGGTAGAGAACAGTGGAGACTACCAGACTGCTTTATATAGAAGTACAGAAGACACTTGGCATGGGGAATGCCAAATAGATAAGAGTAAGGAGAGAAGAATAAAAATTAAAGATAAAATTTTGTGTGATCATTGAGGTATCCAAAATCTAAAGGTCTGCAGCATAATATTGTCCTAGATCCAAAGTTGCACAAAGCAGAAGGCATACTTTTTAGCCAAAGGAAAAGAAAATGCAAGTCTCTTCCACATCAGCACTGCAAAAGATGTATAAATATGTCTTTTTTTCCGAATTATACAATTTGTGACACCTCAGAAAAGGTAAGTATAAACTCAGTTTGTATAAGGTCATTCAGCCCTACCTGAACTAAGTTTTCATCTTATTTCTTCACACAGTTAAGTATTTCTGACATTCTCAAAAGATATGAATTGATAAATAACGGAATACAAGAAGAATCAAAACCACAGTGTGGATAGGGAGGGACTGCTAGGGTGAGTAGAGAGGTAGATAGTCATATATTTTAGAAACAGGATCTGTCATGTTCCACCCTACTATGTTAATGGGAAAACTATGTCCCACTCAACCCCTCTCCTCCTTTACTGAAGTGAATTCACTCTATTGTGCATAAGACAAAATATGGTCTACAAGCATTTAGTATCCTACCTAAAATCTTAACCAAAACCAAACCAAACCAACCAACCAACCAACCAAACTAACAAATAAATAAGTAAATAAATAACCACACAAGTATTTTAAAAATGCAATAAACTGCAAGAAAAGGCAATGTCATATGCTTTTTAAACAAGTGTGGTTTTTTTTTTTTTAGTGCTCAGACACAAAAAAATCACCAAACTTTATCCTTTCTTTCTTAAAGAAAATTCAAGTTACCCTAAGATAAAGTACTAGGTAAGTAAATTAAGAGTATGACAGCTTCCTGTTTCCTTAATCTTCTTCTAGACCTAAACACATACAAAAAATGTCTTGAGTTCATGGCTGAAAGAAAATTGTAATTGCTTGTTAGGTATAACTGAATTTTTGACTTGTCAAATATCTGATTATTTTTGACAGATATATTTTTACTTTCATTTTAAATTTGGATATATGCATCTCTTAGTCCTATCTCTGAAAGCAGAGTCAAGTTCTGAAGCTATGGCAGATTTTAATCAAAATGTGCAAAGAGGTGTAAAATTGGCAATGACGCTGGTGATGTTACATCCTTCTACTTTTTATATTCAACCAAAAATTGTACTGTTTTTTACAAGTTGCCAGAAGATGTATCACACTTCATATAGTAGATGGTAACTGGAAACAGATATAAGTCTCCAACTGACTCTTTCATGTGAATGGGATACAGTGATTATTCAGCACTTTTGCCTTTTCAAAAGTTGTTTCCTTGACATAGTTTATAACCTTTGAAACAGCTAGTTTAGCTATTACTCTCTTCTGTGAGTCACATATATATATTTCTTGAGTTATAAATTTTCATAGTCTCAATACTTATACTCTTCATCATTCAAGGTTCACAGGTTTTTGTAATAAGGCAGAGCTGAGCACTATGATTTTTTTTGGTTTCTTAGTACTCAAGAAAATAGTCAAAGTTGTTAAGAATCCCTCATGAAAAGTAACTTTTGCCCACTAATTTGAATTATGCCATCAAATAATAGTTCTGTGAATCACATAACCTATGACATGGTACAGAATTTAGAATTTGCATGGAGGGAGAATGTACTTCTTAGCTAAATACTTCCCATACTAGGAATATTGTTTTTTTTTTTCTGGAGGGAAGGCTTCTGTAGCCCAGTAAATATGATTTCTTGCCATTACTATTAAAAGGTTTTTTTTAGTGACCTTACAAGATAGTGTCTCAGGATTTAATTGAGATTTGTCTTGGTATAAGCTCATTTTAGTTATGCTAACAATTGTTTAGCAGTCAGGTTTGTATTAGGATATTTTAAGTTTATAGAGGTAAAAAGTAAACATCAGAGCCCTGAACTGGAGGGCTGTGGCTGCAGGAACAATAAGCTCCCAGCCAACTCCAAGCTTGTGGGGAATTCGCTGCTCCAGCTGGATGCATATAAGTCTATGGGGCCTGATGGGATTCATCTCAGAATACTCAAAGAGCTGGTTGATATCATTGCAAAACCTTTCCAAATTGTTTTTCAACAGTCTTGGGAAGCTGGAGAGGTCCCAGTTGACTGGAAGCTGGCAAATGTTCCAGTTTTCAAGAAGGGTAAGAAAGAGGACCCTGGTAGTTACAAGCCTGTCAAGTCTTACTTCAGTGACTGGTAAAATTATGGAGAAGATTATTCTGGGAGTTATTGAAAACTTGAAAGACAATGCAGTCATTGGTCACAGTCAACATGGGTTCACAAAGGGAAAGTCCTGCTTAACTACCTTAATTTCCTTTTATGCCATATTACCCACCTAGTTGACTAAGCAAAGCCAGTTGATGTGATCTTTTTGGATTTCAATAAAGCTTCTGATACTGTATCCTTCTAAACAAAATGTCCAACGTAGAGCTAGACAAATACATAAAACAATGGGTGAACAATTGGCTAATGGATCAGGCTCAAAGGGTTGTAGTAAAGAGGATTACATCAGGCTGGCAGTCACTAGTGGAGTTCCCCAAGGCTCCATTTTAGGGACAGTTCTCTTTAATGTTTTTTATAAATGACCTGGAAGTAGGACTTGAATGTATACTAAGTTTGCAAATGACGATAAATTAGGAGGAGATGTTGACTCCCTCAAGGGAAGAGAGGCCGTACAGAAAGATCTTGACAAATTAGAGGGCTGGGCAATCACCAACTATGAAATTTAACAAGAGCAAGTGCCAGATTCTGCACCTGGGATGGGGCTACCCTATCTGTACAGACTAGGGGATGAGAAGCTAGAGAGCAGTGCCACAGAAAGGGATATGAGGGTTCTGGTTGATGGCAAGTTGAATACGAGTATCCTGGCAGCCAAAAGGGCCAAACATATCATGGAGTGCATCAAGCACAGCACTGCTAGCCAATTGAGGGAAGAGATCATCCCACTCTACTCTGTGCTGGTGCAGCCACACCTCAAGTTCTGTGTGCAGTTTTGGGCACCAAGATTTAAGAAGGACATAAAACTATTAGGGAGCATTCAGAGGAGGGCTACAAAATTGTTGAAGGGTCTAGAGGGCACCAAGCCTGCCAGAGTTCAAGAAACATTTGGGCAACACTCATAGGCATATGGTTTAGTTTTAGGTATTACTGTGTGGAGCCTGGAGTTGAACTTGATGATCCTTGGAGTGTCTTCTATCTTGGGATATTCTATGATTCTATGACAATTCTATATTACACACTTTTTCACATGTAATCCTTAGACAGAACAGTAGTTTCTGGAGCTGTGGGTACAGCTCTTACATGAACTACTCTAAAAGTTGTCCCTTGAATTGAAACTTTTCTGCTATTCAATAGCATTGTAGATTGAATTTCTCTGTTCATATAAGGGAAATATTAAAAGGTTAGCCAGAATATTGCTGCAGTGCAAATGATGCATTTTGGCTAGGAGTTGATACCTTCACAGAATATCCTCCAGTCTTCATTCCTCTATCTCTCTCGTGTTACTTCTCTCTACAGGAAAAGCTTTGTTTCCCAATTTTGAGTATTTTCTCTCAGCAAAATAAACATTTCATCTTCACTCTACTGCATTTTATATGTTACACATAATAAAATTATAAGCTGCTGAACAGTTCTGTCTAGTTATTCAGTTTTAGATGTATTATGAGCTTTTCACAGAAACAGCATATGATGCATTAACAATAACAACAATAGAGAACTTGGTACTTAAACCAAGCTATCTTTTCTTCTTAATGTTGTCTATGAGTTCATATTTCTTGAGGCATAATGGAATTGAAAAAGGAAAAAAAAAATCATTATCACTCTGAAAACAAGGTTTCAGAATTCAATTTATAAAAATGTATACAGGGGAAAAAATCCCTTGGAGAATCATATAATCATTAAGGTTGGAAAAGACCTCCAAGATCGTCTAGCCCAAACATCACACTTCCACTAATATCACCCCCTTAACCATGTCCCTATGCACCACGTCAAACCTTTCCTTAAACAGACCCAGGGATGGGGACTCCACCACCTCCCTGAGCAATCTGTTCCAATGCCTAACCATTCTTTCTCAGAATAATTTTCTCCTAATTTCTAACCTGTTTCTCCCCTGGCACAATTTGAGGCCAATCCCTCTTGTCCTATCACTAGTCATCTGCAAGAAGAGGCTGACCTCCAGCTCCCCACACCTTCCTTTCAGGTAGTTGTAGAGAGCAATAAGGTCTCCCCTGAGCCTCCTCTTCTCCAGACTAACCAATCCCAGTTCCCTCAGCTGTTTCTCGTAAGAACTGTGTTCCAGACCCTTCACCAGTTTCGTAGCCCTTCTCAGGACAAAGAGCCTTCATTTCTTCTACATTTATTAGCAAGACATTTTGATTACTTCTTTGATCTAGGCAAAAACAAAGAAAAATAATAGCCTGGATGTAATTTCTGTTGGATTTTATTAGTTTTAGGAGTAAGCATTGATTTAACTGCAGTGGCAATCTCATACAGAGATCAGCAATGCAATCATATGTCCAGGATGACAGTTTAAAGGATACATCTTACGTTTTGGCTGTGATCGTTGTAATGTAAAACCTGTTCCAGAATTTATCAAGACTACCACAGAACAGTAATTTGTCCTATTGAAAGTAAGAAGAAGAAAAAAAAAAAAAAGTAGCAGCAGTATCATCTAGCAAGAAACTCATGAGCTGTCAAGTCCCTTTCTAAATCAGACACATTTGGGATTGTTATAGCCAAGCCAATAATTCCCACCAACTTGTTCTCTTCTTTTATTTTAACAAACAATGCTTTATGACAGAACTCATCTCAGGTCCATAGGTCTCAAATTACAAAATAATTTATTTTTCAAATTCTGAAAATTCCCATGTCTATACAATATCATCTTTTAATGTCAGTGTAGTCTCACGTTATCTATCTACATTTCTGCTAGTCAGTCGTAAACCATGTAAACACACATCAATTTTGCAATCTGTTCAGAAATATTTTCACCTTAATGTAAAGATCTGGAACATGTTGGACCAGTTAATGTTGCAGATGGTTATTCACTTGTCAGACTCAGGTATAGATAGATATAGATTATATTTAAATTGTAAGACTTGATCAAATTCTCAAAACGTATCTGCTGAATTCTTGTGTTTAATAGGATGTTTATTATGGTCTATCTGGTTTAATGATTCTATGATCTGGTTTCCTAAGGGGTAGCTGAGATGTGGCATGAGTTTCCAACCATAAAGACAACTAGCTATTCTTGACTGGGAGCTGTGCATTGCTTCCTGTTTTGTGGACAAGGTTAAAATTAACTTCATAGCCCTCACTTAGAGCAAAATAAAGTAAGTATTCCAAAAATCCAAAAATATATGAGTTGCTGGCCCCTTAAATTCAGACAGTAAGATGTTTTGGGCCCTCCAGAAAAAGAACAAAATGATTAGAAGCAGATGTTTAGGAAATTATATGGATTTGAAAATTTGCTAAGGTAAGAGACAAAACAAACAAAAAAGTCTCCCAAAAGAGAGAGAAAAAATCCACTGAAATTGGGAATTGATACTAAGATGTTTCAGAAGGGATCAAGAACATAAATTACTTGACAGCATCAAGATGATTCTGAATAGTACTGACACAGGGGACAAGCTTTGGATGACTAAGTGGTAAATGAGAGCCACAGTCCTTCTGAACAGATGTGACTGTTGAAGATCCTGTACACCTGTGTGAATCCAGAAATGGAATCTGTAATCCACAGTGCAGGAGGCAAGATGATTATCATGAACATTTTCATATGAAATACAAACCAACTGTCTAGAATTTTGCTTTTACTCATTTTTGCACAAACTGCTTTTTTTTTTTTTTTTAATAGCAGGCAAGCTATTTTTCTTTTTCTTTTAATTCAGGAATGACAAAAACAGGTTGTCATTGCTGGCTCTTTTTAAAAAATTAATTAAACTACAGTAGTGGGTAAAATTACATGAAAACAATACTCTTTCAGGATAGGAAGGAGATATTTTAGGTCAGTTACTGCAACTTTCATTGATAATCACTTCTGGTAAAATAACGGGGAATGAGAATTTTCATGGAAGTGGTTAGGATTATCTATTTTAAATCTGTCAAAATGAGAGGCAGCTAGCCTTCAAATCTAGGGCATGTTACTGTTCTGTATGGTTGGGAACAGTCTTTAAAGCAGCTCTGGGCATAACTGACTTGCAATCAAGTTGAACAAATGAAGGGACAACAGCTTTTCCTGGTAGCTGTTTGTCATAGGTGTCAACTGTAGAAAAGGTGCAGGAAGAAATCTTTGCGTATAAAGATAACATTGAACAGATCTTCATAAACTGTCATTTGGCATCAACTTAATGGAAGAATTAAAAAGTTTATTTTCTGATATATAGCAGCTAGGAGTTAGAGAGGTTAGAAAACAGTTTAAAAAAATAAGTCACTCTGTAGTTGATTTTGCCTACAGTCTACAGCTTTTTCTGAGGAAATATGTTAGATCATAGTTAATTTCATTATTTTATCTCTTCCTTTTGTATAACAGCTAATGATCACAAAATCTGAAAGAAAACAGTGATTATTTAGAGGCAGATTGCAACAGTTACGTGTAAAGAAAATAAAGCTTGAACAACTAATATCTATATATACTGTTAAAGGTACTCAATTTCTTGCCCCTGTTTTCATTCTGAGGTAAGAAAAGAATAAACAAATGAATATAGTGGAAGTTCTGAAAATGTTAAGTTAAAAGTATTTTTTGTCATTTTTGACTGAACCAACAAAAGCATGTTAAAAGCATGTTTACTTATCCAGTACTCTCCAGCTTTTTTCATTTTTCACTGCTAAATAGTTCAGTCTTTGTGATCATCCAACTTGACCTAAATACACGGGATTTCTTAGAACTTACTTTGAAAAATCAAGGTTCAGTCTCAACAACTTTTCTTGAACAATAGAATATAATTAGAAAAAACAAGGCCACTTGATTTAAAAGTTACCAGTGATGGTGAATCCTCCACGTTTCATTGAAAATTGTTCTGAATGATTAAGATTTAACAATGATTAATTTAGCTCATTGTTAAAAACATGTAATATTTTGTATTAGGCTATTGAATAACATTGACCTTGTTTCTATCCCTGCTTTTTTCTGAGTGAATAAACGTCATTAACATCATTCTGTTTTTTAGTAAAGTAGAACAAATGAGTCACGACCAAATTTTTCTTTGATCAGCTACATAACATGGGATCATGGAATCTCTCTTTCTCATCTTGAATTATTTAAGCATGCTTATATTGCAAAGAGGAACAACATCTGTAGAAGGCAACATATGTTAACACTACCAAGTGGAGGGACTCGATTTATAAGTAAATAGGCTCCAGAAAGTTTGAAAAAGCTTTATTTCTCTAATCAATAACAGGCAGAAATAGCAAAAAGAAAGAAAAAAAGCATTTTCACTTCATTCTTAGTAGGGAGGAGAATTAGGTAAATCTATGGATTCAGGTCACAAAAATAACATGAAATTTCATTCTTGATTTGGAAAAGAGGAAGAGGAAAGAGGAAAGAGGAAAGAGGAAAGAGGAAAGAGGAAAGAGGAAAGAGGAAAGAGGAAAGAGGAAAGAGGAAAAGGGAAGGGAAGGGAAGGGAAGGGAAGGGAAGGAAGGGAAGGGAAGGGAAGGGAAGGGAAGGGAAGGGAAGGGAAGGGAAGGGAAGGGAAGGGAAGGGAAGGGAAGGAAGGGAAGGGAAGGGAAGGGAAGGGAAGGGAAGGGAAGGGAAGGGAAGGGAAGGGAAGGGAAGGGAAGGAAGGGAAGGGAAGGGAAGGGAAGGGAAGGGAAGGGAAGGGAAGGAAGGGGAAGGGAAGGGAAGGGAAGGGAAGGGAAGGGAAGGGAAGGAAGGGAAGGGAAGGGAAGGGAAGGGAAGGGAAGGGAAGGGAAGGGAAGGGAAGGGAAGGGAAGGGAAGGGAAGGGAAGGGAAGGGAAGGGAAGGGAAGGGAAGGGAAGGGAAGGGAAGGGAAGGGAAGGGAAGGGAAGGGAAGGGAAGGGAAGGGAAGGGAAGGGAAGGGAAGGGAAGGGAAGGGAAGGGAAGGGAAGGGAAGGGAAGGGAAGGGAAGGGAAGGGAAGGGAAGGGAAGGGAAGGGAAGGGAAGGGAAGGGAAGGGAAGGGAGAAGGGAAGGGAAGGGAAGGAAGGGAAGGGAAGGGAAGGGAAGGGAAGGGAAGGGAAGGGAAGGGAAGGGAAGGGAAGGGAAGGGAAGGGAAGGGAAGGGAAGGGAAGGGAAGGGAAGGGAAGGGAAGGGAAAGGAAGGAAAGGAAAGGAAAGGAAAGGAAAGGAAAGGAAAGGAAAGGAAAGGAAAGGAAAGGAAAGGAAAGGAAAGGAAAGGAAAGGAAAGGAAAGGAAAGGAAAGGAAAGGAAAGGAAAGGAAAGGAAAGGAAAGGAAAGGAAAGGAAAGGAGGACTAATAGGGTACAGATGGTGATTTTGCACTTGAAGAGATGTAAAGCAATCTGGAAAGATAAAGATCATCCAAAAATTCCTCAACAGCTACTGGCATTATGTTATTTCATTGTGTATTGTGGTCTTGTGCTATTGTGTGTGACAAAACTGAATTGCTTGTTTGTGCATGTTTAAAAGTGAATATGTTACTCATACAGGTCTGTATAACAGTTCTTTTCAGCAATCAGTTTCTTATTTTCCTATTTAATAGAAAATAGAAATGTTTATACAATGGCTAGAAAGAAAGAATTGTAACAGCCTCTAACAGGACTGCAAACAACTCAGCTGATGGTTTCTGCCCGTTGTATGTAGCAGAGGTAATACAGTAAAATAGTAAAACAGTAGCAAAGCTCAGGGATTAGTTTATGTGATCAGTATTCATTGTGAAAAAGGCAGTGAGACCTGTAATTAGTAGATATCAATTTTTATGGTCTATTAACCTTTGTTTTATCTTAAAATTGCTGATGAAGGAGAAAGAGATCTAATCTGTAAGGGATTTTCAGTGTTTGTGAGGCAATCAGATGAAGAAAGGTTGGCAACTAAACATAAAAAGTTATTGCGAGACTATAGTTTTTACTTCAATTTACAAAACAAGGATATTTAGCAATAAGATTCTTCTAACACAAGCATGCAAATGATGCAGTCAGAAAACATGATTTGAATTTAATATGCTCATCTACTACAAAAGCTCTCATGTTTACTGGACTAAATTTTACACCTTAAAGAGGAAGCTAATAGTTCCAATGTACAGATTAAAGAAATTGAAGCATATCAGGAAGTTTCATGGACTTGCTGACAGTTGCATGGAATAGTTTGCATTCTGAGCCTCCTCTTCAACCTTGTTATGAAAATAATTTTCCAAATGCCTCACCAAACTATTATGAAAAAAAGAGGAGTTGCTTACCTTTCAAGACTCTAGATTTTACTTTGAAACAGTCATAGCTTTAGTATGGTAAATTTTTAGTATATGTATGCCTCTGTTTATCTGGATTAATCTAAAAATAATGTTAAATACCTTCCCTCGAGAAAGTGGAGATTTATGAAAATACAACTATCAAGTACTGCAACAACATGTGAGGGTGGGAAGTACTTAAGTATTAGTGCACTTTCATTCCCTGCTTAAAATTTTAAAGGGTATAGCTATTTTTGCAAGAAAACACAGATTTGTACCTAAAATAGCATATTAACAGTAACACCAGATGTGTCAGACCCTTGCACAACCATCATGCCAGCTATTTTAGAAAGTCTAAGGACCAGTTATTGAAGAGAGTGGTATTTTGTGTAGGCAGTTGGATGTCAGCTGCTACCTAATATCAAGTCACACTATCCAACAAGTAGGAGATCACTAGTGTCTAGTGACCAATGGTAAGGACCACTGATTGGATAAAGGGTCTACAGACTGAGTATGCATATAGGACAGACTTAAATCTGTCTGAAATCATGCATGTACTTGTGAGCTAAATGAACTTAACTGTATGTTCTGCTGGTGAATGTCAAGCAGGACCAGCCAGGAAGTAGGAACAGACCAAGATCCAGAAAGGATCTGTGTCAGTGACCGGATAAGGAGCCTGCAATCCAGGCATGAGTCTTGGAGAAACATTTACATGAGTGTTGATTGTTTTTATGCTGGTAAAGGAACTGCTCTCTGTGTTATCTGTGTGGTTGGCTTGTGCTTGTGTATATGTGCCTGCTGGTATGTCTGTGGGGATAACTGCTGCTCAGCCAGTCTGCTGTGTGGAAGAAGATGCTGGCTCAAATTCAGCTCCATCAGAGGGGAAAGGAGAACTAAATCTTCATGGTCCCAAAGTCCATTGATTTCTAACCTCTAACAGTTTGAGGTTCGCATGTTTTTCAGCATCCTAAATCCTTCAATACATCACAGACCCTCTTAAATGTTAAGCCTCTTTATTCAGCAAGATTTTTTCTGCTACTGGTAACAATTTTGGATCAAGCTAATATATATACTGCTGAACTACAGCCCAACCGACACTGACTCCACCAAGAAGTAGAAAATAAATGTCTGCATGTCTGGCACACTCTGACAGCTTTCCTAAACAATTCAAACAAGTAGTCCTGAGGACTTCGTGATTAAATAAAAGCCAAACAAAACAAAACAAAACCACATCAAACCAAACCAACTTTCCTTTCTGTTCCTTGCTGACTACAATTCACAATGAGATGGCATGAAGTCGACGTTGCAACACACAAACATTTTCAGAAAGCAACAGAGATAGATATCTATCAAAGGGTTGTCAAATACAGCAGTGGGTGGAGAAGGAAGACAAAGAATTTATAGAGTTCTGGAAAATATGCAGAAGCAATGTTGAGTGCTTGGCAGGTTAATTATGGTATTATTTGTTTCTATAATTTTGACTTGTGGAATTAGTTTTTATACAAGACAAAAAGAGATATCCCTGTTTAACATACCTGGGTCTGTGCTACATCACACCAAATTCCAAAAGAGACACCAGGCACACCTCTGGTATTTGCAGTCCCTTGATATGACAGTTAGGCAGAGTACCAAGGGTTTGTAAAAAAAGTCATACAGTTGTTTTCTAAATACCTGTACCCAGTGTCTCCTCACACTGGCACTGGAGCCTGGACTTCTAAGAACAAGTGATACTATTTAGGATGAGAAAAAAAAGGTCGGAGCAGGGATCAGAACATCATACTCAAAGAGATATATAAAACCTTTACAATTGGGAAATAAAACTTTTAAAATGAAACTGAAGTACACAATGCTCCTGCAGGGCAGTTAAATCAAATTCCTATTAAGGGAAATCTTGAGGCTTAACGGCTCACTGCCTTTAAAGCTTGAGCCACTATATTGAGAAGAATTGTGTTTCCACTGTGGGTGAAAACTGTGATTTAGTTACTGAATGCTGCTATAGTTACTATATATGGAATTTGACTTTCACTTAGCTTTTGTCTTATATTTGAGACTCATTCTTCATTTCAGTCTAAAAAGCTATTTCTTCTTTGACAAAACAAAACAAACAAAGAAAAAAAATCAATGAAAACATTTACAAAAAAAAAGGCTTTAGAAAAACTCAAGTGTCAAAAAAAAAAAGTACATTAATACAACACTGTAGCAATCAGGAACTCTTAAGGTATAAAAATTCAAGGTTGAAAGTTCAATTTCAAGACTGCCTTCTAGCATTTATGTTTTAAAGTAAAATCTGTGCCCCACATAGTTACTTAAAAAAAAAACAACTCTCTAGAACAGAATACAGTAATAAATAATAATAGTAAAAAAGACATTAAAGTTCAAACCAACCAGTTTTTCCTCTCCTCAGCCCCACAAACCACCTTGTAGAAAACATCAAATTTTATCATCATCTTCCATCTTCAGAAGTCTTACACTAAAGATTCAGCTTCTTTCCTGCACATATCTTCTCATTTAAAAATACAATATTTCGAGTTAATGTTTTCAAGAACTTTATAATTATTTTCAGCCTCTTCTTTCAGGGGAAAAAAAAAAAAAGTAATTGTTCTATCTTTCTATCTCCTTCACTACTAATATCAATACCAGGAGAGTTTTGTTTCTTTCTTTCTTTTTTAGTCTACTGTTCACTTTCAGCAAAATTAGATGTATATCTCTAACACTCCTTCAATGTTTTGTGAAACTCAGCTGGATAGACAAGGAAAGTCAACTAAAAACATCAAAGAAGTAAATGCTACAGCATACTCAAAAGTTGTACTTCTCAATCAGGAAGCTACTAGCTAGTTTAGAGATGGGAAGAAGCAGTCTTCAGCTTATATTTAGGGTGGAGTGTGGATGTAGAAGGATCTTGCACTGGTGAATTCACAGGAGACAGACATTGTGGAGGACAGAAAAATGGGTATAAGACAAGGCAGTAGAAAATCAAGCTTCTTTAGGTCTGGTACTCAAGGAACAACTAGTTTGATATTACTGGTAATTTTCACACTGTACATGTGCAGCTGGCAACAAAAAAAATAGTTTAGATAATTTTTATTGTCAGTTTAGGGCTAAACATAAATTTACTGATTGTTTACAGGATGAAACAAACCTGTGTCTCTGGAGTTTTCACTGGGTTTAGTACCTAAACAGCAAGAACGAAGAAAAGCAGAGGGCAGGAAGCAAGTAATCTTACTGAAGGACACATTATGGCACACATCTTGCCCATCCTCAGCTGTTATCAAATATATTAGCAGCAATATGCTATTCTAAGACAGAATTAATCATCTTTTCATTTTCTAGTTCTATTGAAATTCAGGGAGATAATTTCTTGTCAAGTTCTAAAACACAGCAGATACTTTTAAATAGAGAAATAGGCTAAGATAATGTTAAATAACAGCCTCCTCTGAGGCTGATTTGCATAGTTTAAATGCTCTGAAGTGCTATCCTCTGGTTGTTCAGTAACAAATCATGAGATTCTGATGAAACCTACTGCATGGTGTAGCTTAAATCTGTGAGGTAATTATAGCTTGAAAATCTGTTTTCCATGATAAATCCACATGGGAAGTCTTACGTGAATTTGCATGAGAGTATGCAAAAGATGGATTTCTGATGTTTTCCCTTCTTTTATTTGCATCCTGAAGATCTTTTTTTCCTCTCTCTTTTTGCAACATCAGGAAAGCATGCTCAAGTAGATAAATCAATTCCTTATGTAGTCAAGGTGATGTACTGTTCTACTCTTTGAATTCAAGGAATTGTTTTTAAAAGAACAGCAACCAAGACTTCCTATTATTCTTATGGTATTGCATTTCACTTCATTCACTTTAAGTTATTTCATTAAAATAGTTGCCTGGATTTGAAAAAAAATCAAATAAAGGTATTTCCATACCATATAATTTCTGAACAAAACAAAACCTAAAAGTAGAAATAGTGCATATAACAAGCTCCATAAATATATATATCATATGCCCTGAAGACATTCCATAAAACTAAAAAGAAAAATCTTTAAGTTTTATGGTTCATTGTATTAGAATATTTCCATGTTTTGTTGTACCAATATACCAAGCATACCTGTTTCAGTGCTGAAAAGCATGTAAATCATTAACACTATAAATCACACTGCCTATAACTAGCCTTTCCTGTAAGAATATTTTTGAGCAGATTCCCCATCTACTCATTCTCTCAGTCATCTTTCAGGAGTGCATTAACATGTTCCTGCTGATTTACTTACATTTTCCATACGAGGAAAGCTTTGAATGTGTTGTGTCTTCAGAGAGATCTATAGAGCTTCCCATGCTGACAGCAGACACAATCTGCACTCAAGATTGCCACCAGCTTGAATGCATTGACTTTGTCAGCATACCCCTCTGGAGATAGATGTGGATTGGATTGCATCACTCATGTTGTTATGTTATGTCCCAGTAGTGTCATTGTCTTTAATAAAGCATGCTTCTCTCTGTCAGCTCTAACATGACAACACCACTCTTACAAAGATTTCAACCAGTTGAGAGAGATAAACTGGGTGATTCAGCAACCAGGAAGCTGCCATGCACATGGAGCAGGAGGAAGTCCCTTGCCTTCCTCTTCCAGAAATTTTACAAAGCAAATATTCCTTTTACATCCATACAAATTCCTGAGTGCCATGGCACTTCAGAGATGTCAGAATCAAGAAAGATGCAAGCTGAGGGTTTAGACAAGGCAACAGTCATATACATAGGCAAAGATTGCCAAGAAGATGGAAAGTCGTTGTCTTGCATACACTGTGTTTCAGAAAGTTGTTCTTGTGAAGTGAGCATAAACAGTCATTTCTTTAAAAGCACATGTAATCTTCTGTGTTGGAGTTCACTTTCCTGTGATGCTAACTAACCAGGTGCAGCACAAGTGCACAATTTTGGATTGACTTTATTGAGAAAATTGCTAAGGTGTGAGAAAATACCTAAGTCTTGAAAGATAAGAAAGGTAAAAACACATACAGAAATGTTGAGATGATAGTAACAGTTCTGGGGCTCAACAGGATACAGCTGAGATTAAAAGACATAAAAACTCAATAGGAAGAAAGCAAAGAGCAGTAGGTGGCAACATCATGGATCATCCCGTTCCAAGAAGCATGGAGGCTGACCCTTTCCTAAATGACTGATGACTACCTGGGCAGCAAATATGCATCATGAGTCTCACCGGGAACAGTGAGCATACTAATACCAAGCTTAGCAACATGTTAGTCCTGGTTATCTACTACACTTATTAGTAAATAAATCAAAGCTGTGCTTTCTTAAATTGTATACATTCTGATTGCAGAGTACATACTAAAAGCTGTTCCCCACCAGTCCCAAAGTCCTAGACATAAAGGCAGACAGACATCTATCGCCTACCTGCAAAGCCTTTTGTACAAATAGTACCCAATCATGAAATAGTTAATGTACCTGTGAGACAGTAAGTGGGCCAGAAGGGGAAAAGGAAAAACTTAAACCAACAACCTAAGTTTCAGAGCAGCCTAGGATCAATTCAAGCTGTTCTACCAAGGTTTACATTATTTTCAAATTTGCCTAAACGATGTGCTCAAATTCAGTATTTTTATGACCACTCCAGGATAAGAAATTCTGCTGTCTACTTAAAATCTTCCTCACAAACAAATCCATGCTAGCAGTTATTTACACTATCTAGAAAATGTTCAAAAAAAGCTAAATCAAGAATCATGAACTTTCTTTTTCCATCTGCACCATGGGCATTGGAGGTTACTCTCATGAACAGTGGTGGTTTTTGACCTGAAACTAGTCTATGAACTTCCTGAATTAATCTTGTGTAGCATGAGTAATTCATGCACCACATGAATAGAACATCTGTTGAACAGTTTTATTGAAGAAAATGAAACTTCATAGTTTCAAAAGATGAAAATTCAGGGAAGGAAGGAAGGAAGGAAGGAAGGGAGGGAGGGAGGGAGGGAGGGAGGGAGGGAGGATTCAAAACTAAATAAAAGTAGCAAAAGTTCATGAGAAAGAAGGAAGTCTTGGATAGATAAAACAGGAAAGTAGGTAGACCAAGGAAATTCAAAGGAAATCTGGCATCCAAATTCTCCAGCATCTCAAAGGAACAGTTTCCCTGTGAACGCATGTGAAAAAAAAAAAAAAAAGAAAAAAAAAAAAAAGTAATTGTTGAATCTAAAACCCCCAAAAGAAGGAAAACGTTTTTTGAAATGAATTTCCCAACTATCCTCAATTATTTTATTCTGGTTTGCAATGAGTTGTGCAAACTGGAATCTTTTTGGAAGAAATAAGACCAAAAGATGTGCTACATTCACTCAGAAGCGTGTAGTCCATGAGATCAGATCCTAGAGAGCCATATACAAAACTTCCATAATACATGCAAGTCTAGACATCAGGTCTTAAGTATCAATTTTGGTCAACACACCAACTGCTATTGCCTCACAGTACTTGTTAATGTAAACATAGCCTAAATGAGCCTCCGAACATTGAATAGCCTCAGCAACTCAGGGAGCGTTTCTTTTTTCTCCAGTTAATTTCATTGTTATCTTTTCTGAAGATAAAAATAGTGTACTATTGCCTAAGACATGCACATTGCTGTATAGCCTTTTTATTGCTTGAACGCACCTTTTCTACAAGTTGTTATATAAATATTGACTGCTTCTTAACACAACCTCTGATGTAAGTTATAAAGCATAAAATTACGTCTTTCTTGCAAGTGACCAAACCATTGGTACAGAATGTAGTTAGAACGTACAAGAGAAAAGAGAGCTCAACAGTTTCCAACATCATTTCAAAATAGTCTGCTAGAATGAAGAACTTTTTCTCATAGGTCTTTTTTGTAGATTTTCTAGTTATCTTGTGATAATGAAATAATTATAAAAGATAAAGAAAGGAGTCTTCCTGTGAACTAAGGAAACCTGGTATGTTAGTTTCATTGTCTTTCAGTCTTAGAAAGTGATTGCAAGAAAAAAAAAGTGCAAATAAATATAGAAATAAAGAACTAAGTCTTGAAATCTGACATTTTAGGGAAATGGTCTGAAGACTTGAGCAAAAATCTTACCCTTTCTTAGCTGAAATTAGTTTAAGAGCTGAATTATCCGTAATCATAGCACATCATAAAAAATATACTAAAATGCTTTTTCAATTATTGCCTAATAAAATATGAAACTATAATGTTTCTGACATGCATACACAATTTTAGTATCTCAAATTTGATTGCCATCACTGGTTTAACACTGCAGGCAGCGTTTTGGAAAATGTTGCTCTCACAGTATATACATTTACTGAATATATTTTAGCCTGCCTTCCTAAGCGCTTGTGAGGGTTAGTAAATACATGTATTTTATACTAAAAAACAGTGAAAAGGGAAAAATTAAATAGATAATCATAGAGATCTCAGTAAAAAAGGAAAAGAAATGACCATGCAACAGGTGAAATGATAGCTTTAAAATGTCAAAGTTTTTAAATATATCCTATAAAAATTACACTGAAATGTGAAGAGAGAGATCTACAAAATAAGGTTCTGATAGCTGTTCTTCTGTGATGGTATACCAAGTCATTCACAACAGACAAACTTATTGACCTCCTGGAACACTGATGTCTGCTAACCTATAAACTGCTTAGAATGAAGGCTGAATGAAAATGGGATCACAACTTCATATTAGGACCAGGAGAAATACTGCAGTCTGTGTTACTAGGAAAGAGTAATACGCAGTCTAGAAGTCTTAGGTTACTACTGTGAAGCTAAGGCAGGGGGGAAAAAAAAAACTAACATGAGCAACAATTTCACAGCATGGTTAGTATTTTTGCCTTTTTTTTTTTTTTTTTTTGGTAAAAGGATGGTGAAACACTATTCCAAGATTTTCAGCCTACTTCACTATTTCTGAATTTCTCCCTCTGTATTTTGCATTAGACAAAACAGAGTCAGTGAACCAAAACAAGTAATTAACTAGCAGCAAGCATAGTTTTTCCACAAGTGTAAATGTTGCATATAAAATGATCAGGTAATCATATTCCAGAAAGTCTAGTAAGAAGAATATTTGATTTCAACATGTTTTCAAAGTATTCTTTCTTTGCTATAGGGAACAGTGATAAAGTAGTCTTTGTAACACCTGCACCTAATCCACACTTCACCTACTGTTAAGTATACTAAGAAGAATCTTTCCATAAATATGATTCTTAACAAGATTCCATTGTCCCTAAATTGTGAATGAGACTAGGTGCTAAACAAGTGTGCATTCACTGGTTTTATTGCCTCCCAACAAAAGAGATTAGGCTGCAGAATCCTCAGAGAAAAAGATTTATATTATGAAAATATTTGATATAAAAGAGTAAGTATTGAAAAGTACAATTTATGAAGATTGCATTGTTGTTGTAATATTTCTTTTAATTGCTCTGTCACTTTAAATATGTACTTTCTGTGCTAGATTGCTTTGGACAGCCCCTCACAGCTTCTATGAAAAAAAAAAGGACATAACAGGGCAGCACACAGAAATGGCAAGATTTTAAACTTTCATATATGCCTGGGTAAAATCTACTTTTAGAAAATGATCCGATGTTCAGATAAATTCTTATCTCTTCTACTTCTAAATCATTCTTGCTATATCACTTGGAAATATTGCTGAAGCATAGTAAGTTTCAAGGAGAGAAAACAAAAACAGTTTGTCTGCAACATCCCTTAAAACAGAAGGGTATTCAAGTAGGGTAGTCAAGTACATCTTAAGGAAAACCAGAGTATCTGGCAAATTTTTGAATGAAATTGAAAACAAATAATCCCCATTTCATTTTTCTAACTCTGGTATTTAATAGTTAGGTATCACCTCATCGAGGAAAATTGTATGGCTTATTCTGATATCTATATCAACATGCAACATTATAACAGACAGAAATGGATGGGCACGCAATTGTATGAGATACTAGCAAACCATTTTTTTTCTTTAATTTATATTTTAAGATATGAATAATTTATCTATACGCTTTGAAAATAGAAGGCATACCTGAGAAGTATATAAAAATATAAAAATAGATATCAGGAAAATTATTTAAATATTCTCTGTAAATATAGAAGACTATCTAACTCCTAAGCTTCAGCAGAAGTTGAAAGCCTCTTTATGAATAATTGTAATAACTGAAATACTCTAATTCTATCCAAGCTTTGCCATAATGCTAGAATACTGAATAAACTGAATAAATCAATTTCTATCATATGCAAGATGTAAAACAGATTGGTAAGATTACAATACTAAAGGCAATTAACTACTTCGTATTCTATCTCAGATCAGATGTGACCTATAATGACACCTAAAATATAATTCAAAAATAAAGTCAAATATTTAAATCCTTTCCAGACAGTTCAAGTTTATAATTTCTAGATTTTATTGTCACTTTTGAAACTACCATGAGCAACATAGGAAAATACAGAAAATAGTAATTTGCAATAGCAAATCTATCTTAGAAAAAAACAATTCAAAGGACAGGCAAGTCTGAAGAGAAAGATAAGCAATCTAGAACTCAATAATTGTGAAGTCTATTTCCTATTTTGTTTTCTTTAAGTTCAATAAAAAGTAGTAGTAGTTATCAAATGCCTAAAACATTTATTCCTGAAATTTCTTACCCTTTCCTTTTACCCTTAACTGATCCCTCAAATAAACATTTTGTTTTAAAGATTTTTTTTAGCATTTACATGTTTTTCCTTTCTGCTACTTCAGGTTTTAGGAAACAGTGACTTGCTACAGGATAAACAAATAATATGAGTATTGACAATAGTTTAAATATTTGTAAATATTGTTTTTCAAGTGTATTTGCAGTTATTATAAAATATATAATTGTTCACTAAAAAATTAAGAAGCCATTCAATTTAAATTTATTTAAGAATTTTAACAACTGATGTTCATAATAGTTCATGAACATTTTAATAATTTTGCTGTTCATCTTTACAGTCGTGAAATACTACTTTATTTGAATTTAGTTTCTTAGTTCATAGCATTTTGTAGAAATACATCAAGACTACATTACTGTATGGGCTCATTCACTCTTTTATGTAATACTTATAGCACCTATTACGAGGTCAGGCTGCAGCCCTCTTCTTTTACACATCAGCATCACTAGTAACATTTGTGCTTTGATAGTCTTTATTATTATTTACAAAAGAAGTCATATTCCAATAGCCTAAGAAAATCATTGCAGAGGTAAGGAAAAAATAAAAAATAATTATCAAAAATGAACAAATCAAACCTGAGAAGAACTTTACTGGATGCACACCTGATATATATATATATATTTTTTTATATCTGATATATATTTTTTTAATTTGTATATGTATTTGTATTTGTTAAGTTTAACAAACGACAGTGGCATTGGGGTAATACTGGGCTCCACAGTACTCAGATTCAGCACATCAACTGGAATAGCTGCATTCATCAAAACACTGAATTTTACATACACTGTGGTTTTCAGGCACCATAAAAGACCATACCTTGTTAAAATTTCAAAGTAAAACTCAATAAATTACATACCTCGTGTCTGTTTGAGCAGAAGATGGAAAGCAGATTTCTTAGTGGTGAACTTGGCTAGGACAGATGCATTGAGGTGACAACTGGACTGTTCCTGACCTGAAGACCAAAAAAATAAATGAATAAATAAATAAAATAAACAACCAAGAATCTGACTACTTCTGAATAATATATCCCGTGTTAAAGAATAGTAACATTGAATGGCAAACTGCTGACAGAAGATATGATACACAAAAATACAACAAACTGTCTGGAGAAGACCACATGTTTACACAACAAAATTAAAATAGCTTTAAGGAACAGAAGAATGAACAAAGATGTTCAGGAAGGTGAAGAGAATCTCTCATGATAGAAAATATCGAATGTCCTGTTTCTTGTGAGAAGACAGTCTCAAAATTATTTCACCTCAGGAATAAAGTTTCAGGTTTTGGAAAGTAGTTTAGAGGTTGAAAATGAAATTTGCAACCTATTTGCAAACTAAAAGAATTCAAAGACACTTTCAAATTATCAAAGGTTGGTGCATAAGAAAAGCCTACATACTTTAATATATTACTAAAGCAACTTTTTTTCTTAAACTGAGATACTGCAATGGCAGAAAAGCTATCTGAAATGGTTTTCTTATAAGGAATCTTTAAATCTATATAAGGACCATATAAGGAAACTATAGATTTCTGCTGGCTACCCTTTTCCTGATACAAGGCTCATGTTCAGGTGAACATCCATCGGCACCCCCAGATCCTTTTCCTCTGCACAGCTTTCCAGCCACTCTGCCCCAAGCCTGTAGCATTGCTTGGGGTTGTTGTGGCCAAAGTGCAGGACCCAGCACTTAGTCATGCTGAACCTCATTCCTTTGGCCTCTGCCCATAGACCCATCCTCACCAGGTTCCTCTGCAGGGCCTTCCTACCCTCTGGCACATCGACACTTCCCCCCATCTTGGTGTCACCTGCTGTCATCCCCAACTTAGTGTCGTCTGTACATATATCTGTATTACTACGATATCTACAATATATGAGTTAGTACACTCATTACCTTTCCAGGTAAACTATATCCGGACAACATAAAAGTTCAACTAAATTACTTTCCAGAACATGTAAAGACCATAAATACTAAGCTGAACATTGATTATAAGACTAAGTTTCTCTTTCTTTGAAAAGAAGGAAACAGGGTAAAAAATTCAAGACAGGTTTAAGAGGACAATTACGGGTTTTGTTCCATAAAGATCACCGTACAAATTTGTTTCTCATAACTGGTCTTCTTGCTGTACAAATCAGAATACCAGACTGCATTTCACACTAGAATAAAGCATGCCACATTCCACGATCTGCACTGGGAAGCTTCATGTCACACATGTAATACACACCTGTACTTTAAGAAATCGTATAATCAGTTAATTCCCAAGCAAATAGGGTGGGTTGCATAGCTAGTAATTCACAGTGCTTCTATATGTGTCTGAACTAAGATAAATAAAATAATCACAAAGGGAAAATAGAATGAGAGAAATACAAAAGGTAAACATTTTAGAAGGAAGATTGCATTAGTAACAGTGTAAAAAAAATAATACTGTATCTTCAGCCACCCCAGTGTAGCTGCCCCATGAGTTGACAAATGAGAGCAATCAGAAAAAAAGATATTCCAATAATTTATCAGTGTCCCTCTGGACTGAAGCTCTACCGTTCATCATGTCAGCCGCTTCCCCCAATTTACATTGCACTCAGGTCGAGGGAGGTGATTGTCCCCCTCTGCTCTGCACTTGTGAGGCCCCACTTGGAGTACTGCATCCAAATCTGGGGGCCCCCAGCACCAGAAAGATGTGGAGCTGTTAGAATGGGTCCAGAGGAGGGCCACGAAGTTGATCAGAGGGCTGGAGCACCTCTCCTATGATGAAAGGCTGAGAGAGCTTGGACTCTTCAGCCTGAAGAAGAGAAGGCTCCGGGGTGACCTTACTTCTGCTTTTCAATACTTAAAGGGGGCCTATAAAAAAGACTGATAACTTTTTGCTCAGTCAGATAATGACAGGACAAGGTGTAATGGTTTTAAACTAAAAGAGGGGAGATTTAAATTAGAGTTTAGGAGGAAATTCTTCATTCAGAGGGTGGTGAGGCACTGGAACAGGTTGCCCAGAGAAGCTGTGGATGCCCCATCCCTGAAGGTGTTGAAGGCCAGGCTGGAAGAGGCGCTGGGCAACATCATCTAGTAGGTGGCATCCCTGTCTATGGCAGGGGGGTTGGAACTGAATGGTCTTTAAGGTTCCTTCCAACCCAAGCCATTCTATGATTCTATGATCATCCAGGTCATTAATAAGGGTTTTGAATAATATGGACCCCAGGATCGACCCCTGGGGTACTATACTCATTACCAGCCAGCAGTTAACTGTCAAACTGTTGATCGCTATCCGTTGAGACCAATTGTTCATCCACATTTTCAACTTACTCAGCAGTCTGTTCATTAATCTGGACTTCCTTAGCTTCCAAATGAGAGTGCTACAGGAAACACTGATAAGTCTTACTGAATCATGTTATACTATATCCACTGCTCCTCCTTCATCTGCATAATCAGTCATTTCCATGTAGAAGGCAATCAGGTTAGTCAGTCATGATTTGCACTTAACAAAGCCATCTGACTACTCCTGATTATCTTCTTGACTTTCATGTGCTCGGAAATGTACTGTATTGGTCTGCACAGAGTGCAAGAGGATGTGTCTAACGACCCTACCAGGTGCTGAGGTGAGGCTGATCAACCCACCACTTCTTCAGTGTTGCTTCTACAATTTTAAAAGAGAACAATATGTCTCTTTTCTATTTATCAGGGATATCTCCTGATCACCATGAATTTTCACTCACAATCACACTGGCCAACTCTTTTATCACTTTATGAATTTTATCTGGACTTGGAATGAATCCAGCTGCTATAAGTAGCCCACAGCCCATAGCTTCCTGATGAGCACCTGTCTCCATTTCAAACCATGTCAATACATGCTGCCTTGGGAGAAGTTTTTGCTTGCAAATCTTAATGGGGGGTGGGGGGACATCAAACACTTCAGCATTTTCTGCACTGTCTGTAACTAGTTGATTCCCCCATATCCATCCATAGACCCATCTGCATTTTTCTTAAATTTTGTTAGGCAACTACCTTTAAAAACTCTTGTTACTTTCTGTTAGTCTCCACACCTTCTGGGCTGTGGCCCTCCTGATGTTTTTGCTAGGTACTCTCATGGTGCTTTTATACTCACTTTTTGTTACATGCTCTTCATTCCACCTCATCTAGGTTTAGTCCAGTGAATATGGTATTGGCACTGCTAATAACAAGCCATGGGACTTAATTTTAACTCAGTGCAAAGCATCAAGACTTTCCCACCTTGTTTGGACTTGAACTATTTTAGCTGTAACAGCTAATAGCCCAAGTGCCAACTGATGCTTTATCTGTTTTTCAGCTTAAGTTTTGTGATATCCTGTTGTATTACCCTACAGATATTATACAATATATGGTAAAAATCTAATAAAATTAAGTGATCAAAATTAAACCTAGGGATCAACAAGAAAGCAAGCGTAGCAATAGACTTTTGGAAACACAATCTATTCAAAATGATAGTTCTGAAAATTTTATACTGAATTCTTAGGAGACCACTGAGAAGGTTTTTGTTGTTGTTGTTGTTCTCAGAATCATAGAACAAACAAAAATGCTGACTGTGATGAGCTTATAAGAGACAACCAGATGTCCATGAATGCTGTTGAAGGGAGACTTTACTTGGTGGTGACTTTATAGAAGGAGTTTACTTCACTAGCAGATACGAGAACTGCTCTCAAATTTTTTCATATATGGTATTGTTCAATTTTCACAAGTCTTTGTATTTCTAATTCATATCTCAGAAGTTGTAATTTATTAAAAAGCATTAATTCATTGCAGCAAATAAACATGAATCTACATTTGTAAAAATCCTCTTTCTTCTCTTTGTCTACGCACCACAAACACCAAATCAGAGCATGACTGTGTAAACCTGGCTTAAAGCTTACATTTGTATATGTTTGATTTTGCTGAAAGTGGCTGCTGAAAGGTGTATCTTTGATTTTTGTTATATGCAGATGCTAAGAAATGCTTTAGCACTTGTTTTATGATGCTACATATTATGTTGGACCACGTGGAGATTCAGAGAACATTCTAAAGCTCTCTGCTTCACTGAAAGACAAATTTAGTCTTGAGATAGAATCTGGGACTTTGAACTTGATTTCTACACCATTTGTGAAATCTCAGTATGGACAGTGACTTAATTATACTTGTTAATTCTGGATCTTATATTATTTCTTGAAGTATGTTTAAAATTATTTCTGAAACATACTTGCTTTGAACATCAATCAGAAGTAACCTGAAATGTTTTGCTCTTATGAAATTCTTTAACTGTCTGTAATCTGAAAAAATATTTTGGAAAACACCTGAGGAACAAAACTGAAACAAAACATTAGCTATTTGTCTTAGACATAGAGATCCCAAAATACACCCCAGGAGACTCGACTCCTATTGCTTAAATGTTCCAGTGCAGTTTAGAGTAAACAACCAGCTGCATGTAAACATGAGTTTTTGTGATGGAAGTGATCTACTATGAATGGGTTTTAGAGGTTTATGTTCTTTCTCGGTTTCCACAGCATAGTCTGTATAGCTTTTCAGGGTGGATGTGAATGATACACAATATCCTTGTTTCCTAGAAATGGAATAAGTCAAATGTAATCATATCCCACCCACACTTTTAATGCAATGAAGGAGCTTAAGTTCCTCCCCCCACCCAAAAACAATACTGTACCTGTTAGCATGACATCTACCAGAACATTTTCAGAAGTTGGATTTTTGAAGGATATGATGACAGAAGAACCCTGGAAAATGCACGCACTTATGCTAGTTGGTTCCATCAGCTGAGGAGGAAGACCAGTCCCCAACAGGTAAAATATCCATTCTATAAGCTGTGGATGAAAACTGTGTCATTATTTATTATTTCACCAGTCAGACCTACAAATTTGAAGGGAAATTGCCTATTTCTTTCTTCTAGTGTTCTATGTCTCTTTTCTCTTGTGAGTGAAGTGCTGTTTAATGCTTTGATTCTTTCTTATTCCCTCAAGCTATTATGTACTCTAAGTATCACTGTCTGGGAATCAATAGTTCCACTGTTCAAGGCTTTTTGTATGGGAGTTCGGGAGATGTTCACATCCCTTTTGTATGTAACTTTCATGTTACTCAGAGCTCCCAGTGTAATGAATGCAAACATGTGGGTGATTGCAAGAAGGCAACTCAAAGCATGTATATTAGAATCTGAAAAGAGATTAAGTGAGAAGTCCTCTTGAGAAGACACAAAATGAAGGCAAATAATTAATTGATGGGGCAGCAATACAATCATCAAAGAGCTACAGTTGTTACTCCAAAGGTAAGAAAGAACATTAACAACTATACTGAGAAGAATCAAGAGGATTGGAAAGAATTGGTGGATACAGAATATCACCACAGAGCATTAAAAAAAATATATAATAATAAACATATAGAGAAAATTAAACTGAGGTGTTAATTTTCATCAAATTTTCAGCATGGCAGTAAAGAGCTGCCTGCCCCAGATTTGCTCTTTCAAGATTATAAAGATTGACATTAGTAATGCCACTCATTATGGAACCTTCAAAAGTGAATGGCAAATGTAGAGATACTACCATTATTTTAAGGTAAATGTTTAATTTGTAGATTCCTGATGCTGTCTTTATAGAACTATATAGACTAAAATCTAACTACAAACTGCCCAAAGTGATCCTTAGATCAGTTTTGTTCACTATCATTTAAAAAGTTATGCACCACAAGGAGAACAGAGGACTATAAATAAAATCAAGACACTATTTTTGTTATCTTCAATATTGCATTTACTTCTACATAGCCTGTCTGAAAAAATAAGGAAGATCTGTAAGAGACAGAATGTCAAACCTAACAGCAAAACTGGAAATACTGTAAAAGGTGGCTAATCCATTGAGACTTTTCAGTATAAACAGCGATAAATAAAATGAGATATCATGTATTCAGAAAATAGCGTTGGACAGCAAAATTGCATGTCATAGAATCTCAGGAAGGAATCTAGGAAGGTCATCAAATCCAACCATCAACCTGAACTATCAAGTCCCATAACTAACCTATGTCCCTGAGCGCCACGTCCACAAGTCTCTTAAATACCTGTAGGGATGGGGACTTCACCACTTTCCTGGGCAGCCCACTCCAATATTTAACCACCCCCTCCATGAATGAATTATTTCTAACATCCAATTTAAACCTCTCCTGGTGCAACTTGAGACTGATTTGTCAGATTCTGTCACTTGTCACCTGAGAAAAGAGGCCAACACCCTTCTCTCTGCAACTTCCTCTCAGGTAGTTGTAGAAAGTTATGAGGTCTCCCCCTCAGCCTCATATTCTCCTAACTAAACAACCCCAGTTCCCTCAGTCACTCCTCTAAGTCTTGTTCTCTAATCCCTTCACCAGCCTCATTGCTCTTCTCTGTACATGCTTGAGCAACTCAATATCCTTCTTGTACTGAGGGGCCCCAAACTGAACACAATATTCATGGTGCAGTCTCACTAGTGCACTAGACTAGTGCACTAAGCTTCTCTTTAATACTACTTACTACTCTTAAATTCTCTACACTACACCTGAGTGCTAGGGATGCATTAAGAGAATAGAATAAAAGAAATACATTAGGACTCTGAGCATGGGTTATGTTAAGGCTGATATTTCTGTTCCGCTGTCCCAACAAAGTTAATTTCAGATTTCACAAAGTACAGCACAATGATTAGAGCAAAACTCAAATTCATTTTGTGAAGAGCTCTTCATGCAGCTTCAAACCAGAAAAAAATAAAAAAAATAAAAAAAAAAATGAAGCAGGTAATAGCACAGAGCAGTTTCTCTCAGTTCAGCAAAGAGCACAATCAGAAACTGTAAGTGCTGTCATTAACTGATTTTTGATCAGTCAGCTATTTAGCTATCAGATGGCTTAAGTATCCATTCAGATATATTTAATCAGAGAAATCAAGAGAAGGAGATGGATATTGGGGTATTTTGTAGGTAAAAAGTTGTTTGAGACATCCATCACTGACAAGAAACATTCTTTAAGTCTTCATTAGTAACGTCAGTTGTACCTTTGCAAATATTCACTGTCAGTTATCAATATAACAATTAGCAAGCAAAAATAGCCTGGGATGAATTTAGTAGGACTGTAACAGTAAAAATGAATGTAAATGTACAAAATTCAAAAGACTCAAGCATAAAAAGAGCACTCAAAATTACAAAGGTTATACCAATATATTGAAAAGGTTAAATGGGTTTGGATGAAACAGCTAGAAGGATGCAATACTGACTGAACTTCACTGCAGATAAAAAAAAATTAGATTTGCCATTACTTGAAAGGATATGCACAGAATGACAAGATTTAGGTGACAGGGCTCAATTTGTTCCTGAAAGTTTTAAATGAATTATTTGAATGTTTCATAGATTCTGTATTTGGTGAAGAATTATTATTTTTTAATATAGATAAGACTTCTGTGTACCATTATGATTCAGGCAAGACAATGGCATTCCATCCTCTTGAACTGTTGTGGGGCATACGCTATTCCCATGGCAATTGCTGGCATCATGTTTTTATACTTACTAAGTATTTAAGAGGAGATATCCTGAAAATAAATGCTGTGCTAACACTACCTACAAATAATCTGTCTTTCAGAAATACTATAACGTAAAAGAAATTGCTACATCAGTTCCTTCACTATTTCTTTTCTTCACATAAAAGAATATTTGCATTTGCAGTGTTACTTAAAACACTGCTGAAAACTTCTGGTAGCCCTTAATTGGAATAATTCATGGGCCAGTAATCTATTAAGGTATCTGAGCGTCCAACAAGAATAAAGAGAGGAAACTGCATGGAAAGGAAATGATTCACTCAACCAGAGCTTGTGTGAAGAAATTGACATTACATCATATTATCAGTTTTCCTTTTGTTTCCAGATGCAATTTTCAGTCAACTAGTAGGTCATGTTGATGACTTTATTCTTCATTTAGGTATTCTTCATTAAAAATTGGGAAAATTCACAGACAAATAAAATAATAATAATAAAAAAACCTCAACTATTCTAAAATCTCGAAGTAAAAAGCATTTTTAACTAAACTGAAGAAGCAACTTTTTCAAGTATACAACCTTTCAAAGTTCAGATCAGACTGAAACAATTCAAAATTTTGGAAAAACATCAAGAAATTAAATTTCAGAGGAGACAATGCTAGGAAATGCTAGTGTTATGGCATTAAAAACAGCAGAACTGTCTGGTTACCAAGAAAACTAAAGGTATTCATTACTTATTCTAGCTCCTAGTCCATTACCTCAAAATTTAAAATAGGAAATAGAACATCTTTACATTTGCTCTTTAATTATGTATCCAGCAATTAAATTTCAACTTGACCTTAATCTTGAAACCCTTACATGCCTATTAAAAACATTATCCAATCTGAATTCCATGTGTTGTGGGCAGTAAATATAGTACCATACCTGAGAACATTTGAAGGTTATTGATGCCTTGTGATTTCCTCTTCCAAGGGTAGATGGACAGAATTGCACGGGTACTTCAGTGGTGGAATGAGGAGCAACAATCAGCTGTAAAAATGCAAGAAAGAAGCAAAGGAAAGAGAGGGGGGAAAAATGATTTTTTGAGTCAGTTTCTGTTTTGTGCTCTATATCGACAGTGTTGTTTATGTGATTAATGTGTTCCATAGATACATTCTCTACTCTCAACATCCATTGGCTGCTAAGGCAGCAAGTGTACTGCAGTAAACAATCTTAGTAGAAGTTACTGCACGTTTGTCTTTTTCCTAGAAACTGCAGAGCTGGTGTTAGTGATTGCTCCAAGGACATGGGCAGCAGCTCTTACAAATACCAGCTGAAGATGGCTTTGGTGTCTGAGCATACTGATGATGCTAAAAGGTTATCACTCTGACCTCCAAAAACAAACTGCCTTATAGGTCAAATACATGGCAAGTTTAATAAACCAGTGCTTTGCCTCTCTTCCTCTTACCTTTATCTAAACTAACATTGTAAATGATGTTCCTAGTTTTCTCTTCTTCTGAAGTACACTACTTGAGTCCCAATTACACATGGAAAAGCAAAGTAGCTGACTACAGTGGGGTCATAGATATTTTGATGAACTAGATAAGCAGTGAAAGAATAGACTTGTGAATAATTTCTATGTTGAATTCACAACTTCCATGCTTATTTTTTGTAACAACAACAACAAAAAACTGCTGGGCTTTTAATATCATATATATGTTTAAATTTTTATGTGTAAGATGATATAAAAGATGAGTGACTGGAATTACGGACACTGGCTGTATTTTATAAAAAGAATATAACTAACAATTAATAAAGGTCAAATTGTTATTTTTCTCTTTGGAGGGACATGTTTTGAAATAATTTATCTGTTTTAAAATAACTAATTATAATGGATTTTTAGTTTGAATACATTAAATATTTTGGAGAGCAAGGGTAGGAGAAGGGGTAATATATATATACATGTATATTTTTACCATAATTTTACAGTTTCCACGGCATGAAAATGAACATTTCTGAAACTGTAAGTTCATGCGTCTCACAGAGAGTATGATGCTCACTACTTTGAGCCCTATCCCACTCCACTGTCACAGCACCTGCACTTCCCATACAGGGAGCTCAGCCTCACCCACAATTCATAAAAACTCATACATCCTGTAGGTGGGTGATAACTTGAAAATGCATTTGCCACCAATTTCCACCATCCTCTCCCTGTCACCTTTGCAAGTCTTCTGTATTACCCAAAATAACAGTCTGGAAAGGAAAGACACCTCCTACAAACCATCCCCATTCCCGTCTGCCCCGCCAAGGGAAGGGGTGGGGGCCCAGGGTTCATTTAGCTGCTCATCATCTGAAAGGATCCTGAACAGCTCATTTTGCAGTCAGTTCCTGTGCCTGCTCAATATCCAAAGACCTTTTTGCCTCACCCAACCAGCCATACTTATCAAATGCAAAATTATAAAAGGAGAAAGAACACTAATGAGTAACCCCTCCCAAATACTTTTGAAGAAAATTTAAAAACAAGGTAACGACAGGTTGTCACAGTATAACAATACATGATTAAATTAAAACTGTAATTTTTAAACAGTAATTTCACTAAGAGATGTATATTATTTGGAATAATAAATCTATAAAGATGAAAACAGACTGGAATTCCATTTTCAATAAGCATTACTTGACATATTATCATTATACAGAAAATGCACTGCCAAAATGAATCCAAATAACACATTGGAGTTATGATCATCCAGCAGACTACCTGCTTTGAAAGCAGAAAAGATCTTTATTTCTTATGTTATAGATGTTTCAAAAAATTGTTTTATATTACACAGCATAATGTCTTACTGTATCAAGAAAGCAATTTGATTTCAAATGAACAGATGGGTAAAAAAAAATAATAACTTTCTACTAAAAAATACAGAAATACAGAAATACAGCGTAAATGGATTTAAAATCTAGAACTGAGAAATAACGTTAACAACATGTTAGTGTTAACACGTTTAAAGAAGGCCATACTTTGAAACATTCATCCAATCAAATATGCTGAAGTTATCCCATCCCCTGCCTTTCATTTTGTTTACACAAACAAGTGTCTGCTAAGATACTCCTGTGAAAGGGAACTCTTCATAAGATCTCAGATACAACTATTCAAATACAGAAACTGAACTGGAAAAACTGAGCAACTACGCATGCAATATTCCTGTTATAAATCCAGTAAAGGAGGGAAATTTTCCGTAAATATAAAAGTTAATTCTCTACTCGACAAAACAATGCTCCCAGTCACTAACAAACTAATAAGGCTTGCACATAGAAACTTTGAGACTGCACTCTTCTCTGCCAGCCCTCCTTTATCAACCTACTTTTCCTCAATAAAAATTGTGTTTCTTAGCTGATCAGGATGAAAGGCAGTATTCTTGAGAGCTTTATGCAACGAGTTTAGGTTAGTCATGTTAGCAGAATAGCAAGCCAAAGACTTACAGTGAAAGCATGTTTGATTTTGGCAATGTAGATATTCACAGTTGAAAGAGTTCTTTATACTATATTTAAGTTACATCAGAAATATGTGTGCATAAATATAATATATGTACATATAAAATTGATTTGCACGTATTTATAAATATATAGAGAGAAGTAAGTTGAGGAATACAGCATTAGTGATAACTGAGAATATTCATCTGTTAAATGATGCACATGAATCCTTCTCCTCTAGACAGAGAAGATAGATGCAGTTAGAAAAGAAACCACAAAACCAACAACTCAATGACAGTTTCTCTAGAAACTCAAAATGGCCAATAATTGGAAACAAGGTAAGAACTTTTCTGCAAACTTATGGGAGTTCACTTGCTAAACTATACAGAGTATAGCTGACAGGAAGGGGAAAACAATATATATATATATATATGTATTTTAGACAATCAGGATGCTATAATGCATGTAAAGCTTTTTAAGCTTTAACTGCAAAGCTACTAAAAAGATACTTTTTTTTTTTTTTCAGATTAATCAGTTTACAAAGAAGTTAATGGAGCTGCCTCTAATTTACATTCAGCTGACGAGAGACCAAAAGCTTTCAAATTTCATTTAGACTTCATTAAGCACCCAGAAGTTCAGGAATATTTGAGCATAATTCAACTGGACCTCAGGAAAACCTATTATTAATGAAGTCAGCACTTGAAATTGAATCAGATTTATAGAAATAATCCCTTGTGGTATTTCAGTAATGCATTCTGTTTCAGGCTGAAACTAAAAAGGCAGAGACACACATAGAAGTGTGATAAATATGGTATTCAAATTTGTTTAAATGCTAAATATGAGTCAAAATACGTTTAACATTTTAGACAACTCTAGGAAAGATAAAATTTTCTCATATACTTCTTTTGAATTTGGTTCATCTAATATAGCTTAGGGGCTGATGATGTCATTTTGAAATATTTCCTGACTGATAGCCCAGTCTACATCATAGATGACATAACAATACAAACGGAGAATTATATGAAACACTAAAAGTACTGATTTAGAATATGCAGAATTCTAAAATTACTCTACTCATTCTCTTCACAAATTACCTGTTGGACAATCCCATCTTTCATCTATTTTTCTAAAAATTTGCTCTTTATGGCTGTGTTTCAGCTGAGGATCCCTGAAATTAGCTTAGCCTCAGAATTTTTCTGTTGACAATTAAGCACATTTGCTTTAAAGAAAGATGGGAACTTGAATAATTAAGATAGGAAACTTCTTCCACATATCACAAAGAAGTTGAAACAGGACCAAAAGTAAAAAGGTCCACATGATAGATCCACAAAAGATACCATGATCTATTTATGCATTTATATAAATAACTGAAACACAGGTTACAGTTCATAAGAAAAAGCAATAATCTTTGGGAAGTTTGATGCAGTGCTGTATGGAGGGACTAAACCTAGGATGCAACATATTCAGGGGAGGAAGGAGATATTTAAAGCCCACCCCCTGCCTTTGTCATCAAAACTGTGAAAGAAATCATAATAGCTCTCCAAACATAAATATGCAATGGAATAAAACAAGGTAAAAAAGACAGATACACAGAATAGATATTAGATAGCTGGTTAGAGCTAATTGTTGAAAGCTATTCTTTAACTGGAAGAACTGTAATTCACAAACAACATTTCAGAATTCAATGCATAAACTATATTTATGACTGAAGAAAGTCCTAAGTATGACTTTCATAAATATGAAAATTATATTTATTATGAAAGAAATAAAGAAAATTACTGTAGTTAGTGTTGAATGTGCCTTTTCTTAAACAATGTAATGTAGTTGTTGGTGATAGGTAAATCTCTGATAATAAATTAAGAAAGCCGAATGTGGAAGACATCATTTTTTAATTTCCTGAACAAGGTCACATGCAATCTGAAAGAATTAAAAGTCACTATAATTAAATCTAATCCACTTCTGTGCAAATGACCTAAATGTGACATGTATAATACTCCTACTTGATTAATACAGTTCTCATCCATTATGCTTCTTAGCTCTGACTTTAAATGCCAATTGATGAAATGATTAGTAATATCACTTGACAAGTTTAACGTAATGTATGAAGATGTGTTAATATGCATGATGTAAAAGATGGAGTAGAATAAACACTTCACGTTTTATACATTTAATTTAATGTAATACCATGTAATACTATCTATGCAAAATATAGGGCAATTCAACATATGATCACCTTTAGCTGTAATCTATAAAGCCCCTTTTAAGAAAATTTGGTCTAGTTGTACTACTATATTTGAGGCTGAAAGCCAAAAATACACATATTACAACTTTATAGCATTACTCTATTTCTCCCATACAATCCATTAGCTTCTCAGCTTTATTTCAGGACCTTACTACAATAATCCCCTGTGATTTCTGTGATCCTTATGCTAGTTTGCACAAATAAACCAGCTCTTGTATATGTCTTCCCTGTATCATCTTCCTTAAAGATAGAATGCTTACATCTAGAAAAGGTGTAATTGCATTTCTTTCTCTTCCAAAGCAGGTTCCTTCATTTTCCTTTTTCACAAAGGTTCTATATGCATACTCAATAAGAGGTTCCCCATATTCCCTTTCATAAGAGTTTCCACTCATCTGTCCTCCCTTTTCTCATCTCCCCATCATAAAAAGGACATATATTTAACATAATTAACTTTTAATAACATTCAAAGAGTTCTTTGAAGGACTTTTATGTTTCCTCTGGAAACACAACCAGTAAAATTACTGGTAACTACTAACCTGTAATCAATGGTCAATAATAAATTTTCAAGCTTTAGGATCCTGACCACCTAGAATTCTAGCCAGTCTGAATGAAAATATGAAAATTCAGTCCATCTATAAAACTCTTAGTTATTCCTTGAAGGGACAAAGATGTTAGGCAACAATAGGGAAGAGCTTTTGTAATGGAGGAGGAAAATGTACATAATAGATATAGGCTGAAGATTTTCTCAGTAGAAAACAGTCTTAGGGTAAACGTCAGTTTAGAGAATAAAATGATTCCAGATATTTGCTTGAAGCTTCCTTGGGGTTAAACTGATCAAATCCTTATTCAGAGATCCTGCGAGATGTCTATAACTACCACAACTATGAGATATTCTTATATGTCTTATTTTACATTAGCATTTTACCTGCTTACCTAGATATTTATCCTGTTGATTATCCTGTTGATTCTTAAAAACTTGGAAAGCTTATAATACAGTTGATTTGTTTACAGTATCTCCTTCAAATACCTCCTTGCTTATTATTTGCAAATGACACTGCAGTATTCCTCAAAACCATTCTACAAAGCATTCCAGGAAAAAAAGAATCTATACAACTTGAATGTTTTAAGTTTAATTGTCTTCGTCCTTAAGCTATAAAATCTCTAGAATACATATCTATATCACCTCTAACCCTTGAGATTATGATGTGTATCCTAAGTCTAAGGTATGATAAACAATTCAATGTACTGTGAAGAAAAAATTTTCTTGTATTACTTTTGTGAAAGCACAAAAATCTTTTCAGATATTTTTTCAAGTCTACTTACAGGTTGTTTTGGATCAGTCTCAGTTGAAAAATTGCTAGGATTGCTGTTAGCAATTTCCAATTCCAAAGTTTCATGTGTAGGATTAACAAGAGGTATGTGTAGACGAACCCATCTGCAAAAAATACATGTATACAATGACTATTACTGATTACATATCTTCTTCCACTGAATTCTATTATAAATCACTTATTCTCTTTTTTTGAAAAATAAGTACCTTTAAAAATAAAAATTATTACTAGTAGTACTTTACCGCTACTATGGAGACATATTTAATATAATTAGTTATTAATACCAGCAAAAACTAGTAGCGATAACTATTCCAATATTTGGCTGTGCCTCACTCAACTTCAGTTTCCAGGAAGTTAGTTTAAGTTAGTTGGTTAAAGGGGCTGTTCAGCTCCCTCAGTGGTCATCTGGGAGAAAAACATTTTCAGGGACACTGGTCACAATCTAATATAACTCACTAAGATGTGGAATCACTTTTCACTGGCTACAGAAGAAACCTAGATTTAACACCTTAAACTTGATGTCTAACTTTTAGACAGAAAGATGCTGAAATGAATCCCGCTACCTCCACTACCACAGCTTTGCATTTATTCCGAGGCTCAAATCTGCACATTTATTTATAACTTTTCTTTCTTACTTAATTTCTGTAGATCTAACTTTGGAATAAAGCATTTTACTCAAATGAATAATTCACAGTTCCAATGCTACCAGGAAAAAAAAAAAAAAAAAAGAAAAAGAAAAAAGAAAAAAAAAAACTTCCAAAAAAATAAATCATTGTATGTCTTACTAATATGTAGTATATACATGGACTCATAGTCTGCTTCATAAAAATGCTTTGGACAGAAATCAAAGGTAATCAAATTATGATTCCTATAACTCCTTTTTATGTCAGCAATGGCTCACAGGAGAAGCTTGTAATTAAGTGGTACTGTCAATAGCTTTTGATTTACTGCCACCAGGCAATCATCATTCTTGGTCATATTTTAACCTTGGGATATCAAAACAAACTTACTGTTCCACAATAGCTACTTAAATGGAGGTGCTACCTGCTTCCCTTCTCTTTCTTCTGCATGAACTTAAAATCCATCTCATTTCATATAACTGTTGCATTGTCATTTCAGCATAATGATAAATCAGTTACAAATAGAATCAAAAAATCATAGAATGGCTCGGGTTGGAAGGAACCTTCAAGATCATCCAGTTCGAACCCCCCTGCCATGGACAAGGATGACATCCACTAGATCAGGTTGCCCAGGGCCTCATCCAATCTGGTCTTGAACACCTCCAGGAATGGGGCATCCACAGCTTCTCTGGGCAACCTGTTTCAGTGCCTCACCACCTTCTGAGTGAAGAATTTCTTCCATATATATAATCTAAATCTACCCTCTTTTAGTTTAAAACCTTGTCCTGTCACTGCACTCCCTGGCGAAGCGTCCCTCCCCAGCTTTCCTGTAGGCCCTCTTTAGGTACTGGAAGGCTGCAATAAGGTCTCCCTGGAGCCTCTCTTCTCCAGGCTGAACAACCCCAATTCTCTCAGCCTGCCTTCATAGGAGAGGTGCTCCAGCCCTTTGATCATTTTTGTGGCCCTCCTCTGGACTCACTCCAACAGGTCCATGCCCTTCTTTTGCTGGGGACCTCAGAGCTGAATGCAGTACCCCACATGGGATCTCATGATACTGGAGTGGAAGGGTCTTCCCTCAACCTTCTGTCAATGCTTCTTTTGATGCAGCCCAGGATATGGCTGGCTTTCTGGGCTGCAAGCACACGTTGCCAGCTCATGTTGAGCTTCTCATCAAACAACACCCCTAGATCCTTCTTCTTAGGGCTGCTCTTGATCTTTTTTCCACCCAGTCTATATTTGTGTTTAGGATTGCTCCAGCTCATGTAGGACCTTGCACTTGGCCTTGTTGAATCCTGTGAGGTTTGCACAGGTCCACCTCTCAAGCCTGTCAAGATCCTTCTGGATGGCATCTCTTCTCTCCAGCATGTTGACTTCACCACACAGCTTGGTGTCATTGGAAAACTTGATGAGGGTGCACTCTATCCCACTGCCCATGTTGCTGACAAGATGTTAAATAGTGCCAGTCCCAGTTCCCTGAGGAATGCCACTCATCACTGATTTCCACTTGGACATTGAGCCACTGACCACAACTCTTTGAGTACAACCATCCAGCCAATTCCTTACCCACAAAGTGGTCTATCCATCAAATCCATGTCTCTCCAATTTAGATACAAGAATATAATGCAGGACAGCAGTGTCAAATGCTTTGCACAAGTCCAGGTAGATGATGTCAGTTGCTTTTCCCCTATCCACCAGTGCTGTAACCCCATTGTAGATGGTCACCAGATATGTCAGGCATGATTTGGCCTTATTGAGGCCATGTTGGCTGTCACCAATCCCCTTCTTATTCTTCTTCCATGTGCCTTAGCATAGCTTCCCAGAGGATCAGCTCCATGATCTTGCCATGGGCTTGACTGGGCTGTAGTTCCCTGGGTCTTCCTTTTTTTCCTTTTTAGAAATGGGGGTTATGTTTGTCCCCTTCCAGTCAGTGGGAACTTCACTGGACTGCCACGACTTCTCAGATATGATGGGCAGTGTCTTAGCAACTTCACCCGTTCCCTCAGGACCTGCAGATGCATCTCATCAGGTCCCATGAACTTCAGGTTCCTCAGATGGTCTAGAACCTGATCTTCTACACTGTGTGGTTCTTCATTCTCCTAGTCTCTGCCTTTGTTTTCTGGGACTTGAGCTATGTGGCTAGAGCTCTTGCCAGTGAATTTACACATGTAGAATATGTATTTTATGAGGTTTGTATGTTTGAGTTTTGTGGCTGTCCCAAAACAAATATTGCAGTATGCTTATTGTGTTAATGTTATGCTTTAAATCAGCTGGCATTCTATCTTAAAGGCATTCCTTTATTTTCTAATTCATAGAATTAGAAATCATAGTATCATTAGGGTTGGAAAAGACTTCCAAGATATCTGGTCCAACCATCACCCTACTACCAATTAAAGAATAAACAAACACAAGATATTTTCAATAGGATACAAAGTCATACGATTCCCAAAGTTTCCTTTATTTGCCTTTAAAAAAAGATATATGACCATAAATCACATTCTGGTTATAACACCAAGGAACACGGAAAAGAGATTGGAGGTGGAAAAGAGATTGGAGGTGAAAAGAGTAAATAAGAAAAGTGTGAAAAATGAGTTACATATATTGGTTTTGCAGCAATTTATCTGCCTAATGGACATTCTCTCTAGTCAAAGCTGTGACAGGTCAACTGCCAGACTGCTCCACATATTTATCCTCTGGAATAAATAAATCAGTTAATCATAGCCAAATTAGTAAGGGAAGAAATATAAAAGCAACATTCAAAAGAGAAGTCATTTCAGTCAAGCTTTATAAATGTAACTTCAGGCCCTAAAACTTGTTGTGTGCAGGTGGTCTCCTTCCAATATATGCAGTAATGCTTTGGTGCCCGTGATGCTCTTGACAACTTTAAGATATGAATCCTCAGCAGGTATGTGGCAGATTTGTTTTTGTCTAACACTATCAATATATTAGAGAGACCGCAACAGTAGAGTCTACAAAAATACCAGGAAAATGTCACACAAAAACTTCAGATTCACTTGTTATTTCCCATCTTTTTTTCCCATTTAATTACCACCTCTAGCCTTTACTATTTTTTTGTCTGGTCTACTTTATAAATAATACTTCATTTGCCAAAAGGAAAGCCATCTTGGAATATCTGAAACTTCAGTAAGCAGCTATTTGACTGATAGAGGTTCTTCAACTGATAAAAACTGATTAAGAACCTCTGCCACCCCACATGGTGACTATGGTGGTTATGCTAAGAAAACGTTGTTGCATAATACAGTAAAGTCACGATCACTGTGAATATCATTCAACCGACTGTCATCTTCAGTGACTACTCTTTGGAGCCCATAACAGGATGAATAAATGAAGATGGAGAATATCAAGCAGAAGTTTTCCCTGCTTAAAGGCATATGCTAAAGAACATGCTAAATCTAACCTGACAGAAACTAAAAGCAGATCTGAATGCAATAAATCCAGAATGTTAGGGTATCTGAAGAAAAGCTAAAAGATAAACTGCTAGATTTTTTCTTTTCTTCTTCAAGAATTGTTTAGAAATTGATGCTAAGGGTCACAGATCTTTGCTCCTAATCCAGTTCCAAGTGATGTTTGAAGGACACTTATTCTTAAATTTTTCAGATTGATAGCAAAAAGAATACAGTGAGCACATAATGAAAAAAAATATATATACTATTAGGAGGATATTTGCATATGATAACGCTTCTTCAGTATTCAGGCAAAAGGTGGTAGAATCAAAGTTAAGTCTCTTAAAGAAGAAGAAATCTCCATGAACTAGTAGGATTTCAGGCATTTTATGACATTTTCAGTCCACAATCCATGTCTCTAGGAACATGGCAAGGAAGTACACCCATCCAAAATAAAACAAATGGGTACCTTTATTAAGCAGACAATATATAAAGATCTAGTTTCTTTTGAACCAAGTCCACTTCCAAACTTGACTTCCACATGAATTACTTTTATACATTCAACATATATTAATGCAGCCAATTTACTTGGATAATCTCATCAGCTCTCAATTTACTATTTATTATCTTTTCAGTTGGTAAAGCAAATCACAGTACTTTGACTGTAACATCAATGCCATCATCAAATGCCATTGTCCGATATTTTGCTTTTTGGGAAAAGACAATATGCTGATGACACAACAGAACGAAATTTCTGGAAAAAAAAAAAGAAAAAAAAAAAAAAAGGATGTCATTGAAAGAATTAACCAAAACCCTGAAAAATTATGAAACCAAGAATGTGCCAGATGATAGAAACAGAAAAAGAAAAAGGTTGCCAGTTTTGTTTTATTGTTTTATGATATGCATGTAAAAGCATATGTGAAAAGATAACACTGTTAATGTGCTTTTATACATTACTGCTATTGCTGCTGTTTTTAATAATTAAACCAACAAGAATTTTTTGCTCTTCCACTACTATCTGTCCAGGGCAAATGTACATTAGTTAATTTACATAGGATTTACAACATGTCTACTTGTAAACTGAAAAGAAATATCCTTTGAAACAATAAAGCATGACATTCAGATGAATTTTAGATGACTTTTTTGACATGCAAGTGGTTAAGTTAATGAAGCCTACATACTCCAACACATATTCTGTTTGCAGTAGGAAAGGATGACTTGCCATTCCTGGCCATACCACGTGTTCATGGTTAGTGCATGCTAAAGAAAACTATGAAAGACAGAGAGAATGAGAAAGTTATAAATTAATTTTAATTCCTAACAGTTTCAGCCTACATAGTAAAGAATAATAATATTTTTTACTAAAAAAAAAAAAAGAATTTTAAAGAAAAATATGGAGATGGACAGCCCTACTGATTTTCTGATAAAAACATAATAAAAAAGGCATTGCCAGCTAATTCTGGTCTTTGTATCACATATGAACAATAAAATAACTGAAAGCTGAAATTTCTATACTTATCATCTTCATTCAAAACAATAATAATAATAATAATAATAAGACTTGAAATCCCTGAAATACAGAAAGTTATTAAAATATATGACATGCAGTCATTTTCTGATTTCATTCATCTTATATATTCACTCACAAAAATGTAATCAGGTAAAAATCCATGTTGTACTCTCTCAGAACATTTTTAGCTCCATCTGTAATGTACACTAATTATAGATTCAGTCAAGATAAGATATACAGAAGTAAGAATGTAACATTCAGGAGATCAGCATGTCCACAGAACTTACTGCTAAGCAGAGATAATAGGTGGAAGAGCACTACTGAAATTCTGGCATTCTTGAAAGTCATATCCCAAAAGTTTTGATGTTTGTCTTGAAAGCCAGCAGTGAAAATGATGTTATCAAACTGAAAGATGAAATGTTGTTTAAGAAAAACATGAATTGGGTTTATTTCTGTGTGTGCTCTAAGGAGTAGACCATTTTCTTAACATTTGCAGTGTTCCAACTGTGCCCATCCCCTGGATCTGCAGGACAGAAATTGTGTTGATTTGCCTTTTCTCTAGAGTTTAAAAGAAATTGAGAACTGGTACACAAGCATTTGTAAAGGAGGACTGTTGGGTACACTCCTTTTTCAGAAAGAGGAAAGAAAATTAAACAAACATACAGAACTCTGTATTTATGGATATTTATGATTACATTCTGCACTATTTTCTAAGTGATTTCTACATAGAGAATTCACAAGAAGTCTAAATATAGGCTGTAATTCCATTTCAATTGTTCTGCAAGGAGAATTTCACCTATTTACATGTACGCCTCATCACTCTTTACAGCTACCTGAATGGAGGTTATAGTGAGGTGGGTGTCATTCTCTTTTCTCAGGTGACAACTGATAGGATGGGAGGAAATGGCCCCAGGTTGCATCAGGGGAGGTTTAGATTAGATTTCAGGAAGAATTTTTTCACAAAGAGGGTGGTTATGCATTGGAACAGGCTGCCCAGGGAAGTGGTGGAGTTGCCATCCCTGAAGGCATTTGACAGACATGTGGATGTGGTGCTTAGGGACTTGGTTTAGTCGGTAGTGTTACATGATGGTAGAACTTGACGATCTTAAGGGTCTTATCCAACCTAAATGCTTCCATGATTCTACAAAAGAAAATTATCTGCAAACTAGTACAGTACATATACAGCACTATTCTGGCTTTTTTGATATACTCTTCAATATATTTCCCATGATACATTCAAACTGGTGACCACATTAAGCACAATGAACTACATACTTACTTTCCAAGCTCACATTCTATTTCAGGCAGACTAGTTGGCAATGGTTTCTCTACAGTCAGCTTCAGTGCATACCAAAACTCTCCAACCATGTCTGACAGGAATATGACACTAAAAACAGATACATAAACTTGATATGACACAGATATTGTATAGACAATTGAAAACGCAGAGACAAAAATCCAGGAAAATTCAGCAAGTTCAAAACAATGAGTTCTTTAATTAGCTAACAGCTTTCCCATTACACTTCTCACTGGTATCTGAATTCAGCTACCAAGAACCAATACTATTCACAATTACTAATACAACAAAATGTCTTCATTTTTCATAGCTTTATAGCATGAAAGGTATTTTTATTTTTCAAAAGCACAGCTCAAAAACATTTCAAATGTTAACTTACAAAAGTAAGCTTTAATTTCATTTTAATGTGTGTTTTCTTTCTAGCCATTTTGTTCTTAAAAAGACAAAGAAATAGAAATAATATTCAACTATTTTAAGAAGGAAAACCTTTTAAAATCTAGTGATTAAAATGAGAAATAGATATAGACACATTTATATAAGCATGAAAAAGAGATATGTTTCAAAGGAATATTCAGTATACTGTTTTGATATACAATCAGATGTCATGATATACATCAAATGTTGTTTGCTGCTTGGTGAGGTATATACAGCACTATGTTTCTGTGACAGACGTTCTAACACATTCCATTCCTACTACAGACTTGTTTCACTATTTCTTGTATTATTTTATTTTATTTTACATTTTATTTTATTTTATTGTTGTTTTTCAGTAACAATCATAAGAATGTTAAACGAAAGGATAGTAAGCATATTAAAACCTATATGAAATACACCGTGAAAATCCATGACACATTAAGGACCAGCTCTTGTTGTAAATGAGAGAGAACTTTGTCTGTTCCATGACTCTATGTTTCCAGACTATCCTCTGCACCAACAGACCCTTTAAAGTGAGCATAAACTAGCTTTGGAAAGAACCATCCAGTTGTAACAGGACAGCTGTCACAAACACTTTTGCAAAACTCTTCCCTGCTGTTACCATAGCAAGGGAAACAGAGCATAGCTACAGAAAAAAAATAAAAATAGTGTGGCTGTGTGTCGAAGTACCTTTGTCCAGCTGTAATTGTATCCCTTTGGAGATACTGGAATTTAAAGCAACTATTAGACAGCTTTTTAGTAAACAGCATAATTTTATTGAATATATACAGGTGTGAATCATGTCATCTTTGCATGACATCTAGCCCAAAGTTTCATCAATTAAAACAAACCTTAATCTTATTATTTGGATGTTCTGCACTTGAAAAATACTAGAAATAATGTATAGTATGAAAAACTGGAGTCTATGCACCTTCAGAATACTTTTATTTCTACAACTTCCCTCAGGGGAAAAAATTACAAGGGGGATAACAGTAGTAATTTCTATAAAATGGTATTGCTTGAAAACTGTATTGGGTGATGATACCTGACATTATTCTGGTCTTTGGAAAAATCAATAGAATCAAATTGAACAAAGACTTTGAAATACATGGATTTGGGCTTTGTAGATATTATGTCTGTGAACACAGTTGTCCATCTCCCTCCTCAAAGACCCTCTCTTCCCACCCCACAATCACTATTTTTTGAGAATTGTTTAATACAATTGGAAAAAAATTTTCAATCAGTCCTTCAAATAAACAACGGTTTACTAATCAAATTCCATGAAAACAAGCTTTACAGTTCTGCATTCTTCAACTATTAGATGAACTTATTTAGTTGAATCTAAGACCAAGAGGTCATCTGTCCTTGTATTCATAATTATCATATCGCATAGTCTCTTCTGGATTTCCAATGTAATGAAACATTTTTAATCTAAAACTTCCCCATATTCATTAAATACATCATTACTAATTAATGGAAGATTCTGAAGCTAAATGGATTTACATGAAGACTGTTAAAGAGTTCTTAACCTGTTTTTGGTTGTGTTGCTACAGTTTAGTTCCTTCTGAGAAGCAAAATGAAATCATTTTATTCCCTTTGTGGAATTTAAAAAATTACAAAATTAATGATTTGTCTAAATATTTCAGAGGGAACTTCTAACGTTAAGTAAATATCTAAAATGTTGTTCAGTGAATTCTAGTGAACTAGAATAACTAGGGGTTATTCTATGGCCTGTCAGTCCAGATTTTCCCCTCAGAGGCAGGTTGCTGTTCAGGATACAATACTACTTTCCCCTTCCCTCATGTTTACTGAGATATCTACATCAAGGTTTTAATGAAAATAGTTCACTTATTAGTACAAGAGCCACAACAACCACGAGTACCAAAACTCTGTAACTTACCTTTCATCTGAAGTGCCAACAACAGCTGGAGAAAACTTTAGTTGATAAAAAAATGTTTGTTTAGGTGAAAGAGTAAAAGATTTTTGTCCAGAAAGTGACTGATTCTCCAACACCACACTCAGCTGGAGAATTTCATCTGTAGGATTCATGATAGGAATATGAATTCCAACACTATTCTAGGAAGAAAAAAAAATACATTAAAAAAAAAAAAACATAAAAGATACCTCTCAAACAAGTATAGGATGCTTATATATGATTTTTCCTTATGCAAACACAGGTTACACTTCATGTGCATGAACTTCATGTTCATATCTGAACAAACCCAAAAATGAGAAGTTGTATTAAGATCCAATTGAGCCAATGTTCCAATTGTAGACTCTTTAATTACATAGATAAGGAAAAGTCCCAGTCTCCTAGACAGTCTGCATTTCAACAAGCTACTTTGCCTTCCAAGATATGGTTGAGACTTGCCAAAATACACCTTTCAGGCAAATCTGCTGTTGTCCCAACATGGTACATTTTCCAATCCAACTCTCACCAGCCAAGCACAGCCATTTGAAAATATCCATTTTGCAAGCTGGCTAACACCAACGGACTGAATTCTGCAGGATCTGTTAATCTTGATTATTAAGTTACATCATGATAATTAGTATTAAAGCAACAACATGCTAAACATTCCCTCTCTCATTTCTTTTTACCATTTTTATTAACAGTGGTCCCTGTATCTTTCTGGTTTAAGTCTATTGACAATTCAGGCAAGGACTATCTTATCTTGACTATCTGGAAAATATGGCTGCTCTTAAAGACCCATATTATATTCCCATTATTATAATACAAAGGAGCCTCTATGGCCTGATTAGATAAATATATGCATACTTTTTACTTTGAGCATGTTTAAGATGAGCAGCAATTGGGCAGAGGCAGCTCAATCCACACAGCTGCTACATTGCATTCACAAGCTGCTTTTGAACCTGCTATATTTCGTCAGTGTTCCAGTAATTCTCTTCTTCATTTTAAGGTTATAAATAGCGTACATCTACCCTATGTACCTTATATGTATAAATATCAACACACTTTATGAAACTGAACACTTTAAACAGACAGAAAGGAATATACTAATGAAGGAACACTACTATCACAATTCAGGATACAAACCTGCTGTTTAAAAGAAATATATGTTTTATTTATATACGTTCATCTGTATAAAATATGCACAATCCAAAACCAAATATATGTGTATATTTCTCTGTATCTATATTTATCTCTATTCCTATATTTGTCTCTTTCCTCTGTTCTAACAAAGAAGCTTATTTCAAAATGCTTTTTGTTTATTGGGGGTGGTGGTGGTGTTTTTTCTACATACGATGATTTACTTCTTACAGTAAAATTTTGCCATATATATTCTTTTAAAAGTAAATAAATAGAACTGCAACATGAAAGGAGAAAAAGATACCGTTAAAATTACTAATACACTAAAAACTGAGCATGAAATACTTTACAACCCCTCACACAGCTGTCTCACTCTGCTTTGAGCCTGCCTATGGTTTGGTAAACTCCTATATAATTACATTTATAGAAAATGATTACACGAACACACATAAAATACATTTAATGTTCTACAGATGGTGAGATTACACCCACAGTTTAAATCATTCAAGTGCCTCGCATCAGTAAGATGGGACTTAAATTTGCAGTAAAATATTTTAAAGCTCAGATTAATATTTTTTATTAGTGTAAACAAAATTCTAAATCTATCTACCATTTTATTGCTAAAAGGTTCATAATAATTGTATAGTAAAACACTTGTACTGTTTTGACAAAATACTTTTCCAGTAGAAAGAAAATATTGAGCTGCTTATTTAGGAGATAAGCACCTGCTATCAAATAAATAAATTAATAAATAAATAAATTTAGCCTTGTTCACAAAGGAGATTTTATATTGCCCACATTAGCTTAAAGGAAAGTAGTGCTCACTTGCCAGTATAAAAGAATGCCTAGGGTTATGTATTTCCCTGAATTCACAGAATTACAGAATGGCAGAGGTTGGCAGGGACGTCCGAAGATCATCTGGTCAAACTCCCCTGCCAAGCAGGATCACCTAGAGCACATTGCGCAGGATGGCATCCAGGCGGGTTTTGAATATCTCCAGAGAAGGAGACTCCACAACCTCTCTGGGCAACCTCATCCAGTGCCCTATCACCCTCACAGTAAGGTTCTTCCTCAAAGAATTTCCTGGGAAAATTGCTTGGAATTCTTATAAATGTTTCACAAACCTGCTATGGCATGGACGGTGATAAGAGTAAATGTGTATGTGTCAACAGAATTCATATATACTGCATATTTTCAGGCCGTAGTGGTTTCTTTCAAATCCTTGTTATGGAGGCATAATACTAAGATATATCGCAAAATGGGCATCCAATTGCCAAGGGTATTATTTTTCATGAAAGGACAATTTTATCAAAAGAAATGCAAAGGAGAAATATCATAGGCATTTAGATCCACATTTCAGTATTGTGGTTTTTGCAACATTTTGACAAAGGAAGAAAATAAATGTTGAAAAAATAATATGAGAATTAATCTCACTAGTCTTCAAACTGCTCCTTGTATCAAGATTGCCAGTGCCCAAGATTGCACTGGCAATTGCACCAGAATGGTGCAATATGTCCTTTTTTCTAATTCCTTTAAAACTTCTTGTGATCCACTTTGTGTCCAGTATAGAAAAATTAAAATAATCAAGGTAAGGTAAAATATAATAAAAAGAAATATAAATACTAGATAACATTTATTCTCCGTGGAACTTGAAAAAACAATTGACTGCTTATACTTTATCCTATAATAATAGCCCAAGTGTTTGTATAGGTCTAATTCTAATATTCTATTATCAAGACTTTGCTTCAAAAGATGCTTAGTAGTATCAATTGATATTTTGTGATATTATATGTTTTTGCTGAGTTATTTTCCTGGCATATTTTATACCAAAGATTTTCTGATCATCCCATTCTCTGCATCCTTCTTTTAGCAACTGTATCTTTAGATTCATAATATATAAATTTATATGCTATGAATATGTACACTGCACTGAACTATGAACTAATGCTCCACTAACTTTGACAAGATAGCTCACAGAAAGATGGACATTTTAAAATCATTGTGCATAGTAATCTTATCTATGTTTGAACTTTAATAATAATTCTATTCTAACCACCATCAGGTGCCAATTAAAGTGGTCTCTGGGCAAAGTTTCTGAGAGCCTAACTACATTTCGAAGTGTTTTAGAACAATTGTGTTCAATTAAAATCCAGTTTCATTATGGAGATGACATTAACTCCACATCTATTTGCAGCTTTTCCAGTAAAAGGACACTGAGGAAGAAGCATTTGTACCTGCTCCTAAATTTTCCAGGCTATTGCTCAGAAGAAATTATTTAACTCAGGTAAGTGGTAAGAATTTTAGCTTGATAGACCTGGTGAGATAACAGCAGAAATTCTTCTCTTTGTAGGTCCTTGTCTAAATCATTGTTCTGACAAGTAACAAGTGACTTCTTTCTCTTGGCTGCACCTGATGACAAGCAGCAATGTTGCTTACTCACAAGATTGAACTTGCAAAGGTGGCAGTAACATTGAAAAAATAGCTCTTGGCTTTCTACCTACACTGGGCCCAAAAAGATCAGAGCAATCAATGTCACCATCAGTGTGTCTGTATGTTGGTAGGAAGTTAGAGTTTCCTTTTGTGTCCTCCTACAATCTTAAATTAGTATTTCATTATTATTTGATTCCTTTTCTTGGAATAAAAGAAGCTGAAAAGAACATCACAGCAGAGTTGATGTCAGAGTTTCAAAGCTGTGCTGAATGCAGTTCAACCCGAATTGGTCAAAATAGTTGTAGAAATCAGAGCTGGCTCTTGAACTGATGGTGCAATAAGCCTCCAACGCACACTTCTCCTCACCGCTGCTCAACCACCCCTACACACCACTTCTAGTCCAGACCCACATGTCAACAACCAGCCAGGTCTTTCTCTCGTGGATCATTCAGACCAATGGAAGTCCTTAACCTCAGATGTCTGGAGCGGGTGAGTGCTTTTAGCTTTCTACTGACTCATAGTTTAATGGAGTGGATCTTCATCAAGTGAACCATCTCCCTCTCCATATAGCTCCATTTTTTTTTCTCTCTTCGATATAAACCGTTAGCTGAGATAACCCTCTCCTTTCCTTATAGGGGAATGATGACATAACATTGCTATATCTTACTGCTGTGTCTTCACATTATACTTGGCATATTTTGCCTTAAAAATATTAGTTTGCAAAAAGGCACTAACCGCTCATCAATAGTTAAGTCTTTATCATTACAGCAAATTTAACTACTTGAAGTCTAGAAGTAAACACCTTAGGTAAATTATGCTTTTTAAAAACTTGCTTAGTTTTGAACCCATTCTTATCACTACTATAGTAAAAGAAACAAACTAGAAGAAAAAAATTATGCACACGACATCTAATATTAGAGGCTAGTAGTGCAACGAGTTCCAAGTGTAAATTTACATATAAATTTACATGTAAAAATCACAATAAATTGAATTTCTTTTAGCTGAAATGGGCATTAAATACCTACGAAATAATGCCCTAAAACAGAATACAGTGACTATTAGTTCATAAATTATTGTAATAACTCTAAGCTCACCAACTACAGAATCCTACACTATTATCATCTTCCTAGAGGCTAGACACTGTAGTGACCAAAGAAACTGGGGAAAATGTGTTGTAATAGATGATTGCTAAAAATTCCTTTCTGAAATTGAAGGAAAGGAGGGGACTGCAAAAGTTTTATGTTTTTTGACTCTGTTGTGGTTTAACCCTGTTAGGAAGCTAAGCACCAAAAAGAAAAAGAACTAAAAAACAGAACCAAAAGGAAAAAAAATAAAATGATCAATGCAATTGCTCACCAGCAGCTGACAAATGCCTAGCCAGTCCTTGAGCAATGTCAACCCCTGCCAGCCAACTACCCCATTTTTATTGGTGAGCAAGACACCATAACCATATGGTATGGGATATCCCTTTGGTCAGTATGGGTCAGCTGTCTTGTCTGTGTCTCCCCCAGCTTCTTGTGCACCCCCAACTTACTAGTAGGCAGCTTGAGAAACAGAAAAGACCTTGACTGTTTGTAAGCACTGCCCAGCAACAGCTAAATCATTGTTGCATTATCAAAATGGTTTTAATCACAAATCCAAACCATAGCACCATGTGAGCCTAGATGAAGAAAATTAACTCTATCCCAACCAAACCAGCACAGACTCGGACTCTGTTATGTCCTCAGCTCCACCAAAGGAAATATTCTCCCTGAGAAAAACAAATCAAAATTATATATTACAATGCTTTTAAAGACATACAAGATAAGCCAATGCACTAAATATGTACATATCTGGACTTCATGCACACCAGTTTTGTCCATCTGTTTGATGCTTTATATATATATATATATATGGTACAGATAGATAGAATTTGTAACAGCAACTTGAGATGAATTACAAGAGAAATGTTATATTAATGTACTTATAAAACACATGCCTGACAAGGGGATACAGACTTTCTCAAAGTCAAATTAACATCCCAAGTTCCCGTAACTGAGAAACAAATAACTATGCTTATATCTTAATGATTACTATCCTTATATCTTAATGAATATTCTTTTACTTTTGAAATCAAGGCCACCTCTGAGTCCATGTAGACTGAAACTCAATAATTCTCCATTCTCCTGAGACCACAGGCAGATTTCTTTTTCAGATCCAGCAGTGTGAGATGAAAAAATTATCAATTACAGCTACTTTTCACCAGGGTGAAAAAGTTGGTGCTTTCAGTGATCAGCTTCATTGGCCTAGCCACAGTATAAAGGAACCTGGCTTTTCAATGCTGAAGCGGGTTAGAGAGCACTATCAGAAACATATAACAATAGGTTAATCTTTCCCATTAGCACAGCCAATACAGAAGGAGATATCTGCTACTGTGTTAATGTAACAAAGGACCAAATCTATCTTCAAGGGATTTTAAAGGAAAATAATTTACATTTATTCTGTCAACACTATTTTTGGGAAGCATGACTCAGCAATTGATAGATTTTTGTAAAGATCCTATTCATCATTCTTATAGGTCACCTTGCTGTGCAGATGCATGTAGTATATGAGGTGTAGATTAGAATCCCAATAATGGAGAACAGTTTGAATCAAATCAGTAGATGCTTTTGCAGTTCTTGTTCGACAGAACTATTTTGGATGACTGACACTTGAGTAAATCCAGGCTTCATCTGTCAAAAAGAGACATCTGTCTTTTCTCCAAAATGTCCAATCTACTTCACATACTATGTCATATCTGTATTGCCAGAGCAAAATACCACTTTCTATAGCTTAAACTCAGTATCACTCAATAAAAGCATTAGAAAGTGCAACATTTCTAAGTTAGAAATATACTGCACTTAGATAATGAAATCAAAGCAGCTACCAGCTATTACTGAATTTCCAAAGCATCAGTTATGTCTCTTGTAAAGGTAATATGCAATATACAGAGACATTTGCCCCAAATCAGCCCTCAAAATAGCAGTGAACACCATTTGTAACTAACCTTTTCTTTCAGGGAAGCCCAGGAGATGTAAAATTTTAGGATGATTTCAGTTTCTAAATAACTTCTAATATATCTGATAGTTAACAAAGAATGTCTTTTACAATCATTTCTCTCAGAACTAGACTAAATCTTACCCACAGAGATACTAGTGAATGACAATCAGGAAAATATTTAAGAAAATCTTTGTAAATGTCTTAGCAAAACAGAAAACCAACCAACCAACCAAACAAACAAACAAAACATGAAACAAAATATGAGATCTACAAAGTTTAGTTCCTGAGCTAATTGTATCCACCCATATAATGCTACAACAAACGGACAGCTGCGATTCTTTTCTGCTTGTCTCTGATTTGTTTTCAAGTGCTATATGTATTTGTTTTCAAGTGCTGTAAATTCACAGTTCCAATAGATTGCAACGGGCTTTGGAAGGCTTGGTGCGTGCTGATGATTTCTGCATGTTCATAATGACATCAGTGAATGAAACAACAAAATTAATTCTAGGAGATTATTCTAAAAGCATTTAGTTAGCATATTAGATGTTGAAACTAGTATTTGTACCATGGGCGTACTGTCCTGTATTGAAAATTTGATTTGGTGAGGTCAGGAAGCTCCCTCTGGCATGAAACTACAAACATGACAAAGATTACATCAGTGAAATGCTGAGCTATGAGATAGCTCAAAACTGGTGTGCTCAGCTCATAGAGACCAAAAGGAAGTGAACAATACTTCTTATATTCCAGTGCTTCCAAGACTTTCAAAAGGACTCAGCAAAATCATACTTACAGCCACTTATCAGAACCTAATGATAATATGGTATAATAGCAGTAATGACTGATTACTACATACTTTAAACATCATTAATGACTCCAGTTACACCTCTGGAAGCAAATATTCTACTGTGTACTCCTACTCCCAGCTCATGGACATATGAGCTATCCAAAGGTACTTTAGTTTTTAAAACTAGTAAATAACTCCGATAGAATTTCATTTTATTTAATTTTATGACCATGGCGATGAGATAATTTACATCTCAGCTACACAATCAGTATCAAGTTGCTCAATCAGCAGAGATAAAATACTAATTAATTTGTCTGTCTTAGAGCATGCATCTACAGTAATTCTTATTCTGTAGGTCTAAAAAGAGAATTTGAAATCGGTAAGGAAACAAGTTTCTTTGTGATTTAAAAGACTGGCCCCATAATTCCATGAAGATGATCAGAGTGCTGGAGCACCTCTCCTGTGAAGAAAGGCTGAGAGAGCTGGGGCAGTGCAGCCTGAAGAAGAGAAGGATCTGAGGAGACCTTATTGCAGCCTTTCAATATTTAAAGGAGGCTTAGAAAAAAGACGGAGAGCAGCATTTTACTTGTGCAGATAATCATAGGACAAGGGGGAATGGTTTTAAACTAAAAGAGGGGAGATTTAGATTAGAGGTTAGGAGGAAATTCTTCACTCAGAGGGTGGTGAGGCACTGGAACAGGTTGCCCAGAGAAGCTGTGGATGCCCCATCCCTGAAGGTGTTCAAGGCCAGGCTAGATGAGGCCGTGGGCAACCTGATTTAGTGGTGGCATCGGGGTTCGAACTAGATGATCTTGAAGGTCCCTTCCAACCCAAGCCATTCTGTGATTTTATGATAATTATTGCTGGCATGAAACATGTAGAGGTATCGAGCATTCTAGAACAAAAACGAAATTGTCATAGTTTCTATTGAGAACAACATTAATTCTCCAAGTGTAGGCAGAGACAAATTCATGCCTTCCCAAATCCTAGAAAATCTTTTTTCTAAAGCCAACTTTATTTTTATATATATATATATATACACATGCAGTCTAGGGAGCCAGTTCTCTTACTGTGACATAAAGGATAAGATAAACTTTAAAGATAAAAATCTCTCATACAGAAAGAAATGCTGCATTATTAAATTTGTCTTCCATATGTGATATATTAGAGGTTCTCAGAGACTAGATTAACAATCTGTTCTACACATTCCCTCAGTATTATCAGAATCATTTCTCTAAAAAAGTAATGTAAGTTCACTATATCACAAGCAATATCTATTACTAAAATTAACACCAAAATATATATTATATATGTTTGCTACTAGATCTTCTGAAGGAGCTAAAATTAGAGCAGTCTGAATGAAGGCCCACTCTTGCACTTCTCTGGGTCTCTGTGTGCAATTTGGCCAGTTCTGCTGTCACCCAGAATGCAGTCTCTCTCCCTCTTCATGGGGCAGAATGGGAAGGATGTAGAAGAGAGAAAATGTTTAACAAGGGAACCATGGATTTACAAGTAAAAATGTAAAAAACTTTAAATACTGATGTCTCTGTATTCCTGTGTTCAGTTTTGAGTACCTAGCAGATGATCTTGCAAGGGAAAGGACTACTATCACAAGCCCCTGAAACATACTTTTATTTTGCATATCCATATATCTGGATGTGAGCCATTATTTCATCATATATCCTCTACAGAGTAAAAGGTATCATCCCAAGATTGAAGTTTTAAAACGTAGGTAAATATCAATGAGGTTGTATTCCTCAATTGTTTTATTCATCCTACAGTCACCATCTGCTCTGTATGGATCACACAGAACAGACTATTGCATTTGTTTTTCTAGAGACTGCCAAAAATAATGAGGCTTGAAAGTTGGAAAGAGCTGGAACCAGTAATGGAAGCACCCTGACTATTCTTAGATGTTCATGTAAATATCTTGCTAAGTGTGAAGATTACGACAGTGATCTTTTCAAATCATCACTGAAAAGTGCAGAAACAGTGTATAAGTGGCACAAATCTGGGAGCTATTGCAAATGGCAACAGTGGGACAAGTTTTATCACAGCAAGAACTCTAATGGAAGAGGGGGTGGGTAGCATATGTTTCCAAGTTACAATATCAACTTTTCCTTACTCATATGGCTCTCAGGGACTTGAGAGAGACTTGGCAGAAAATAGACTAAACTATTGTCTCCACACTTGTGTAGAAACCAAACTCAATCCCTTCCAGGCATTTGGTTTTATTAAAGCAGAAACTCATAACTCACTGTTCAAAACAGACCTTCGCCTCTGGCTTAGTTCTACTGTTCAGATAATACCTGCAGCTCACACATTAGATATTTCCTCTCAAGAAAGCCAATGCTATTTTTTAAATACATGAATGGTTAGAAACTCTCTTGCCCCAGCGAATCAGCAATATACACTTAGACTTTTTTACATGAAATAGACAGCCACTGAATCATACGTGTGTCCAACACAATAACTGCCATCCTTTTAGGCATTTTACATAAAAAGCTTAAGATTCTGAGTACTTGTCGACCTCTACACACAGTCTGAATAAAGCCACTATAATATTTGCAAGCCAAAGTTCAAACTGCTAAACTTAAGTTTAAAGTCAATTTTTCGAAACAGTCTGAGACTATGAGCCTAAACTTATCAGACTAAATTCAACCTCTCTACTACTGTTCCCAATTCAGAAATCCATAGTAAATACTGTAATAAAATATAGTAACCAAAAAATTGTTTTTGTTATTTGTTTTGTTTTGAATTGTTACAGTGTTGTCAATAGCTGAAGATATTTAATCAATTGGTAAATTTTTTAAAACATGGTTTTTCTCTACATTTAGGACTAAGGAAATTACAAATGTACAATTTAAAATAACTAGAAGTGTTATTTAATTACTAATCACGAGCAAGAAATATTCATGAACAAATTGTAATTTGTCATTTGAAAGCTTCTTGCTTTACTCTATTTGCCTTATTAATACAAACAATTGCTATTACTTTCTACATGAAATGAATAGTACTAATTTGTAATCTACTTTTCTCTCAAATAAGTTTAGCTGGAATTTTTTCAATTAAAATATCTGCTGTTGGGAACCAATTGTCTGAACTTTAAGTTACAAGCTTTTTTATAACTCGCACTGGAGAATAAACTAGCACAGTCTCTATGCTCAGAATGTTTTTGGCTTCTCTTTTAACATTTTAGTTGCAATAATTTTCATATTCCTTCAAGGAAATTGAAATCAAACAACAGATTCATTCTAAAAAAGCTGAAGAACAGTTTTCAGACAGTAACAGACATAGGTCCCTCCTTTCTAGGAAAGAGGATGATTACATAAGTGCCAGAGGAATGTCCATACTGTCACAGCTATAGTCATTCCTTACTTTGATTCAAATAGAAAAGATCTGTTTTACTTATCTAAAATATATTCAAGTCTAAAGTTGAAATGCCAACTAAAAATGAATAACAAGTAATAATTTAGTAATTCCTGAGTTATTACATAATAATGTAATAAGCAAGTAATTTCTGAGTTAATAGCATCCTCTGAGCTTCAGCATGGCATCTGTTTTCAAATCAAATCCGTAATCAACTAGTTTTATATACTGACATGAAATTTCTGATTCAGATGCTGTTTGAGAATATTGGTATGTGTGAATGATTTTTTTGCTCATTGTAATGATGCCATTTAATTATCATTTGCCGCCTCACAAGCTGTGCACGCTATCCATAGAAATAAAGCAGAAATGGAGAAAAGCTAGCTGCTTCAACCCATGCACTATAAAATGGTATTTGAATTTCACTCCAGCATTTTAAAATAGTATCCTGGTAATGGGAAGACAGAAATGATATTTTGGAAAGCAGAGATATTGTTACATTTTGTGAGACTAGTAGCATCCCTACCAAGATAGTCTTAAGTAAAAGGTACAGCTTCCCATTACATAGATGGATAAAGGCTAGAGGAACGGAATGAATAATAGAGATCCCTTCTTCATTTTTTCCTCATATTACACAAGGAAAACAGTGAGTTCACACTACTCATTAACTCACACTAATTGCAGACAGTAAAAGCAGTAGAAGTACTAATTTTCCTGGCAAATCACAAAAATGTCAGGAAAGGTTTAGGGGTAATATTTCTGCAAACAAACAAACAAAAAAATCCTCAGATCATCACTTGTAAGAGCCTCCAAACATAGTGTGAAAATCTAAACTTAATACAACTACATTTTTTGGAGAAATTGTTTTCTCACTGTGCTCTTTGAGATTCCTCTGATTGTTATTTAAAAAAAACACACCTACAGAGTGCATATGCATCCACATTCTGTCCTGAGCTGAAAATCTAACACAAGTTATACTGATTTGAAACACTGAGATATATCCACGGAACAGAGTTCATATACTAAGTTTTACTTTCAGTGACAAATTTTTAATACCTCATTCACTAAGTTATATTATCATTATTCCAGACAGCATCAGTGAGCAAACAGATAGATAGATAGATAGATAGATAGATAGATAGATAGATAGACAGACAGATAAAAGAAGAAAGAACTAACTTTCTCTGTGGACTTGGTCTGTTTAATGATTGAGCAAAAAAAAATGCTCTTGTTTTGATACATCAGCCACAATAGTAGTTATGGACTGAGTGACATAGTAGTTTAATTACAAGCAAATTATTCATTTGACAGTTATTATTCATATATATGACCACTCATCTGGCATAGATAAAACATCCCTCTAGTTACTTAGACCTATCCTTACATTTTTGTTCAACAGTAGTTAGTGACAGCTCAGCTGTCATCTTGGGATCTGCATCAGATCCCTGCTGTGCTATCATAGGAATGATTAATGCATGTGTAGGGAAAGGAGGGGATTAGTAGCTGCTATATATTTATAAAAAAAAAATGCATTAGCATTCTAATAAATCTAATAATTTACCCTTCTTTTGACAACTACTTACTTTATAGGCTATACGAAGATGTTCTGGTCTGAATTATTTCCAAACTGCTTTTAGTTAGAGTAATTAATAATTACAACCTTCCCAAATTTGTTTTTCTTCCACAAAACATGTTGCCATGGTTCTTTTACAGAATGTTACTTTTTATGCTACCAATTGTTATGAAAGCACGTTCTAAAAATTAGTCTTAAGGCATGGTTCATAATTCAGGTTACTCATTTTTTGAGAATATGATCCAACTATCATCTATGTATGACAATATTCTGATTACAGTTTAGTACAGAATTTATGAAAAATTAAGGCACTATAGCTATGAATACACTGAGTGTCACCTGTCAACTGCCAAGTTACATAATTACAAAAGATACTCTTAATTATATGCTTTTTACACTTATCAAAATAGTAAATGAAAAATAATAAAAGAGACACACAATTTAAATTATAATTTGGATCTATTTTAAAACTGGTTGTATTTATAACAAGCCCTCCACATTATACTTGTCAATTGACATAATGCAGTTCTCAGGATATGCAAACTCCTGTTATAATAAACATGATGAGGTCTCTTTTGGCACGAAGATTTACAAAGGTCTGGGTGCAAAAATTTATCTATATTAGCATGTAGTGAGGCATAAAAAGGAGTAGTCATGTAGACCAAAACAGTTTGTGCTAAGTACCCAGCATGCATACAGTACAGTTTCCTGATTTTATTTTTTTTTAATTATGAGTAGTCCTGATTCACTCCAATAAAGTAAGCACCCATTAACTGTTGTAAAACATTAGGTGAGCTCATTGAAAATATTCTCCAGTTAAATTTCACCCAAAAAGGATTCAGTCCATGCATTCCTGGATTAGCGTGTGATATAAATGAAAGTCAGTAAGTGGGAATGATCAGGAGAGCCACCCCAGAAATATGCTATTCCTATGAACTGAAAGGCTAACACGGATGACTTATTTCTTGTGGGTCCCTTTCAAGTGATTAAACAAAAGGGGAACCATTCCTTGAGCCCATATATCTATCCTCAGAGTAGAAAAACATCACTGAGATGGCAAGGGTGCTACTTCTGATGATACACCTTATATATTAGAAGGGAAAACCATTTCTGGCACTGGGTGAGAAGAATTCGAAGAGTAGACCCCAAAATGGGACTAGTAGGAATTCCATATTCTTATCCACCCTCCCTTCCTTCTCAGCCTCCCCTCTAAAGAACAGAGTAGGATTTGATATGGAATGCCCAAACAATGGCTCCCTCTCTCTTTATACAGTAGGCTACATCATGCTAAGGTCAATCCAGTTTCAAATTGAATTGTTCTGAGCTTTCTGAGTTGCATTTCAAAATCTAATTGATAGTAACAACTGTGTGCTACTTGTCGCTTTCTCTTAGAATTCTAGAACAATTTTGCCACTGGCAAATGAACAGTATTTTTGTGATCAACAGAAATGTTAGTTCCACATGCTAAACTGCAGAATCTTTCTTGCAAACATCTGTGAGATAGCAAAGCACGCCCTGAGTTCTAAAATTCAGAATGAATTTGAAAGGGTGGTAGATATTGGAGGGGGGAAAAAAAAAAAAAAAAAGGAAAGAAAGAAAGAAAAAAACACCACTCTAATTAAGCCTACACTATGTAGAATTCACTAGTAGGGCAAAAAAAATGGTTGAAATATATTATAGAATTATTTTTAAAGTAAAATATACATTTAAAAGTTCACTTCTGTATCCTCTACTATCTCTACTGTTGCTGGTTTGTTTCTCTTGCTTTTGATATTATTTACCACAGGCTAGTCTTGACAAGACAGAACAGAATAAGAATACATTAATTCTTTCATGAAAGAAAAAAGAAATTCTTGGGCATACGATCACAGAGGATATTTTCTCCCTTTTGTGTGAACTACCATTTAGGTGACTTTTAATTGACTTGATAACTTTGTCAGAGTGAAATGCAGCCTAAAATTTGCACCGGAGAGAAAGACCAAAGGTGACACATCTCCAACATCAGTCTCCCTTACGTCATGTAGAACAAAACAAAACTTAGCGGCATTTTTCAAAACCATGGAACAGGTAATGAGGTACAAGTGGCCTCATAAATCCAAAATCTCCTTACTGAAATAATTTCAAGCACGGTGCTGTCCTGGAAAATGTTTATGGAAGTAGTACAATCAATGGAGTTTTTAATGACTGTAGGGAAATGTTCTCTACAGACCAGCAGTGCCAAGTAATGGAATGAGTTTTCAGGCTGGACTGAAAGGCAAAGGACATCAAAAAGAGACAGATTTAGTGTTTAGATTTCAGATTGACTGCTTTCATTACGACAGTTGGTGAAAAAATAGAATTTGAAGTAGGGCAGTGGCTGATGAAGTTGTAAGGTAAGTTTGGAGGTGTTCGTTATAAGCAGCAACAGGACTGAGTGGGTTATTTCAGTATTAGCAACACTGGATAATATCACGTCTATGGGTGCATCATCTAAGTGCTCATAAGGATACACAAGGCTTTGACAATCAAGGAGGGCAGGAATCCTTCACAGCTGGAATGCATCCCTACAACCTTTCTAGGCTTCACTAGTTGATCTAATTTCAATTATTACACCTGGTATTTATAAAATAAACCTGCATCTGACTAATCTACTTTTATTTCAATAAAGTCACTCTCATTTCTGTAATGGTGATGGATGCACTTAAGAGTGTTCAGAGCCTGGATTAGAAAGAATATCCAGATCATCAAGCTATAGGGCTCACAGCATCAATCATTTCTACTCCTGATAATGGTTGATGTATGCAATGAATCAGTACATTGTCTTGTTTCTTTCAGAGATGCAATTTACTATTATAGTCAAAACATTAGTTACTCATAGAAATTTTAAAAATTGGCATTATTGTCAGATGAAATAAACTGCACATGGTTGACAGCACAAAATTTATCACAAGTACTCAATATATATGCAGGAAAATAAGATGCTTTCATGTGATAAAAAATTGCATAATGTACTGTGCTAGCTTGGGCTTGGATAATGAACTTTCTTCATAGTAGCTGGTATGGGCTATGGTTTGGATTTGTGATGGAAACCGTGTTGATAAGATGATGCATATTGATAACATCATGATTTTATTTGTTGCTGAGTGGTGCTTACACAGAGTCAAGGTCTTTTCTGTTTCTCATGCTGCCCTTCCAGTGAGAAGGCTGGAGATGCACAGAAAGCTGGGAGATGACACAACCAGGACAGCTGCCCAAACTAACCAAAGGGGTATTCCATACCATATGATATCATGCTCAGCAATAAATACTTGGAGGGAAGTTTGTCAAGGTTTCCGTTGCTTGGGATTGGCTGGCCATAAGTTGGCTGGTGATAAATGATTGTGTTTTGTATCACTCTTTTTTTTCTTGAAGTTGTTTTTCCTTTGTTTCCTTTGTTTTCTTATTAAGCTGTCTTTATTTTAAGCCACAAGTTTTCTAACTTTTGCCCTTCTGATTCTCTTTTTCCATCCCCCTAGGGTCAGGAGGTGAGCAAGCAGTTGTGTAGTGCTTAGCTGCCTACCAGGCTCAAATCACAACAAGTACTTAAGTAGTTATCATATATGTCTAAAGACAACTTACTACATGAGATTTATCAGAAATCTTGATTAATCCATCATTTTAATCAAAGCATAATATAGATACATTATTGATTAGAGAATTAATATCTCTTCTCAATATTTTTTGGCTATGCTGTGGACCTTCTCAATTGTACAATATATAAAAAACAAATCACTCAAAAAAAAAAAAAAGAGAAGGTAAGCTGCATTTAAAATACATTGAAAAAAATCTACCTCCTTGACAATTCAGGGCCTAACTCAAGATAGCTTGCTTGATTCTTGAGAGTGAAATGAATAATGACGTCTTCCTAACACCGCTTCTAAGATTTCATTTGAATAGCTGGTATGGTCAGGCACTGTCATCAAGAAAGTTTGTCACAGATTGACTTTCGATTTAAGAAACTGCTCTGTTACAAATCACTTTAAAAGGTTAGTGGAATTTAGCACCTCTTGCTACTTTTCACCTGATACTTTTAAATGTAATTGATGGAAAACTGATTTTTTCATGTTGCATGGAAATTTTTAAGGATTTAAATTTCTAATCTTCAGGTATCACTTAATTTTCTCATCTTCACTTTGACTTATGTCAACTGAATAGAAACAAAAAAGGCTAACTAGTAGAACTGCTTTGAAAGCTCAGTTTTGATAGTCACACTACAAGTGCATCAAAAGAAGCAGTTAGAGGACAAGCACCGACAAAATCCAAATTTCTTTCTACCTTTCTGTACAGGTTTTATCCATTTATTTTCCTTATCACATTTGGAGAAATACTACAATAGTAAGATATGAAGTTCCAAGTGGGAACCATAAATAAGGATGAATAGCTTATCATACAATTCATCTTTGAAGAAAAATAATTTAGAAGAGATATTATAGAAGTCTACAAAATCATGAGTAGCATGGAGAGAGTAGATAGGTTTTAACTGTTCAATGATTCCTGTATTTCAAGAACTAGGAGGCATCAAATTAAAATAAAGGACACAGCTAAAAATGAAGGTGATGGCTCTTCACAATGGTCACATTGTGAAGGTGATGGCACCTCACAATGGTCAGTAAACACTTCAAATTCAAAGTCAAAAGAGAATATTAATGCATATACATAAATTTAAGGATATACCAGGCAGCTCAAGAAAGACCCTGAACTGAAAACCCTTAAAAGCCATGGAAGTATTATACTATATATACACAGTCTTGCTTTTTCCCTTGCCTTCTATTTCTGACAACACCTGGAGACAAATCCGTAGGTTCAGACCTTGGTCTTACCTGCAGACCTTACCTTACAGAATTCCCTATGGACTCTGCCTAGAATTTTCAGAGAGTCTGGTGAATTGAGGGTTTCAGAGAGATCAGTGAGTTTTAGACTTCAAGAAAAAAAAAAAAAGAAAAAAAAAAAAGGAGGAGAACAATCCACGACTTTCCCTATAATTACCTAAAGGATAAATACTAAGGCTGGGACAGTTCCGTGTTATTCAGGAATTATATGAAGGTCTGAACTTACAAGACTAATTGTCATCTGTTGTCTAGACTTCAAAGTGTTGTATCTCCCCAGAAAGTACAAGTGTTTTTTGTATGTGACTACTATGTTTCATAATGTTCCCATTCATTTTAGACTGATTTTATATATAATCTAAAATTGTGTATTGAACTGACTAGGTTGGCAAATTAAAAATAAGAGAAGAAAAGAGAGGAGAGCGAAGGGGAAAGGGAAAAATGGAAAAAGGAAAGGGGAAGGGGAAGGGGAGGGGAAAGGGAAAGGGGAGGAGGAGGGGAGGGGGAGGGAGGAAGAAAAAGACCTAAGAGACCCTGGTCAGAAAAATGAGAAATAAACCAGTGTTGAAGATCAATGAAAAAGAAGGAATAGACTATGATCTAGCCTTTGCTTGGAAATACAGGCATCTGGAATTACCATGAAGAGATCTTAAATGAATATTTGATTTTAAAATCAATATTTGCAAACTAGCAGAACCATGCATTTTTCAAACACAGGATATACATTGAGTACTGATGATCTGGGAGAAAAGCTGAGAAGTGGCAGATGTTTACTGTCCCAAAAAGTCTGAATGCAACATTATAAAACAGAATTAGCACTAGTAAGGGCCAAAGATGAGGCAGTTTCTTCTTTTTCAAAACCATTTTCTTGGTAGTAAAATTGAAGAAACCCATATAAGAAGAAAAAGAGATGAAAATGTGTTTATTATTCAAATACAGTATCAACCTTTTAAGCACTGAATCACACCATGGGTTGAATCAACAGCTGAGAAATCAGCTTGAGCTCTGACAAACACACAAGTTGCCACCCCTTTTCATACAATAAGAACTATCACCCCATCACGGCCATTACATTTCAAATAGATGCTCTTTTATGAAGTACAATAGGCTGTGTTAGCCTAAAGCATTTCCAAACCTCAAACATGAAACTGGATTCTACACGCAAAGAAAAAGTCATGAAAGTCTTACTAATGTCTATTACACTCATGGTTCCATGTGTCACGAGAATCCCATACTGCCCATTTTTCCCTGGATGCCCACCAGCCTCACCTCCCTGAGGACTTCCTCCCAGTCTGCAGGCTGTTACTGCATGTCTACCATTGAGACAAACAAGACCTTAATATACACCTCACTCATTTCAGAAAACTGTCCTGCCACTTTCCTCTGCTGTAGCCATTTTCTGATGTTTCAGGGATGGACAATACATTGTTTTTTTTGTTGTTGTTGTTTTTTGTTTTTATATAAGTGAGGAAAAATACTTCCAACATGCTGAGGATGAGTTTGTATCATATTTGACTGTAAGATACAGCTACAGCCACTGTCCAAATGCAGTGTCATTAGTATTTAAAATTTAATGTTGCTAATCTTTTTCTTTCCAAGGGTCAGGAAGGAAAAAGACAGATTTCAGGGTAAAAAAGAGATCAATGTATTCATTAAAACTGACTTGCTGATGTAGCAGATGTACCAGGTGTTTATGCCTTTTACAAATTTATCAGCTTTTAAAGCAATTTCAAGTCCTCAGCTTTACAAGACTTTTTAATGTCTAATGATTGCAGCAGTAAGATCTTTCAATGTTTTATTGTTCTCATTACTAGGGCAATCTATTCAAGATTAAATATTTGTCAGATTTAAATTTTTGTCCAATAGCTCTTCATTCATGTTGGTCAGCAACATGAGAATGAGAGTTCATTCTCTCTCTCTCTTTTTTTTTTTTTTTTTTTTTTTGGTAAACTAAGCTGCTAGAGATACTTAATACTCATATAACAAGGTCTGCTTTTCCAGTCCCCAATGCTTTTAATGGATTTCCTTTGATTTTCTTCCAGTTTTTCAACACACTTCTTAACCTATGAGAATCAGACCTCTGAATAATATTCTAACAGTAGTAGCAACAATGTTATTTGCTTTCTGCATGTATCTGAGCATTCTTTAGCAGTTACAGACTGTATTCGTTCTTTTTCTCAGCGTCACACTAACATTCTATAGTGAGGCATTAACTATGATAATCCCAGTCACTTACATTAGAGACATGCTCCTGCTCCAAAATGAGCTGCCTGGCACTTAACCAGTCAATTCAGATCACTCTGTAATAGTAACCATGTGTATTACGAGTCAACAATCTTTCTGTCATCTTCAAAATTCATCAGGAGAAGTGGGTTATTTTACCAGATCTCCCATAGAGATCTGAAGGGGTATAGCTACTTCTTTGCTGCCTTCATTTTCACTAGAAATCTCCCCATTCGAGTCAATAACTTCAGCGCCCCATCCAATGTAAAAAGTGTGCTTTATTTTACTATAAGTGTTGTGGGTTTTTTGCAAGTTTTCATTCTGAATTATATTCAAAATTGTGAGGCAGAGTTAAAATAGAAGTCAAAAATATAATTTAAATTTATCTTTTCCTTTTACCATTTTCTCAGTAGTCTCAGATCAGAAAACAATACAAGACAAAGCATGATCCTGTGTGACAAAAACCTACATTATTCTTTTAGAGGTCTCAAATCACAAACTCTTATTGTAGCTTTTGTATTTCTAACTTTCTTTTGTGTTTTTTCCCCACATAAATAGATGCTGACATGCAAAATCAACTGAGGAGACTCTGCTCCCTTCCCAGCATCTGTTACTGGAAGAGGTAATACTCTAGTACTTGCATCACTTTTCATTTTTTTCTTAAAAAAAAAAAATCTGCAGGAAAACACTCTACCGGTCATTTCTATTTATAGAACTTGTCACCAGCATCCATCATTAACGTTAGTACTTCTTAGCTGCCTACAATTCAAAAAGAATGCAGGGCTTCTAGATGATAAAGTAAATATCCATTTTAAGAATATAACTACAATGTTAGCTCTGAAAATAAAAACAGTTATTTTATCTTTATATACTTAAGTGCTTTAAAACACACTATTTCTGTTATGCAGTTATCCTTGAAAAACTACTAACAATTTATTTATATTTTTGAGCATGAAAATATACATTTCTCTACCAATAAAAATATGATTAAGTACATTCTACTGATTAGTGATATCTAAATGAGAGCATTTGGCATCCATAAGGAAGGAGGGTACCAAAAGAGACTTATTCCGCTGTGGTCAGTATGTAAACTGCTTGAAGTTTTTATAGAATTCAGCTTTATCTAAGATCCAAAATTAAAAGTATACTCTAGCAGAAGAAAAATATAATTATGCAAATATGTTAAAGAAACCACTTTTTTTTTTCCAAACATTAATTTTAGTTCATATCAGTGAGCTTATATGATGTCTTAGTAACTGTTGAGCTTTATTATGCAAAAAGTGGTTGTGTGTGGTCACTTAATAAAACTGATTAGTTCTCTGTGATAGCAACCAGACCATCAATACAATTATTTGTTTTGTTTTTTATTCAAAATTATTAATTTTATAAATTAAGCATTTAAATTAATCTTACCAGAGCTCTGCATTTTACATCTATCATTCTTTCAGGTGCTGCAGGTGTGCTGTTAATCTTCAAGGAAAACCACACTTTGCAATTTGAAGAACTTCCTCCTATGTATGAAAGAAAAAAATGCTTTAAAAATCATCTCATGAGGTGATCACTTCTAGCAGCATTCAAATCAATGAGAAATTTTGACTTTTATCAGAACTGCCAGTCATTGTTCATATGGAGACAAAGCAAATCATGAACTGATTTAATTGCTGTCAACAAATCTCCTTATCTAATCCTTTCTTGTCAGGGTTCAAAATAATAACAAAATCAATACATACATATACAAATCGAAAGAAAACAGCTCTTTGGCAAATTTGTTTCCCAGAGTAACACATTGTTTCAGAATTTTAAATATCACTGACCTATAACTTTTTTCCTTCAACAAAGACAATGCTAAAAACAAACAAACAAAGGAAAAAAATAATAATTGTAATCCCACATTTAGTTGCAAGATAAACTGGCCAGAAATCTAGAGGATTTCATTCCCTTCAGTACTTTGTATTACCTAGTCCAAAAATGAGGGATGGGAAATTCTGATGATATATACGAAAGCTGAGATGCATCAAGTCCTATGAGACTGAGTGACTACAAGCTCAGAGAAGAAAGCTCTGTGCTCCCCATTCAGGGATTTTTATCTCCCTCCTCCCCTTTGAAGTCCGGAGATAATTTATGAAGCCAGAGAAGACGGTATTAATCTCATGTACACACTCATGAAGTTATAACAACAGATTTTAAATTATCCTTATATTGATGATTAAGAAACCTTTAAATAATTGGAACATGCATGAATGTTACAATTAAGGCTAGGACCAGGAAGTGTTTACAACCAGGAGCCGTAGGAGGCAAAGATAACCAGATCCTTGAACTGAAGGCAGTCCATATCATAATGACAATATTTTTATAATTTTACATAATATCAAGAAAAAATAAATCAGAATAAATTCATATCATATTTTATATATTACAGAACTTAAATTCTGTTTTCAGTTACACAGAATTGTTATGTAAAATTTCAGTCAAGTAATATGAGTTTTGCTAAAGCGTATCTCCCAGATAGACCTCAAGTCTTAATTTGAAGATAACCACCAGCAGTCAACTTCATTCAACCATTCAACTTCCAGATAAAAGATCTTGTAATGTCTTTCTCTGCTAGGTTTCATAGACCTAACATTAAGCAGTTGTTATTTTCCTGTGTTTAGAACATACTCGTGAATGTTAATAAAATTAGTCCTTTGATCTTGTTCAGATAAGCAAAAGAGATTGAGCCCAAAGTCTCTCATCATATGACCCAATCTTCACAACACAAATATTTCCTGTAGTTATTTTTTGCAAGTATAAAATGTTGTTCAGCACCTTTTATAAATGTATAGACAAGAACTGCTTGCAGTATTCCAGTTCGTCTGTATATTGCATGAGATGAAAATAACCTCCATCCTGCTACTCACACTTCTCTGAATTATACACTAGAGAGTATACATTAGCAGTTCTGTTTTACCACAACATTGGTCTTGGGAGCTCCAACTGTTTTTCTTTTCTGCTATGACCCCAGCTCTTCTCAGAGACACTGCTTTCCTTGTTGCAGTTCCTTATTCTCCATATGTGACTTTATTTCTAGCAAAACTGTGTCTGTTTGGCTTTAATTTCATTAATGTCCTTAAATCTTCACTGGATATATTAACTTATATTAACTGATCCATTCTAATTTATCTATCCTAAATTAACTTAACTTATCCATTCTAATTTATCTATCCTAAATTAACTTATCTGTTATTTTATTCAGGCTAATTTGACAAGTATACAATTTACTGTTTTTGAATACTGTTTTGAATTGTAGTTTTCCAGTTTGTAGAATGGCCTTTGGGCTCCTCAGTACAAGAAGGATACCAATGCCCTGGAACGTGTCCAGAGAAGGGCTATGAAGCTTGGGAAGGTCCCAGAACACAAGTCCTGTGAGGAGTGGCTGAGTGAATTGGGGTTGTTTATTCTGGAGAAGAGGAGGCTCAGGGGAGACCTTAATGGTTTCTACAGCTGCCTGAAAGGAAGATGTGAGGAGCTGGTGGTCGGCCCCTTCTCACAGGTAACTAGTGATAGGACTAGAGGGAATGACCTCAAGTTGCGCCAGGGGAGGTTCGGGTTGGAAATTAGGAGACATTTCTTCTCAGAAAGAGCAGTCAGGCATTAAAACGGGTTACCCAGGCAAGTGGTGGTGTCACCATCCCTAGAGGTGTTTAAGAAAAGGTTGGACATGGAGGGACATGGTTTAGTGGGTGTTATTGGTAGTAGAGTGATGGTTGGATCAGATGATCTTGAAGGTCTTTTCCAACCGTTATGATTCTATGATTCAGTATTTCAAGGTCTATAAAAATGAATATCAATGAGATAAAGACACCCTCTGAATATCCCTTAAAGGATTCTGGTATGCACATGACCCTGAGTTTAGTCACTTAACAAAAAAAAAATAATAATAATAATACAGAACAGAGATGACTTATGCAAGAAGGGAAGATCCCCCTATATCAAAACAGAACTTGTCACCTGGAACCTAAAATAAAAGTGTTCAAATGAAGACAAAACAAACAAACAAATAAATAAATACCCCACAGCTTGGGATATCACATTGTTTAAGAATGCAGTCAAATTGTAGGATACAACAAAAGTCTGTAAAATTCAGGTAGAAAACAACAAAAGAAAATGTTGACAGTAAAGTTCCATTTACACAAGGTTTATAAAGGCAGATAACCAAACCGTTACCTGAGGCCTTAACCTCAAGTACTGTGTACAGGTTTGGGCACCACAGTATAAGGAAATAAAGCTATTAGAGAGTGTCCAAAGGAGGGCTAGAAGAATGGTGAAGGGCCTAGAGGGCAAGACGTATGGAACAGCTGAGGTCCCTTGGTCTGTTCAGCCCAGAGCAGAGCAGGCTGAGGGGAGGCCTCATGGCGGCCTGCAGCTCCCTCACGAGGGGAGCGGAGGGGCAGGCGCTGAGCTCTGCTCTCTGGGGACAGCGACAGGACCCGAGGGAACGGCATGGGGCTGGGACAGGGGAGGGTCAGGCTGGGGATTAGGGAAAGGGTCTGCACCCAGAGGGTGGTCGGGCACTGGGACAGGCTCCCCAGGGCAGTGGTCATGGCACTGACCCTGACAGAGTTCAAGAAGCCTTTGGACAAGGCTCTCAGACACATGGTCTGATTTTTGGGTGATCCTGTGCAGAGCCAGGAGTTGGACTCAATGATCCTTCATTGATCACTGAGTGATCAATGGGCCCCTTCCAACTCATGATATTCTATGATTCTGTGATATGTGCTTCTATACAAACATAAGTCTGAAAATACAGTGTGTGAGCTGGAATACAGGAATTTAAATTATGATGTTGACTTAGCTCCTAATGAGAAACTTGGTGGAAAGGACATAATCAGTAAGAAAAAAGATAATGATAGGCAATAAAACTATCTGAAAGACAGATAATATAAGCTGAGGAATAGCACAGTTAAAATTGTTTCCAATAAATAGACATCACATATATCTCCAAATTCCTGCAGGTTAAGTTTCCTTACCTAGAAAGAAAGGACCATATTACTGAGGATGGTAACAGTGACTACAGATCATTATACTGTAGTATAGTAACATAAACTAGAGGATCTCTAAGGCTAGAAAATGTATAAATAAGGAACTACAGTTATTACCTGTAGACCTGAGTAAATGTTACAAGGTGCCATAACTGGATCAACCTATTTTTTATTTAAATCTGAAAAATATTCAAAGTCTGGTTTAAGATGTTATCACTGAACAGCAACTTTGTATTAAGTACCAGGATGAAATCGAAATGAATACCATTGTAGGGACAATAAGAAGTAGAAAGAAAAGAAAGAAAGAAACAAAAAGAAAGAAAGGGAAGAAAAGAAAGAAAAGGGAAAAAAAAAAGGGAAAGAAAAGAAAAGAAAAAAAAAGAAAAAAAAAGAAAAGAAACAGAAAGATTAATCCCCTATAACATTTCATTTCAGAAAGAAAAAAAGAATAAGAATGATTAAAAACCAATTAATTAAAAAGTAGTAACCAAAAACTCTGAAGAACTAGCAGGTGTCATGAACATAATTTAAAATATACCGTATTAGAAGCTGAATCTTAAATTAATGGAGTATTAAAAGCAAAACAAAACAAACAACAACAAAACTTTAAAGGATGGAAATAATAACTGATTAAACAGCAGGACTGTTAATTATTAATATAAACCAACACTTTCAAGAATGAATGTCCTATACAAGAGAAATAGAAAAGACTATAAATTGTTATTTAAGCAGAAAATTAATAAGGCCACATCCCTGCCCCCAAACCTTCAAAAACACTCATGCAAAGAAAAAAAAAAAATAATAATTCTTGAGTGACAGCTTGATTAAGACTTTAAAAACTACTAGTAAAATCTTGTCAAACATATCTGAAACTGGCAGCCTGCCAAACTCAGAAGGGCTGATGAATGATCAGGGTGGAAAAGGAGTGCTCAAGTAGGATAAGGCTACAGTAAAAAAGCTAAATTAATTCTTTGCAGTAGAGCTCACTGGAGTGGAGTTTGGGGGGCTTCCCATATCCACACTAGAGCTTGTCCTGAGGGGAACAGTCAGAGGGAACAGTCAGAGGGACTCTCCCAAATGGAGGTGTTGGCAGGAAGTTTTTGGAGCAGACTGATAAAGAAAGAGCAAATCACATGGGCAAGAGAGTCTCTGCCCAAGATTTCAAAAGGAACTCATGTATGAAAGCATGGTAGATTTCATGCCAGTGCATGACCCGTTGCTTAGATTCTTTGTAACTTTCAGTTACAAAGAAATGAAAAGGCAGCGAATGTGCTGCCAATTTTTAGACAGGTCTCTGGGATAAGCTGAGAAATTACAGATGGTGAATTTGTTTATCTATTCCAAGGAAAATGATTAAGAACCACAAAAAGGAAAAGAAAGCCCAACACACAAACCTATTTGAATTCTCTGACGAAGTCACCAGCTATGTGAACAAAGGACATCTGGTTCATGTAGTACACTAGTTTTCCAAAAATCTAAGATCTCTCCTCAAAGGCTTCTCAGGAATTTAAGCTGCCTAATAGGGCAAGTTAAAAGACTGGACTGAGACACAGAAACAAAAGCACAGGAAGAAATGGCTAGTTCTCACCATGAAGAGAGAAAAAGAATGAGGTGAAAATGCCTGCTTTTAGTATTAGAATTCCTTAATTACTTTTTATCCCTAGGACAGGTATTTTTTAGTATCATCCTCCATCTCTGAGAAAATGACCAACTGGAAGCATGTCTCCAATGTGCTTAGTACTTTCCCAGTTTCCCTAATGCATAACCAATAGGTTTGTGGAACTTTACTGTTACTTGTCATTGCAGTGCTCTCTTCCAGCAACTTATACATCTATACTTCTCCTGAGAGCTCTTTTTCCATATAGACTTAAAGCTTTCTTTAGTGTTTCTGATGACAGATTTTTCCTTTGCAATCTTAACTTTCCCAAATCAGTTTTCTGTACTTCGTAATTACCATAATGTAGAAGTTACAGTCTATTTGCATTTTTCTTCTATCTTTTACATACAAATTCATTGGTTCTTCATACAAGTTGCTTAAAAAATACTCTAATTCCTGACTCTGACACCACAAGCAAAGCTTTTAGGACAAGTTGCTTTCTTTACTGTTTTGACAACAAGTATCTTGATCTATAAGGGTGTCTTTTTTGTTATTGTTGTTAAGCAAATCATAATTCCTATTTACATTTTTATCCCGTTGAATCTTTAGATCCATTTCTCTTTTGACTCATAACAGTTTTAGGAAATCAAGCTTTTTTTTCTTGAAACCCAAAATGAACTACATAGCCGAGGGTTTACCTTTCTGTAAAAAAAGTTATCGTATTTGGTAGGGAATATCTTGTACACATATTTAAATGGCATTACATTATTTTTACATTACATTATTTTTAGATAGTTTAGGTCATGCTATTATTTACACAACACCTTCAACAGGCACTTCCCTAAATGAAATGTTTTATTTAAACACTTTTCTTAGCAAATGGAAACAACCTGGCAATTCTCTGCTTAAGGAGGATCTTTCAGTGTATTTTTTCAGCTGAACTCTTTACTAAACATATATTCCTAGAAGTAATGTTTAGTATCACTCCTTGAAGTTGTATAAACTTTGATATTCTGTCAGTTTATACTCAGTAAAAACATGGCTGAATGGTTGCTTTGGTTATGCATTTGCATTGTCAAAAATATAAAGCCTGGGGCTTTGTTCCCTCTAAGCCTTAAACCTGATACAAAATAGTGACTTTATAGATGAGTTTCACCTCAGGTCTTTATCCATATAATGTATTTGGATGGCTAGCACAAAGACAATTTATTTCAAGTATACTCATTCTCAAGGTATTACAGCCTAATTTTACTGTGAATTTCTTCTCTTGCCATGGAAATCTACAAGATAGAACCTAGTTCTTAACCTTGGGGATACTCAGAAGTCACTTCAAAAGTTATCAAATCTTCAAAAGCATTAGCTCTCTGAAAAAAAAAATACATAAGCAGATTAAAGTCACAACAATTGCTCTTGAACTTTCCTTAACTTGTAGAATGGTGTTTCTGTTTCAAATGTGAAGAATTTGCACAACTGAAAATAAGCCTACTGTTAGAACTTCATTTGCTAATGTATAGAGCAGAAGGTTAGGTGCTTTGGCACTTCTTACTTTTATTCTTCTCTTTCATTCTTTCTTTTGTTTGTTTGTTTTTCCCGTAAGATTTTTATTTACCAGGGAGTAGACCTTGGAAAACAAGGCTGAAACATCATGGGCAATGATGGAGATATCTCTCATGCTGAAAAGGAGATGATTTATTCCCCTCTTTCCTCCCATGTTTTTCTCACCCCTGAGTGGTGCTTGTTTAGTCCAAGCCCATTTCTTGTACTCTTGCACCTGTCAAATGCTTCAGTGAACAGATGCAGTAAGGTTTATTTCCTAGAATTCAGACTTTTGCATCAATCAATAGAAGCAGATGAGTCTTCATAAATGCCAGAAATGGTGCAAGGTGAAAGTGGCTGGAAATAGGCCTTTTTCTTTATTTTCTATTATGAATAGGGAAAAAGTAGAACAGAGTAAGAGCTTCTTTTCTTTAGACAGTTTGGCCATGCTGCTAACTTGTTGATCTGATGAAAACTGAGCCTGGTAGCTTTGCTATCAATGGATGGGAATGATTAAACTAAGACTTCATCGGTCACTCTCAGAAGCTGGCTAGCAAGGTTACTGACAGTCCTCTCCTTTCCCCATACCCCCATTCCCACCCTGCTAGCAGTGCGTAAATAACATTTACCACTTATTTGTAGATTTTGCTGATCACTGACAATGAATTTGCTACCCTAACCAAATCCCTGTGTTTGAATGCAGAGAACCTATCATGAGATTGCAATTTAACACACCATTTATGTCACCTAAACTAGCAGGCCAGAGCTTATGGCGATGTAAAATGATCCTAAATGTCTTCTTAAAACATCTAAAGTTAAAAGTCATTAGACTGCAAGAGCCAGCATTAAAAAGGGCAATCTTCAAACATTAGTTAGGAAACAAATCCAGACGTCTTTCATTTAATCTGGTACCAGTCCCAAGGTAGATGAAATCAGGTCAAATATTTTGGAATTTTATGTTGACAAGAAATTTGTCATGACAACGTTTATTGTCATGGCAAGTTCTAGTTGCATTCTGGTAAGCATTTAATGGCTGCTCCTAGCCACCCCTTCCCATACAACTTGACGTTACCCTTTTTAAAAGGAGAAGTATAAACAAATACATTAGATATAATTGCAGGTAGCAAAGTAAAAATGTAAATTTGTAATTACCCAGCCTGTCTTTTTGGAATCTGATGTTGATTACAACTGTTGCTTTTGTGTGCATTGTGGTTTTGTTTTTGTTTCTGTTGCTTTGGTTTTACACTGTGGCTTTTAAGTGTGCCTTTTTTCCATGTCTAGATTTTTAAACAACATTCTTATAAACATCAGAACTGCCAAACAGAAAATACTCACAGGCCAATATTATATCTGTTTCTGTTTTCTACACACATTTAAAAACTGGCACTAGAAATAGATACTTTTGCTCTCTACCCCAGAAAATGTTTATTGTAACACAAAAATATTCCAAGATGATGTCTTTTCCCTCACTAAGACATCTCAGTTCATAATGTGACATCCTTACAACTCTGCCAATGACTCAAAACAAAGAATACCACTGCAAACACAAGCATATATACACACCTACTTTACACAACTACATTTCTAAACTTGCATTGATAATTTTAATGCATTTGAAGTCTTTTCTCAGGGCCAGAGCACAGTGCTTTTGTTAGGAGATAAATCTGGTTTGACTTCAGGCCTGTATTTCTTTATCATCTAATTCTGTGGTTTCATTGACAGAAAAACCCTTAGCCTGCTTCATGCAACCATCAGGTCATAATCTTGTCAGATTTCATGAAACAAAAAAAAAATAAGTTTGTTCAGCACTTCAGAGGGAAATCACCAGCAACAAATAGGATTAAGCAGAAATATTCTGAACATACAAATGCATTTATATAAACATTTAATGTCCACTGTCTTCTCTTGATTCTCTTTACTCTTGACAGTTATGGTCAAGCATCTGTCATTAATGGTTAGGACCACTGGTTAGGACCAGCATCCTTCATGCCAGCTCAAATTCAGACAGCATCACTGTAAAATATCTTTTTTTTTTTTTGAGCTTTGCCTGATTATTTTTTTTTTTTTTACCTTAGAGGAGGCGAGTGTGGGGATCAGGCTCGTCTCCCAAGCATCGAGTGATAAGATGAGGGGAAATGGCCTCAGGTTGCACCAGGGGAGGTTTAGGATGGATTTTAGAAGAAATTCATACACTGAAAGGGCTGTGTGGCATTGGAATAGGCTGCCCAGGAAAGTGATTGAGCTACCATCCATGAAGACCTTCAAGAAATGTGCAGATGTAAAAGTTCATAGCATGGTTTAGTGGTGGATTTCTCAGTACTAGGTTAAAGGTTGGACCAGATGATCTTAGAGGTTCTTTCCAACCTGAATGATTCTAAGATTTAGGTGGATACCCTAAATATTGCTCTCATAGTATAAAACTGTACTTTATAGAACATAAAATATAAATATATAAATATAAAAAGACATTTTACTTAATCCCCCTACAATATGTAAATAGGTAATCATTTTCAATATGAAAATGATCCCTGCTAGGACAGGAAATATGAAAATTTAGACTTCTTTCTGCCCATATGTAAACACATATGAGTAACCCCACTAGAGTCATCTGTAAAAGACAAGAGTTGTTGCTCATGAAACAAGATCAGCTATAAATACATATCATATTTATTTAGTTGTCTTATTAGATGTAGAAAAAAGATTTTTTTAATATAAATTAATTTCAAACAGATCAAGCTATTAAGCAGATTTGATGATTTATATTGTTCATTTTTCAAGTTTGATGGGCCTTAGAAATCTAAGAGTTATACTAAAAAGACCTAACATTTCTTCTCTACACTTTTCCTGACAATTTAAGTTTCTCTACTATGTTATATTTATAGTTAACATTTTTAACATAAATTTAATGTTTCTTCCAACTTATTTAATATAAGCCTCAACATTTATGCCAAATACATAACTAGTTACAATAATCTGTCCAAAGACATATAAAAACCATATGTTTTTCAATAAGGTTTTGGATATTTTTTTTTATATCTAGTGTCTCTAGATAAATCTACTTAGTTCATTTGCCTCAGGTGAAAAGTGTAATCTTTCTGATTCGTTAGACCCATCACTCCACTAAAAACTAGTTATAAATTAAATCCTATTTTAACTGGCTCTAGACATCTCAGAATTAGTTTTCATGTGTAGAAAGTGTGAACCTAATTTAAGGAGAAAGCTAACACTAACACATCATGAGAATGTTGCAACCCTATTATGTTAGAAGCTCAGAATGATGCAAAAAGGCAGACCCTAATATTCATTTTTACTATGTGTGGAATAGCTCATCCTTGGAAAGGCAATACATCTATGTTCTCTTCTTCCAATGAAGTAATTAATTTAAAGTCGTCACCTTTGGGCTTGAGCTCATCCCAGTTTTCACATCTAAGGGCTATACTTTTTTTTTTTTTGGTAAATGTAATTATGGTATTTGGTAATATATGGTAATTGGTATTATGTATAGCTTTTTTAAATGCTTTTGCATTCTATGGCAAGACAAACTGTGCTGTAGAATGCTATTTTATGCAAATGAACATATTTGAGTAACCTTAGCCTGTCAATGAATGTTCATTTATTGTAATACTTACAACATTGTTTGAAATAATATTTGTTCCTCAAACATTAATCATGTTTGTACAGGACATAATATACATCTATATGTACATAAATATAAGTAGCTTAGAGCAACCTTTATAAATTTACAGTTGGCTACAAATATATCTTTCATAGCAAACCTAGTTCATAGAGAGGGACAGTACTAACATGACATTGAGGTTGAAAGATTACATCAGTTTGTGCACCTTCTTCAGAGCTGATGTATGAAAGTGGTACACTTCAAAATGCTGCAATTTAAAATGACATTATAATATGTTCATACATAAAAATATATTTAATATTGAAAGAATTCAAAATTTTTGGTTTAATATACATATAGGCAGGATTGATGAAGAAGGGGATTCTACAAGAGGGAAATCTACAAACTAGGGCATGGTTCCTTTTCTTTAGTATTGTCCTAAACTAGATAATGACTGTAACTCCAAAGGCTCTTGATACTTGGGAAACTATGGAAACAGAAGTGAGAACAATTTTGTAAAAAGTAAAATGAGGATCACATTTTGGCCCTAGGAATTAGCTGTGACCACTGGGAAACAAAGCTCTGAAAACGTCTTCTCTCTTCTAAGGCAGATTCCCAGAACCACTCTATTTTTCTTCTCCCTTCAAAACTATGTTCTCAGAAGAATGTCACCACTTCATGGTGGCAACTTTGACATCACTGTCCAATGATTGATATTCCCTTTCCCTAACTTTTCTCCAAAAGTGTAAGAAGAAGAGAATTTTTACCACCACAGACAGCTTATTTCAAATAAATGGACGACCAGTGCTGTTGCCAGCTTCCATTTTTGAAGCTGTCTTCCCTTCCATGCTATTACTATCAGCGTGGTATGGTGTCTTAGCACCATTTTTCAGCCAGCCTCCTTTACTCCATAAAGACACTTTATTATTTCCATCTCTCAAGTAACAGCTTAAAAAATATATCCAGCAGATCTTCTAGATCTGGATGATTTGCAAAACAGAAAATATCCCTTTAATTCAGAATGTTCTTGATGTTCTTCATCAAATCTCAATACCCTAACGTGATGACATCACAGCCCTCCCTTCTCCCTTGCAGCTGGGTGATAAAATGTAAATATGGCAAATATGGCTATTCCCCTTCTACAGTGGCTTTTTTCTGTTTCCAGTTGTATTGTTTTCTGCACTTCTCCAGGGCATATACATTTCATGAAATTAGCTTGCTTCTATAAGAAACTTCTAGTGGCTAGATACAGACCTGTCGGTACACACTGGGACAGAAATCAAGGTCTGATCTGGTTCATGTGGAGTTCTTTTCCCGAGGAAACTGTGGCATGGGGAGTAAGCTCAGAGCATATGACAGTGTATCACCCAGATACCAGCCACCTATGACACAGGTAAATACACCCATGCACAATCAAAATCTCTAGCTGACACAAAACTAGAGTTCCTGGCACTCTGCTAATACATGCAAAGCTTGGACTACAGTCCCAAGAAGAAGCAATGCCAAGCATATCCATGTCAGTCAATTTCCTAATCCAACTCACATAAGTTACTCACTAACCTTCCCTGCTCCCACTTACTTTATTCAAATTTTAAAATGGCCCAAAATTTTTAAGATTTTTTCCAAAGCACTAGTGATTTTTCTTCATTTGCCCTATTCGGCTTTATTTTGACTGAGTTTTTTTGTTTGATTGTTTGTTTGTTTATTTAACTCTTTGTCTGTCTGTTCAGCTAAAAATTGGAAAGTCCAAAAGTCTTCCCCTGCAACTTGCTCTCTGTGGATGAATCTGTAAGGTCTCAGATAAGGAACAGAAAGATTAATGTTTATTCCTATTATGCTGGCCTATAAAGCTGCTAAAGGTGATCATGGAAAATAGGTTCCCTAAACTTCCCCAGGGGCTCTCTGGAGGGTTAGGACAATTGCCACTACTCTCCAAGAATGCATACCAGAACAATATAAACCATTTAATGAAGAATGGAAAGGGAAAGAGAACAGAAGGGAAAGGCATGTCTTCTGTCAATTCAGCAGAAAAGCCACCAATATTGATAAGTTACAAATAAGGATGGAGTAAAATAACTCATTTTTTTTCCTTTTTTTTTTTTCTTCTGCATCTTTGCATAAATAGTATTCACTATTAGGTTTAGTATAGCATTGCACATTTAAAGTGGGTATGAAATGTGACTTACACTTGGAAATCATTTGCCAGGTGAACAGCTTGGGTAAGCTGTGTGACAGACATTTTAACACATCTGAAAAAGTATAGCCAGCTCAAAAGTCATGTACACACAGTCACGGTTGATATACCCTTGGCACAGTAGGTTAAGTTGTACTCTGAGATGATTTCCAGTCCTAAAGTTCCTTAAAATGGTTCTCAAGTGATAAATACAAAAAATATAAAATGCAGACATTTATACATATAATAAGTATTATTGCTCCAGTGAGAGAAAACCTAATTGGTCATAGTTTTTAGGGAGTTTTGTTTGTTTGTTTGTTTTAGTAGGTAGTATTGTTATACTACATAAAATTCCTTCACAAAGAAAACATTTGGGCTACTAAGATGTCTTTGACATAATGGACAAAAACAAAATATAACACATATGAACTGAAGCCAGAAAAATTCAAATATGAAAGCAGAATGATTTTATAACTGGTAAAAATCCTCATGACTGAAACAATGTGCCAATGCATAATTAATGTTTTTTGGAACTTTTATTTCAGTCAAACACAAATTACTGAATGAAATATCAGTAAAACACAATGCCCTGTGACAGGCAGAAGATCAGATTAGCTGGAGAAAAAGAAAAGGCAGCAGAAAAGCAGCTCATTCTTTGTAATTAGCTTTCTTGTATCTCAGAAGCATGCTCACATACATGGCATAGCAAACCTCTCGGTTTCAAGTCTTAGCAGCTAAAGTCTGTTAGAATTTCTTTAAAAATTCTCCAGCTGTTGTGCTCTCTAAACGTAATATGCTGTGGTGAAAGATACTTCCATCAGTTAAATGTTCTTTATCATAAAATTCCAAGTCATATTCTAGTATTGTCAATACAAAAAGAATCAAAACAAGCTTACTGAAGATAAAGGTACTCCAGTTTTATACTAGTGTTGTGTCACACAAGCAAGTAACTACTCTTAACAAATTGTTCCACATGGAAGGTATTAAAAGGTACACTCTATCTAGCAGTGTTCCTTTTCATTCTAGAGGCAAATGAAATTGAATCAACTGGATTATAGGAATTACCTTGTAATTTACAAACTATTGTCATCTTTCTTTAGAACAGAGTAAGAGGGTAGTTAACAGATTTTTCTTAAGGCACATGTTTACTCCACTGTAACCCATTAATGGGAATATATATTGTTCAGGTACGAGAGAAGATCAATGTTCTGTTTCTCTTTTTTCTTTAAATGGTAAACTATTTAAAAGCTATACTTCCTAATTTAGAGTCAAACAGCATTGCACAAGTGAAAAATAAATTACTTTATTTCCCTATATGCTTGCATCTCTCAGCTTGGAACTCACCAGCTTTTCAAAATATTTAAAAAGACCCCCCCAAAATGTTTAGCACTACATATCCTCATTTTGAATATAGAACTTCATTAAAATTCAAAGACTTCACCCTTCTAGCTACCAGGAAGCTAATTTAACAACATTTCCTGGAATATATGTGAATTTCTAATTGAACCTTTAACTGTGAGCTAACTTTGATTTTATTATAGAAATCTACAAGAAACTACAGTGAAAAGACCGCTCAACAGGGTTCACTTCTAAGTTCTCTATCATGCTTCAGCAGGCTAATCCTATGTAGATGCATTTAAAAACCATGCTAAATCTGGAAGAATGTCTTTTTCTTATGTGAAGATAAGCCAAGAGTACAGAAGTTATACACATGCAGCCTACTGAGGGATTCCTGACCACCATTCATTACAAAATTTGTTATTCTGTATTTAACAGAAAAAAAATACTTTTATCTATATTACAGCTGGTATGGCAATAATATGAAATTAATCTAAGGTGTTTTATCGGTCCTAATATAGTCTTACTGTAGCATTTCCTACAAACATAGTTAGGAAAATGCAAAGGCATTGAATCTGACAAGTATCCATTTATTCTCACTCAATATCACACTTCTATCTTGATAGAAACCTTTTAATCAAGTTTACTGCCATGTAACTATACTTTTGACCTTGTCCTTGTAACTCAAGACAAAAAGGCAAGACAAAGAAACGACACACACATGCACACAAAATCAAGATAATTCTACAATATGCGCTCCCTGAAGAAGATACTATCAAGTACAATTTTTTGACCACTTCCTGACCTCTTTAACACATTTCTGTTGAGCACCTAAAATTCTTGGTTATTTTAGAAAAACTATGTTTATTTCTCTAACATCCATAAACAGAAAATTACTTATATGAAATAGAATCCTGACCACAAGGATTAAGTAGGCCGATTTTCATTAGATTTCAGCCAAACACACTGTAGAGTTGTGTGAGCAATTTGTTTACAATAAAATAAGAAATTACGCCAAATTCCATTAATCTTTGAGTAGAAGAGCTTTATGCTTACGTATTTCTACACTACATAAAACTAACTCTTCATTAATTTCATGGATATTATTTTTCATATTTACAGATGCTGAACTTTGTCTCCCTATCTTCTTTACAACAGGAAGCATAGATTGTAACACTGATAAAGGCTGTTCTTACTAATTGCTCAATATGTTGGTAGATAAGTAAAGTCTAGTAAACTGTTAAACCCAGAGAGTTTAGTTAAAGCAATCCTCTAAATCCTGACATTGGATGATAATTAGTACATACACTATGAAAGTAGAACCAATCGTCCTAAATAATATAGGCTCAGTTACACAGTTTACCAGGAATGCTAATCATATTCTTACAATTAACTCTAATTTGCCAAAAAAAGCAAAAGCCTTTGTAAACATCCCCCTCACCTCCCACAAAAAAAAAAAAAAAAAAACAGGGATTACTATTATTGTACTAACTCAAGTGCAGTTTTTTCATGAGGCTTTCCATTATTAGAAATTATATTTTTTTAAATATGCACAAAATCCAAGGCTGAAATAACAGGTATATAAGGAACCGTTGATGCATTCCCAATTGAAAATGACTGAACAGAAATTCACATATGCAATTTCCTATGTTTCATATACACTATACACATTAAAAATCAATCAAACAACAACCAAAAAAAAACCCACATATCTATCTTGCTAGGTTTTGTGTCCTGCACATTATTTAATACTGCATATATCTACAATAGTGACATACAAAATACTTATGTTAAATGCTTTTTCTTTATCTGCTTCTGTAAAATATCTGTTACGCAACAAGCATGGTTTACAATGTGTCTATTATGTGAAGCCTATACAAAAATCATGTGTTTTAAAATATTGTCCTGGTTTTAGTTAGGACAGAGTTAATTTTCCTCCTAGTAGCTGGTAGGGTGCTATGTTTTGGATTAGGATGAGAAGAGCGCTGATAACATGCTGATGTTTTAATTGTTGCAGAGCAGTGTTTACACCAGGCCAAGGACTTTTCGGCTTCTCGCTCTGTCCTGCCAGCGAGCAGGCTGGGGGTGCAGCAGGAGCTGGGAGGGGACAGACCCAGGACAGCTGACCCAAACTGGCCAAAGGGGTATTCCATACCATCTGACGTCATGCTAAACAATATATAGGGGTGGCTGGCCGGGGTGGGGGGCCAGCTGCTCGGGGATAGGCTGGGCATCGGTCAGCGGGTGGTGAGCAATTGCATTGTGCATCACTTGTTTCGTACACATTATTATTAGTCATGCTACTATTATTATTATTATTTTCCTGTCTTAATAAACTGTCTTTATCTCAACTCACAGGCTTCACTTTCCCGTTTCTCTCCCTCATCCCAGAGAGGGAGGGGGGAGGGTGGGCGAACGGCTGTGTGGTGTTTAGCTGCCGGCCGGGTTAAACCACAACAAATATGCATTTTACAGTTCAAAGCAATGCAATAATAATTGCCATATTGTACAGCAAGTAACAGTCATTTGAGTGCAATACCTTATCACTTTCAAATAACGGTAACAATATTTGTATATATTCTCGAAGAGGGAATTTTACATGGTTGTATTTAGTAATCTTGAAGGTCTTTTCCAACCTAGATGATTCTATGATTCCATATTTTTCTCATAATGCTGCTTACATCTTTCTATTTAGAATGAAGAATTCTATCTTCCTTAAAAAGAAGTAAATAGTATTTGGTGTCATTCAGTATGAAGGAACAAACAAACAAAACAAACACCAAACCTTCAAACAGCAATTCCAATTATCTTCTTAACTTGCATTAGCAGAATGCTACCTTCTGTATTTACAGTGCCACAAAGCTTTTGCATCCACAATTTCATACAATAACCTGTAATTTCTTAAGTTTTTCAAAGAAACCATGACACCCGTGGAAGGTGAAAAAGAGCTAGATATCGTAGAGAAAAATAAATACTTGGAACTAAGTAATTTATAACCTGGAAACAAAGGGGATGAATGAGATACCATACCTACAAAAATATTATGGCAAACAAAGCATTTTTGAAGATGCCATTTTTATAATAGCATCTTTGTACAACAGTTTTCTTCCATTTTCTCAGTCCTCATGTCAAAGATGCCTCAAATAAACCAAAACTGATTTTTGAAGTTAAACAGGGAAAAAAAAAAAAAAAGGAAATTAAAGAGAAAACAAAAAAAAAATGATTTTCCTCACTGAGCTTGGGAACCCCTTTTGGATCCTCAAGAATTACCTATTAAAACCACTTTCTCTAAATGTATGGACTGGCCCCAATGGCACCTGAGAATGTACAACTTCAGTCAATTTACTTTTTTTTTTTTTCCTGGAATTACTGTATTTTCTAAACTTGTAGTTCTCCTATCCTGGAGAATCCTAGTATGTATCCCAGGTACCCCTGCATCCCAGTAGGGCTGAAAAACATTCTGATTCCTATTTTGATCACTGCTTAGAAATAGGTTGTGAAAGGTATTTCAGTTGCAATCAGACCAACATGACCTGATTCAAAACATATAGGACACAAGAACTCCTACGGTACTTTCTCATATTTTTGCCTGTTTGCCTCTTCTTCTACCTGTAGAAAAGCAAGGATCATATGAAAGATCCTTGAGATGAGATCTACAGTTTATCACTTATAAATCAGGCTTTTAATAAACCACAAGTTACATACAAGACATTATAAGGAGTATCAAGAAAAAATGTCACACAATCTCTCCATAAATTTATTGGTAGCAAGTAGAGGAAAGGAAACAAACAAATCAGTCAAAAAAGAAGCATGAGATTCAGATTTTCCTAGTATTGGAAAAATATAGGTCAAAAGTTCAGTGGAACAAATATAGTTTATTGCAAAACAGAAAAGGGTAAAAAAAGGACCTTTCCACAGAAATAAACAAGCATGTTTTGGGGACTCAAAATAACAGTCTAAAATAATCATGCCTGAAAAGAAATACTTTAACTACATTTGTCAAGGGAAAGAATATTTATGGATTTGTAAGGTTACCATAGACAGTCAAACTAATATTCAGTAAACTTTAATACAAGATCTGACAGATGCTTCAAGGTAAAGGAAAAGGATCTGCCAGACTTTTCAATGCAAAACAGCTCAAATTTTGGATGTGAACTGAAGTGTGATATTTAACAGACAAGGTAATGATACCAGTAAGTATCTTCTAAAGTACTTTCTAAGTTCACAAAGAAAAGGCAAAGTGACTGCTAGCTGGATACATTCTAGGATCTGACATCTCATTTACCTATTGATGGATCGTTGGTGCATAAACTCTAATACACACATAGAAACCATTTAAATATAAAATTTAACACATTTCTTGATACATACACCCTCTGATTTTGTATGGTTTGAACACATATCCAGTAACACCTTAGCAAACTTAAATATTGCAATAATACATTTTAATTAATATTTTAAGCACAAAAGAAGTAAAAACTGGAAATAATATCACTATGGCAATCATTTCTGTTAATATTCTAACAGCATTCCAATTATTTTTTCATGTTTATACTTCTATAATTTCATTAAGATATATTAAATGAGCAATTACTACAATCCATACTATAAATTTGACAACTCACAATGTTGTTTGCATTTTTATCTCCTCTAAAGTTTCCTTCTGCTTACTCAAAAATATCTCTTTCACAGAGAAAGTTCTATAGCAAAATCAGTGCCAAATGCAATAAGCAGAAATAAGTAATGCCTCAAAAGTTTATCCAAATCTAATTATACTTTTTACATACACATACTCTCACCCTCTAACGATAGTGCATAAAGTGCCATCTGTCTTTTGCCACAGTGTGAAACAATGCTTCACTAATATTTATAATTTCTTAAATATGTTAAGAACAATTAGGGTTCTGCTATTACCACAGAGAAAGCAAAGGGAAAATTTTGAGAGAGACAGTAGACATCACAACAAATAAATCACTGCAATGGACAAAAAACATCAATTGCATACTCAGTAAAAATGTCAGAGTGGCCCTTTTCTGGTTACTATCTCATAACTGAATGAATGAGAATTCAGGAACATCCATTGTTTGGGATGAACTAAGAGCCAAAACTCTATATAGACCATTTATTTTGCAGCTGCTATAGAAATAAAAGTCCATAGCAAATTCCAGCAGCAGCCTATGGAATGAACAAGAGGATCTGAATACGAGTGAAATTCATCCATGAAAAAACAGCTAGGTGAACTTACAGTTCTTTACTTATAAAAATGACTTACATAGCTAGAATTACCTAATCACAAATATAAGTCCTTAGGAACAATGTGGTTATAGGTCCAAAGGCAGACAATGGCAGTAGTATGTGGTGCAAACTTGTCTACTTACAAAAGTATAGCACTACTTGTATTAGGATTATTAAAATAATATGTGAAGAAGCCCTATAGTGGAGAGAAAAAAATAAATTAGATCGAACTGATAAATGTGGTTTATTTCCTCCTGTTGGAAACTAATATGCCTCCTGTTATCTTAAGAACATAATTGTTGTAATTAATGTTTCTGAGCTATTTCATTTTCAGAAACTTGCAATATATATACACAGTGTGTGTATACATAATACATATATATATATATAGCTACTTATATGTAGTTGGATTGCCCTGTCAGGCCCTAAGAATTTCAATTCCAATTCCTTACTCTGCCTAAGAGACTAAACACACACCTTACAGGAAAGTGCTTGCACCCATAAGCAACAAGTTATTCTAAGCAATTGCTTTTAGCAAATCTTGTTGATGTTCCTGTAATTGGAATGTATCTGTAATGTTTAGAGTCATGTAATAGATTCAAGTAATTATTTAGACAGGATAAAAACATGAAAGATTTTAATAATCACATATTTGAATTGAACTCCACTTCTTGTGAAATGACCCAAATATTAAGTTGTAAAATTTGACTTTTTCTTGTTTTCTGGCACAATATGTACTTTCACAGCTCATAGCAATTGAAACAGCATGAATAGGGGAGACTGGTAGGGACCTTCCCTCTGTCCTGTCCTCACCCCATTATTTTCTGTCCTAAGCAGACTTATGCCTCTGTTTCATGACTATTACATGTTCGCTGTGCGTTTATGACTGATTATACGCTAAGGGGTAAAATGAGAATTCTCTGTAAGCATGACAAAGTAGGAAAGGCATATGATGACATAAATAAAGAGCATCTCACACACTCAAACCTAATAGCAAGGGCATTGACTGCAAAGAAACTACTGCTGGTGCTGGTTTATTTACTATTTTGTTTCAGAAAGGTTATTTTATAGATCACTCAATGTTTTGTCACAGGCATCTAGGAAAGGGTTTATACTTAGGCTTCTCACATTAGCCCTGTTGCTGAATAGTAGACTAGAAGGGGAGGAAATTCCAGTGTGGTTATACTGTGCCATTTCAATTCAGCAAGGTGCAAGACATGCCTATTATATCACCAGTGAACTTAAGAGGGACAGAGAGAAGACCAGAGCATATCTAGCCAGGTAACCATGACAACTACACCCATTCTTCTACACAGTTTTTTTCAGAATATTTGTATTAAATTGGCTGCTAATTGACAAAATTCTGTATACATATAAATACTTGAGAGCTGCCAGATATGACAGAAGGAATGTGTTTCTCAGTAATAGAGCTTATTGTTAATTTGTTATTACAACTACAGACTATTAGAACAAGCAATATGCATATCCCAGACATTTTTAATTAGGTAAGAAAATTTAATCTATTTATATGCAAATGCAATCCTGCATGCTATGGCATCCAAAAATATACAGATGTACAGGTTTACAAATGGAGTGACTTATTTGTGGTTATGGTAGCATAGCTATATTAAAACACCTGCTGCATGAAGGATGATGTAACCTAAAATTCACAAGCAGCCTTACTGCAAGCAATTACAAACTGCTTTTGTTATTAATTTTAAATGGGCTATCATGTTTAGTTTGCACAGATTTTTAATTGCACACATACCATGCCCCACAAAATTCCATGTGGGCCATAGGTCCTTGAAGCATTGCTACTTCTGAACTGTTTCAAAACAACATGTTAGTTTATTAGTGGAATCAAGCTGTTCTGAGTTTCAAAAGGGCACAGGAAAATGCATAACACTTAGCAGACTGCAGTACTGCAGAAGAGCACCTACTGAGAAAGCTAATAATAATTGAACATTCTTTTTGACAAAGGAAAAAAGGATAAAACAGTCGAGTCCTTAATGTTCTGCATATGCCAAACCATCCCCACTAGCTTAAGTATAGCTGCAACTGAGAAAAAGCTAGCAAAAACAAACAAAAAAAGCATCTCTGGTTGGCAGTTTACATTTTCAAATATGCATGCCATTTACATGGGGACTATTTTCTTTCAATATTTGTTCTGTAATTTTCTTTTTTTCTGAAGATGGAGACTTTAAACAAACTAATCTGAAGCTGGAGCACAATATACTTGAACATACAGCATGCAGATTATACTGAAAAATAGCTTTACTACACAATCAAAATTTATTAGGTAGATAACTCAAGATGATTTTTAAGATATTCCTGTGGTTTTATTTTATGTTGGAAAGATATTAATTCTGCAAATAAATATGTATAACTATATAAATATGTAAATATGTAAATATTGTATAGCAATTATACCTTTAGAAGTACATGAATTATACCCTTAAAGGTATATTAACCATATTATTCTATTAATTCAGATTAAATCCTAACATCTACCATTGCACTCAGTTCTTATGATCTTTTTTAAAATTTCACACAAAGAAATGTAAACCTATATTTTAAATTGTCACCAACCTGAGTGCTGTTTTCCTCTTAATAGCCTTTAACAGCTGCTAGAACAAAGAAAATTTTTCATTGTCTTCCTTACATGAATGCCCTCAGAGTGCTGCCACAGATGTTCAGTTCTCAGAGACTGATTTCAAGCCTGACGGTTCAGAAGGACCTTATATGTAAATATTATTACCTTTCCAATGTGTTGCTTTCTCAATGAACCCACTTGGAAGCAGTTTCTAAAGACAATGGGAAACACACTAAACTGTCAAGAAGACATAGCATGAAGACTACAATTATAAATTCTTAGACTAGGAAATGTCCCTTGTCATTGAAAGCCTGGTTGAAAGATAAATAAGCTTTAAAAAAGATAATTAAAGCAGGCTTTGCCAAAATGAATGCCTGGCCTAACCATTAAGCCATTACAAAAAGCTTAGGCCAATTTGCAAGCAGTGCATCTTTTTGATGTTGTGCCTTCCAACTACAAAGAAATGCAAAAACTTGGCAATGGCATAAACATGTAAATGCAGTTCATAAGAATAATGCAATACGAAGCATAATCTTTTGGTAAAAGTAATGCTCAAGGCAAACAGATTAAGACAAGAGCACATGAAAAATTCCTGTGTTGCACTTTCTGCATCTGTAGATCTCAGTTCTGAGAGATATCGCCAATAGCAGGAACAATAAAAGCTGTTGCTCAAGTGCCAGCTCTGTGCTGCAACTTAGTGCTGGAGAGAGAGAGAGAGACAGAGATTCTGGAAAAGGAAAAGGTGGATTTGCAGCTGCAGCGCAAATCTTAGCTATTGCACTAACTGCACCAACTTGACATTCTCAGCTCTTCTTCAGAGAAGGTGCTGGATCAAACTCCTGTGGGTGGCTGAGCTGCTCTAGCAAAAACTGAGCCAAGCATCCTCCACATTGCCCACATGCAACACAGCAAAGAGCACTACACAAGGGCAATTGTCTAAGGATAATTCTGTTTAAGAAGCTGCTATGGACTGTGTACTCAAAACAATTTCCTCCACCTTGAAAGGAAATTTTGACAAGTGTATGAGGTGTCAGAGCATTTGGTCACACTGTGAAACAACTATATATTAAAGACTAATATTTACTGATGATTTCATCACTTTTTTTTCCAAATGAATATCTAAAGAGATGTCTCATACCAAAGATCAGCTGCATCCTACTTTCAGTCAGCACCCACTTGGTCTCTGTTTACTTTTGGATCCCATGAGAAAACAAATAAATGAGGAGCTCTTCTCTAGGAAGACAGAAATATGCTTTGGAAAGAACTGGAAATTCCTATCAATGAACAAAGAGGCAATCTCTATCACTACTTTTGTGCTGCAGACATTTTTCTGATTATTTTTTTCTCCTGGTGTAAAGCAACAAAAAGAGGATTTGTCATAAGGATTTCTGTAGCAATGGTTTTCATTGCAAGCAGTAAATGCACTTCTTTTTTAACTGCATCTGCAGTTAACTACAGGAGAAAAAAAAATCTTGAACAAATTACAGTATCATTAGTGGGAAGAGTATTATGAGCAATGTTGGTAGGAATGTTGAAAGGAATATACGAAAACTATTTTAGACAGAAAAAGCTAAATGTTTATATATATATATATGTATTTATATGATGCATATTTTTGAGCACCTGAAGACTGTATTCAATGTTAGATGTTAGATTGAATGTTAGAACAAGGTAGCAGTTGCTAGTATGTTTTAAAATAATATTTTCTACTGATTGACAGCAAGACAAATATTTTTGGTTTACATGTTTTTATCATTAGAGACCTTCTATAGCTTTATTCAGCTATAGGTGACCTCACATTTGTTTTGGTTTCAAGTCCATTTAGTTTTTCTCTAGGAGCCCACTATTTTCTGTTACCCCAGAATAGTAACAGTAGCTACAGGGATTCTCAGCTTTCAGAGGCACTCCAGCAGCCTTTGATGCCTCTGGTGAAATGCAAGCCATTCCTGCAAGTGGTTTGCATTCTACTAGAGGTGTGCAGCCTGCAGTTGAGAAATCCTATATTTAACACTGAACTACATCTCAGAAATATCAGTCATATCAGTACTCTGATGAGTCATAAGAAAAATTCATTTTTTATGAAAAACTGCAGTAACAATACCCGTGCAAAAGAAAACTGCTTAGGATAAAGCTAAGCCTCCATCAGTTCCTCTTTGAAGTAAGTTCAGAAAATGACTATTACCACTATATAATTTAGATGACACTTTGCCACCTTCTATCTCTATTTAGGCATTTTCAGCTGATACTTTCCCCAGTTGTAAAAGCTATGGATGTCTAGTACAAATGAAAGGTTGTGATGGAAGATGATGTTTTGCGTAAAGATTAGAAGCAGTCAGTTGATTTAAAGCTGAGGGGGAAGCTTGTTGTTCCTAGGATGCGTACATTGTAAGGCTGTATTTTCTGTATTGAAGACAAAAATTGTATTATTTAGCAACGCTCTTTCAGGGAAGGGTCATTTCATATCCTACTTTAAGTCTACTTTAGAAAGTAAACATAATGATCTCCTAAACATTGTTAACCATGCGAAACTTGAGTTAGTACATTTTACTACAAATGCATAAGGTTATAGTAAGACTAAGATATAACTGTATGGTAGCACAGTGACAGCAAAAAATGAAAACTGAAAGATAAGATATAGTAACTTGATGCAGCCATATACAAATATACTGCAGATTACTCCAAGTACCTATGGGACCCAGTGTTCTGTGTTGATTTTATCCATGTAAATTATTCTGCAGTGAAAAAGGGAACTGAGTTGGAGCAGATCACCTGGCTCCTCTCAGCTAGTGAAGAGACTGATCATCTACCTCCATATTTAAGAATGATATATCAAATTCATAAGTCAGTTTCACACAACAAGTGACAAAACCAAATGAACAAATGACTTATCAGTAACAATAACAACAAAAAAAAAAAAGTGAATTTACTTTGAATTTACTGCCTACCACCCTCAATTCACATCATCGGTGATTTGGTTGGTATTGAGAAATCCACTCATTTATTCTCTTTTCAGTTACTTTTAATTACAGATTCTACCAGTTTTGCATGTCTGGTTCCTACCTTTGCAAAGCCTAAATATCTCATAAGCAGAGGTGTTTAGCTTAGACACCAGATAATTAAATTCATAAACATTTACAAGCTTCCCCTTTTCAGCAGAGATTTGGAAATCACCTCCAATATGACCCTGGTTCTTGCATCACTTTAGACACATCTTTTATGATTAATTTCCTCTAACATTACAAAATCTACTAATTCTCACCTCTACTGCATTGTCTGTATTTATCACCTTAACTTAATTTCAATTTAAATCCTTCTTCTGTAAACTTCTTTTGATGCATCGTAAGAGTTTTAATGTCACCTATGTCCATGTTTTTGTACAAGAAAATTTAAATTAAAAAGCAGTTGTAGGAGAAGAACACAAGGAAATACTCTTGAAACCTCAAAAGCAGTGAATGCTAGTTAGTGATTCAACTGTGGCTGTTCCTACCCAGATTCAAGACTGCACTTCTCTCAAGTCCTCCACTAAACCATATCACTAAGCTCTAAATCTAAACGTCTTTTAAAGACCACTGCTCCAGCCTGTCAAGGTCCCTCCTGATGGCAGCAAGACCTTCTGGTGTAGCAGTCACTCCTCCCACCTGAAAACGTGCTGAGGGTACACTCTGTCCCATCATCCAGATCATTAATGAAAATGTTAAACAGAGTTGGACCTAGTATTGACCCCTGGGGCACATTGGTATTTACTGCCTCTGACTACACTTTGTACCACTGATCATCACTCTCTGGGCCCAGTGGTTCAGACAGTTTTAAATTCACCTCACTGTTGGCTTATTCAGTCCATACTTCAGCTTCTCTGAACACAGGGTCAAATGCCTCACTGAAGCTGACGCAGACAATATCTACTACTCTCCCCCCCAACCACCAGGCCAGTCATTAAAGACCTTCAGAAGAATTTTAAAAGAAAGGACAAAAAAGTCCTTAAGAAAAAGAAAGTCCTCTTTCTAAGGACTTTGTCTTAATTCTAGCTCAATTTATGCCAGTATTTAAAAAGAAAAAAAAAAAAAAAAACACAAAAAAAATACTGTTCAACATGACTAGTGTTCCCTTTAAACATACAACAGAAAAGAACTGAATCTATACTGTCCTCATATAATTCTTCACATTTTTTGTTGTTTTTGTTTACTGATTTAGCTTATTTTTTCCCCTTGGCTTCAAAAATCCTATATTTAATATTTCCAGACTTCTTTTCAATCCCTTGTTCCTCCATTCATCAAACAATGACTTGTCTTGCTTTTTTCTGAAAATTTTATCACTATGGCAATAGTGTTATCTGTATCATAAGTATTACTGGAAAAGATCAGTTCATTTGTCACTTTATTTTCTTTGTGAACATTTTCTGTCTCTTTTTGAAAGGAGACCAACCATAGAATTATAGATGTAGCCCTTCTGCATCATTCTCTTCCACTTCTATTCCTTTTCCTATTTTAAACTCACATTGTATTGACAAATATTGACAAAACAACATTTTAGAAGATCTAATTTTGTCTAAGAGGTACATAACCACAGAAGACATTTTACTATCTTTAGTTAGTTTTAATTGTAGCTGTTAAAAAGAAAAAAAAAAAAAGTGGACTACACGTCACAAAGTACATCATCAATCTGAGCTGGGTAAAAAAAAAAAAAAAGTAGTTAAAAATTCACAAAATCTATTTAGTGAAACCCAATGAGGTAGTGAATCTGGTAAATTAAAAAGACAATGCATATCCATCAACAGGGCTCTGACTTGTGAGTAAAAAAGTGGATTTTTGTAATACTCCCCACCATTAAGCTACTGTATGATCAGGGAGAATGACTTCAGTTTTCTGAGCTTCTGTGTTCTGTCTCTCTCTTGTCTATACAGATTGTAAATTCTTGGGATTGCTTCATATCAGAGATGGGATATTAACCTCTGAATGATTATTTAGAATGATAGAATGATCATTATTTTAGAGGTGTATTTAACATTTTGTTAAATACATTCACACTGGACTAACTCAAATTAAATAATTCTTTTATTAATAATTAAATTAGCTTTTGATTATTTTTTAAAACTAGATAAAATGCATTAAAATGAAATTATAATTGCCAAGAAAGCAGAGAGATCTTCACCTGCAAGCTCTTCCCAATTTCCTTAAATCTAAATCTTTGTCAAAACACCACCTGATGTAGGTTAAAAAGAATTTTCCCCAATAGCTTTCCCTGTGACTAATACACTTATCTAACATAAAGCTTGATAATTTAAATACGCTCCAGATTAAATATTAAAAACATAAATAGGACAGTTCTATAACTAAAGCTTTATTTGCAAATGTAAAGAAAAAGAAGATATTGGTTTAGAAACAAACAAATAAAAAACTTAGTCTATTCGGTGTGCACATTTCTAATCGCAAACTTCTATTCCTCTGGAACACTTAAAATCCCCAAAGTAATCCAGAAACTGTTTATAATAAGTTATGAGATGACAATTTGAAATTAGCAGGTATTTTTTGAAAAATCTATTCTAGATTTCACTGTAAATGACCAAACAAGTATCTACAACTAGCACTTAAAAGTTTATTCCATAAGTGGAATGGAGTGGTGTGAATTTCAGCAACTGCCTGCTGTGACATCAGCACTGTTAATATTACTAGATACTTCTAAAAGACAACATTTAATAAATATTGTGCCTTTACAATAGTGATGTTCAGAGACGTGGCCGGGGGGAGAGATAAGCTTTAAATTCATTAAAATGTGACAAAAATCAACAAAGGAGAAATTTTATTTATGCCAGGAATAAGCATTTGACTTTACAGTTTTTACAGGTATATGACCTGGCATAAAAAATATCCATTTAAAAAATAAATAAAGATGTAAGTTTATACAAACAGATAATGAAGTTATCCATAAGAACAAACATACCTGTGTTTGCTCTATCAACAGTTTGTGGTGTCTCTGTTGACAGTTTCTGAAGGGCCTGTTCACCATCTGTCTTCTCTGGTGAGCTGTTATGCTGAGACTGCTGTTGGTCTGCATCTTCAGCAACAAATGAAATTATACCTAAAACAAATAGATCACAGATGTTATATTAGCTGGGACTAATAGAGCATTAGCTCTATAAAATAGACTGCTAGACACCTATGAGTATTTCCTCAGTTCAAAACTAATAAAACACAAAGTAAAATTTCTACTCCAGGTGTCAGCCATCCAATTCTAATTTAAGGTAATAAAAAAACGTCTTAAGTGAGTCCAAGGAAATTAACTATTTTTCTTCCCACAGTGTTTTTCCACTTATCTGAACCAAAAATCAGTAATAAGAAATACACTTTTCAAAGATGACCATATATGGCAGACAATAATAGCATCTTTTTTTTTTCCAGCACAAATTTCTATGCATAGACTTGATTGTTTCTGTGTTGTTTTTGTTTGTTTGTTTGTTTTTAAATCACCGTGTCATTCTGCTACTATAAGATAACAAATGTAATACTTAAAATATCCTGTCATGCATTTCTGTGTTGTTTGTAAGGTGAAATCAAGTATTTATAGAAGACAAAATACACAGAGATTGTAAAAATGGGATTTTTAAGTTGCAGTGAAAAGCCTCTTCAGTTAAAAACATAATTTCTTCTTGATAGTATAAAATATATTATAAAATCCAGTATGTACCTGGTTCCTTTAAACAACACTAATATCATTTGGGAACATTTCAAATACTAGTTTTGAATAAGCAGGTTTTTTGTTATATTGCATGCCTCTGACACAGACTTTTAAATCAACACAACTGTTTGGAAATGCTGGATATCAATATTATTCTTATCTAAATGACTGTCCCTCAGTATTTCAGTACATTCTGCAGAATTTCAAAGATTAAATAAATATATTTTGCAGGTTTAATTCTTGCCTCATATGTATGACAAAAAACTAACTTGAGGAAGTGACTTATTTTATGATATTATACAGTATGAAATTTTCCCATTCAAGATCCTTAGAATTCATGTGAAAGGATCTCTCAAAGGGAATTTATGCAACTGTATCATATTAAGGGTTTGGCAAATTTATTCGTAGTGGAGTTTTTTTAATTTGAAAGGAAGAATTAATATAATTTTACATAAGTCCCAGAACAATATGATTTAAGAATACCTACATTTAATGGCATTTTTTCCTTCTCCAGCTTTGAAAGGGATAGGTGAGTGGTAATAGATGATGTGCTGTGCTCCCTGACTACTTGTATTTACCACCTTAATAGGAAGAATACCTAAAGTTAAATCAAGGAGCTGTTGCATTTTCACTTTTCCTTTCTGAGGTCATTTTCTACAATATGCTCCTCCTCACTGTATATAAGTATGGAGGAGCTTCCCAATATGTTTGCCAAAACCGTATTAATGCATTGGAGAAGCAGAAATAGTAGCTGGGTATACCCTACCCATCTGCGGGTACATATAAAAGGAAGGCTTTGACATACATCCTGAGCCTCAAGAAGATGGTGGGAGAAGTCAGAAGGGAAGAAGAGAAGCCCCAGACCAAGCCAAGCAAGGTTTGCATGGGACCTAGAAAAGGGAGCAGCAGTGAGGAGGAGATAGAGCACCTGGCTCAGGAAGCCACTGTGACATTAGTACCAGCAACTGATCAAGATTCCTGTATATTCACCAGTATAAACCAGGGTCATTTACACTTCATCTCAAGAAAGATCATTTTTTATAAAATGGCCTCATAGCTACAGTCCTGTTAATGGTATGCTAGAAGGATGTCACTCTTGAAAGAAAAAAAAAAAAAAAAAGAAAAAAGGGGGGGGCGGGCACAAATAAAACATAAATCAAAATAAAACATAAAAAAATAAAAATAAAACAAAACATAACAAAGTCAAATGCTACTAAGGATGCACAATGCTGTTTTAGAAGAGGTTGTTGAACAAATCAACATTTGTTCACGATGGGATCAATGGTAGCTACATCAGGTGGCAATTTTGACATGACAAACACAAAGATGCTGAGAAATATTACACCGAATTTTTACAAGGAGGCATGATTTATGATCTGCAGATTGCTGGAGAGGAGAGGAGTAGAAATAAGCAAAGAGGAGGAGAGAGGAGGAGAGGAGCAAAGAAAGGAAAGAGAAGAGAGGGAAGAGAGATTAAAGTAGGTATTTACTTAAATACAGAGAAAAGAACAGTATAATATTAAATTAAATATTAGATTTCCAGATTTTGTTTCCGTTTTAAATAAAATCTATGCTATCCAAAGAAGAAGAAAGAATAAGAAAGAAGAAAGAGAGAAGAGAGAAGAGAAAAGAGAGAAGCACATCCAAACAACCAAAATATTTTAATAGAAAATTTCTCTAAATTCCTAAAAATTGATGACAGTAGCAAAGCCAGAAGTGGTATTTGAATAAGCTGGACCGTGACTGCCATTTCAAGAAACTATTGACTTTTTTTTTTAAAGTCTTCAGAGGGAAGGTACATGTATAAATACAATTTTAAAAAATCATTAGGGAAATCTCAGATGAATAAAGTCTGGAGAAAATGGTCAAGGTATGTAAGTATTGATGGAAGAGAACATATTTTGATGGCATTATACCTAATGGAAAAATAGGAAAGCATTTTCTTAAGAAAAATACTGACCAATTCTAATTTTAGAATAATCTAATTTTATGTCTTAATATGTTAACCAAGTATAATTTTGATTTAATGCATTACAATATTAGAGAGAAAAAAAATGCAAGAAAATCTAATTTTATCATTAATTTTAAATAATATCCTAATGTATTTGTCATGTCAACAATAATAATCAAATGAGCAAAATAAAATCAAAATTATAGCAGTTGATCAAGTTGATTAAAACATTTGAGTTAATGTTTTTGTTGATTAAACATTTGAGTTAACATTTGAGTAAATGCTGAAATGCACAAAAGTCATAAATCCTAAAAACTCCTTACAATAGAGAATATTCTGTTTCACTTCATTTTAAAATTTAACCAATTTTTTCTTAAAGTTATTTCTTCCAGTGACAGTGGAAGGCTTTCTTTACCAATTGTCTGTATTTCAGAATACTACACTGTGTTTGAGAGAGAGGGACAGAGCATGAGTAGTCATAGCTTAAAGGTTTTTATTTCATCAGTAAGCATGGATATATTAAAACAAACAAATACTTCTGCACCAAAGTTCTGCACCAAACGTGATCTCAAAAGCATTGAAATAATTGACTGAAGAACTCTGAATAATTATTTGTGGCAAATCTTGGAATCCTTAAAAAGTTCCAGAACTGTAAATTACTAATGCTAAAGAATATTTCAAGAGGTAGTGGGAGAACTATAGTAACTGCTTAACTTGAATTGCTAAACTACTCTGTTGATAATCCAGCAATTGCATAATCGAAAAATCAGTAAAGAATTGTGCTATAATTGCTGACACTCAGCTTGTTTTCCTTGTGGAAAACAGTTCTCAAACAAACAGAATTAATAACTTTGAGGTTAAAGTCTTGATCAATAAAGGTAACTGGTTTGATGCAATTTATTCAAGGAACTTAATGCAAAGTACTCAATTAAATCTGTCAAAGCACTTCAATAAAAATAATAATTTTCAGTGCAGATGGCACACATTTTTAAACTGAGTTTATCTGCTAATTTTAAAATATTCATAAACTGTCCATCATTTTCATGGGCACTAAAGTATCTATTACTGGCTCAAATTTATTTTTTTTACAGACTTCAGGTTGGCTGCCGAAAATTCCTACAAGTACCAAAAATTCTTATATTTCTCCATTTTGACATTTCCACTTAACTACCCTATAATGTGAAAATTCAGCTTTGGGGAACAAATATGACTTCCCAGACTTGCACAGTATGAAGCAGTTTGACTTCCATCCCACCTGAAGCCATAAACTAAAGCACTTCCTAACTGGTGTTACCTTAGATAGGACATCTCGTAGTTAAGTTTATATCACATCTAACATCGGACAGCAAAATCATCTTCTGCCTGTCAAACCCACAACAGTGGCCTTTCTTTCCTCCAACTCTCTTCCTTCCTACATCTGCTGAATGATTAGAGTACATTTACAAATCTCTGTGATGTAACTGAAAGTGTCCCTGCTCCAGGAGAAGAATGAACTTGATATCCTAAAGCAGTGATTAAAGCAAGCATTGAGCCAGGGAGTGGATGGTAGATAACTAGGCTCTGTGTCTCTTCAAAGAGTAACCAGCCTTCTATCAAGTTATTTGAAGGCATAAAATATATCTGAACAGTTTTCTGGGAAAAAAAAAGAAGAAAAAAAAAAAAGCATATGTGACTATCCAGCTTTTGAGCCATTCCGTCAGGTTAGGGAGACTGACTGTTCTCTTTCTTTCTCAGTTAACATGTAATACTTCCAAGTATAATGGAAACCATTGTAATAGAAGTTAGGAATGACAGAAAATAGGAGATGACAGTCCAAATGTGCCATCTCTTTCCCTTTGAAGGTATGCCTTTTAACACCTGGCATAAAAGTGCTGTATGATAGATCCCTCGGAACATCTTCTACTGAAACTTTCAGCATGTATAAAAGAATTGTGGATTTGATAAGTGAGAAGGAGATAGTCTTTAAATCTTTAAAGCCTGAAGAAAAATTGTAAGTTAAAATATAGTGTACCCTTATGTTCTGATGAACAGTTTTGATGGTCACAAATTCCATTGAAAGCTGACTCCTACTCAGAGAAAATGAATTTTGTCTCAGGGATACAGACTTAGCAAGAAGATACTGAACTTTTCCTGTGAGACTAGACCAAGCTTTGCTGCAAGTATTCATTTATTTTCACAAATCACCTGCAAATTGAGATGGTATTATTACCTGTCTTACATATCAGATACTAAAACCAAAATGGCCAAAATAATAAACTAGGTTGGCATCCTCACAGACAATACTTAATGGCTGTCTAATGCTGAGAAAACAGCTGTCATTAATCTCAATTGTCTAAGAAGGTAGCAGAATCAAGTATTCGCAGTTAGGGACCCGCAAAATCAAAGTTATGCACTGAGCATTTTGTATTGAGAGATTTGTCCAATATGAGGAATCCTTTTGTTTAAGAGGTAGTTCAAATCTAGGTTTCCTGAGCAATATTCAGTTTCTTTAAGGAAAAGATGGTCTCCTTGTTTTCCATAATTCCCTTCCTCATACACTACAAAAGTTTGCTCTGCTATGAGTCACAACAATACCTATTCTAAAAGGGAGAAAAAGACTGATTGTATAGCCACATTTTCATAATAGTGCTTTTAAGATTTTGTAGGATTTTAGAACTGTAGAGCTATTAATAAGCACTTGAAAATTATGAAGTCTGAATTATTAAAATAAATACTCATTTTTAAATAATCTTTACAAGACAAAACATTAAACACAACATACTGATGTTAGTTAAAACAAGCAAGAGTCTTGCTACTGTTTCATAAGAATATCAGCATAAACATAGACTGATGCAAATTATTTGCAATTAATTTTAGACATGCCTAGCCTTTATACATTTAAAGTACCAAGTAAAGAATTGTAGTTCACTACATTCTATGTGTTTACTCTTGCCTTGTGGGTAACAAATCAGAATTTAATCAAGGGAAATAATCAAATTCTGGCCTCTGCCCTTAAATCTTTGGTTCTAGCAGTACTAGGAAAACCACAGCTATTCAACATTTTTTTGGAAAATTTAGTTTATACCCAAGCACTTGGTGATAATTCAAACACATGAATTGCTATCAAGACAATTTCCATGGGATCAATTAAATACATGAAGTTGGATGTAATGTTGGCGTTTTTGAAGTACTAACCACATTTTTAGCAGTAATATACCTTTACAACTAAAAAATATGAGCTAGCTTAAAAAACAGTGTCACCTGTAATTATAGTATTATTTCCAGAAGAAAGCTTATGTTGAACAGAAAACATTAAATGTAAACAGACTTCATCTGTTAATTTACAGGGATGTAGGAGTTCTACATTGTACCTTGAAAGATTCCTCGTCTCCATGGAGATACACTCAAAGTGTAAGCGACCGTGTCATCTGGTTCCACAGTAAGAATTGGTGCACCACCCACCATTGAAAGATCTGAAGATACCTGTGAAGAGAATTCACAAAAAGGAAAAATAATCAAAAGAAAGTTACTGTTTGCAAGAACACTACAGATAACAATATCCATTCTACCTTCTTTGAAATGTAGCATACAATATTAAATTTGCTATTGGTAAGTCCTACCCTTTATGTACATGAAACAAGTACATACTATAAGAGTAGAGGTAACATATACAGATCATATCAAGTATAAATTTTGAAGTCACTTGTCAACTCAAGTAGAAGTAACTCAGACTATGGAACTACTTGCATATGAGTAGAGTTGCACAGTCATGCCATAAATATTTTATGTATGTTTTCTTTAGAAGTATAACAATGAAATCAACAGTTGTCATCTATCTAGATACAGCAAAGCAAAATTTGAAGTGTTTTAACATCAATTGCTACACCTTGTGATATGAAACCATACTTTTTTGATATGTCATATTTTGCCACATACACAATGGTGTGCATAGCAACTATTTGAACAGTAAAATGACAAGTGCAATTTTATTATGCTGAACTTCAGATTTTGTACCCTGTAATGATTACAGGAATATAGACTGAGAGTATTTTTAATTGCATCTCATTTCTTCATCATTCCTATAAGTTTGCTACAAACAGACTCTATGATCATCTGCTCATGGAACAGACATTTAAGTATGAGGCATTACAAACCATACCTGATGATTATCTGCCTAAATTATTGGCTGTACAGAACACCAGCAGATGGATTGCATGAATGCTTCTGCTTACATACCCTATTCTGTTACTTCTGGCACTGTATGGAGCAAACTGGTGCTTAGTGAAAATGTTCTAAATTGATACTGCAATTTCTGCAGTGAACATCTGACTGCAAGTGAGGATCTTCCACTTCGGGCATAGAATCCTTTAAAAAATATTTTCAGGATATCAAGTAGTACTGTAGCACGCTATAATTTCTAACTACATTAAATAGAAAACTTGGTTCTGTGTTGTTTATGTGAGTTTTGAGTGAAAGCATGAGCCATGTCTGAAAGGCTCAATTTTTTTTTCCAGCTTATTTGTTAATTTCACTAATGATGACAGCTAGCCTGTCAAGTATCCAAGTGGAAGACCTGAATCCAAAGATCTTCATTGCAACAGTAAAACCATTAGATGCATGGACCGTTTTTTTTCCTTCTCAAAGTTCCCTTTTTTTTTTTAATATGTTTTTGTTCATATTTTCTGGAGGAAAAAAAGAAGAAATTTTATCTTGTCTTCTGTAGTGCTTTTTGTCTATGGAGAATTTCTCCTATTGTAATACTTTTCAGAAAATTATGACATAACAAGGACAGGCAGAAAATAAAGCTGTATTTTTTAAGTAGTCCTTATCTATGAAAATTTAATAGGCGATCTGAATAGATTACTGAAAGTCATGGAAAAGCTACCAACTATAGAGTTATATTTCATTTGGATTTTTCCTTAGTCTATGATTCTATATACTTTTAAAAATAATTCTTCAGTCTTGTGACAAAGCAACAAATGAACTTAAATAGAACATAATGATTAATATTCCATTATGAATGAGACATATTTAAAATGCTCAGTAAGGCAATAGGAACTACATGCATTCTGTACCACCAGAAGGAAAACTATTTCTATTTGAATGATTAAAACCAAGTAATTTTAGACTATATGTTGTATAAATTATGACTTATAAATGAAAGATCAGCTTGCCAAAGAAAACAGAAATGTCAAACAGATTTCTGTCATTTGAAAACATAAAAAATCAGCAAGTAGTGTCAGATGAAGGGATGACATGCAGTCAGTGCAGAAAGAGAAGTGGCAGAAATATAATTCATCAAGGACTGAAGCCTAAGAGAAACAGAGGAACATTCTGTAATCATGAATAGGATGAAATAGAGATGAAGAGGACTGGAAGACAGGAGAGACCAGACAGACACATTATCATTAATAAAGGAGTAGAGTAACTGGAGATTCATTATAAAAAAAGCACAGGAAAGGAGGAATTGCTACACACTGAGAATGGAGAAGTTTCACTTTATGGAAGACAAACTATAAATTAGGTGCAACTTTACATTTACAGACCATTTCAGTTTACAGTGAAGTTAGTAATGCATATGCAAGTATACATTAATGTATATATACTTAATATATATAAAAGTATATCAGAGAACTGGGTCTGTGAGGTAAAAGAGTGCACAGTACCCTCCTTCTCCCACATTCTTCAGAAAGTACACAGACAGCTTTCCTTAGTTCTTTTAGCTGTTAGGAAGATTGTAAGACTGTTCTAAGTTATGCAAACCAAGCCAGAGTTGGAATTCTTTCTATCTCTGTTTACACAAAAGCACAAAGTACGAAATGAAAAGGCAAAAAAAATTGCACACCTGAAATGACAAAATGCCCCCAAAATTCAGACATAAAACATCTCTGAGCAGAATAGTATTTAACATTTTTTTCTAATTATATACATAGTTTTGTGAACACTATGCTGGAACAATAAAAAAGAGGTTATGAAACTTGGGTATTACAAACAAAAATTGATTACTGAAGGTTTCCCTTATGATCTGGAGTTTCAGATGAAGAACCTTAAATCTGAATGTCTATTTCCATATTAAGTATAAATATAAGCTGATGCTCAGTCAATTTATTTGCATTACTATCCAAACCTTTGTGCCAAAGTCACAGTTCTGTTCATAATTTTATCAAATTCACAAGCCCAAATATTCAGCACCACCACTACACACAAATTGCTTTTATATCACATTTCCCCTGTTGGCATTCCCTGACAGAACATCCTGACATAATGTACTCCAACTTCTAATACATACTGAAAAGGCTTATGTCACCATCACCAGTGCTTCGCCACTCTTCCTCCATTTAACTGCTATATATTGAAAAGTGTTTCCACAAAGAGACAGATCTTGATAAAAAGACTTAGAAAAAAAAAATCAGCCCAAAAGAGCAGAACTACCAGAGCAATTATGATTAAATTCTGGTTCCAGTGAGATACAGTTAATTTTAAAGGGAAAGAACTTTAACAAATAGATGCTTGCTCCATTGTGTTCTGCTGCCAGAATCCAGTAGCTTTAAAAAGTCTGAAAGACTAATGAAGACTAATGGACTGACTAAAATTTCACTCAAGATTTTACAGTAAATGAACTGATTTGGGAGTTACTCCCAGGAGATGCTTCTGGCTGTTCCTGTAACATCACATTGGACTCTCTTAAATGACTGGAAATGCAAGAGGAGGCACACAGCCACAGAAGAGTTTCTTAAACTACTATAGTTGTAAGTCTCATAAAAATGCTTATTTTCTTTAGTTTCTTTCATGTTCACATTATAAAGCCTTTGGGGATCAAATACTGACTATAATGAATATTAAAGTAAGGTTCTAAAATGCACCCAAGACTTATTCATTTCATTATTTCTCTGGCAGATATTCATGTTAAAAATTGCACATAACATACTGCCCTCAGTCTTCTACCACCTTTCCTGTCACAGTCTTTATACTCACTAGTATAATTACTGCTCCACAGTGCCCATTTTGCCTACCAGTATGAATACTCACCATCTTATCATTAATTAACTGCTGCTATTCATTTATCTTTGTAATTAACATATTTGTCTCTACTGTTTAAGTTATTGACACCTCAAGAGCTCCAGTCTCCAAACAGTTCTCACTGTATATTATTTCCTACCTCCAACATCTTGAAAAGGTCTAGGGTTGTGACAGACATCAGTCACTCCTAGTTATCTTTTAGATGTTCCTTACACTGAGCTTTGCCTTGCTCTGATGCCCCCACCTGATTTATACCAACTGCATTACTGAAACTAAAGAATCAACCTCAGATAGCAAATGGATACTAAATATGTGTTCACACTCACACATCTACACAAGGCAATTTAAATTCATATCAGAATTCATACTAAGAATCTAACAGAATAGAATGAAAAGTGCTCACAGAGGTTTCAGGTTCCAATATGGTAAAATGTTGTGTAATGCCTGTCTACTTTATCTGTAGACATATTACACACATATTAATATAATAAAAATATATCCAGAAACACTCAGAAAGCAAAAAACATGGAGAAGGAGAAACATAGAAAAAATCTGGAAAATTCAGATTTTTGTAAGAATAACTGTAATAATAAATGTTAAGGAAAACTTGGAGTGAAGCAATGAAAGAACTTATATATAGTGAGTTTTAAGTAAACTTCCTTATAAATATTACAGAGAGATCTATTTCTTATTACAATGCATATTTATGAGGATGGTATGTAAGAGTAGGACAGAATTTTAGTTTCAGATATAGTATTACATAACCTTACATCCTATAATAATCTTCAAAACCATACTCCCAAAGGTACCTGAATGTGCCTAAGAAAATCTGCTGCGGGTCGTTATTGTTAGGAAAATAGGGCTTAGAGTCTCTTCCATCACTAACAGCGAAAAAAATCACTTCTGATTTACAAGCTATCCCAAAGGAGACAAGGTACTAAATTACTTCTACTGGTTCATGGGAGTGGTAGTCCATTAGCATTTGTACTAAGTTGGAAGGAGGGAATTATGAACAGACACATTAAATGGAATTTAGTGAAAGAAGTCTTAAATTCAAGGAACTATTTCTAATTTAAAAATGATCAAAGAAAACCTGAAAGACAAGAACCTTGTCTCAAAGGTATCCCAGCAGATACGGAGAATAGGCTAAGATAAAAATGGTAAGACTGTGGCATTTACAGAAGATTCTACACTAGAAAAGTGTAAGAACTTGCACATATCATCAGTATTGGTACATTAACTGGAAATGGTATGTGGAGGAGTGCTCTCACAAACTCTTGTCAACCATGGCACAAGACAAGGGAAATCTTGTGTTCCATACCCATTCAATACCAAGAAATTAAGCTTTTTTTAGGGTGGAATCATACGAAAGGTGGGTGCGTATAGATATACACACAGTATTTATACAGATAGAAATAGATGGATCTATACATATGTGCACACAAAATTTGTTATCAAGGATGAATAACTGTACTTTCTTTATTGACCAATTTAAAGAACGTGGAATCTATGTAACATTAATGATTCTTATCTACAATCTTTATGAGCATCCTATTGTCAAAAATCAATCTTAGCAATATTAATATTGTATTGTAAAAACTTTCCTGTGGGTGGTTCTTTCATTCTTGTACATCTTTCTAGCATTCTTGAACGTAATCATTGGAAAATATATTAAGTGACCTAGTGGGTGAAATAATTTTTAACTGTGTGAGTTGGGAAAAAGAACAACAACTCCAACTTTGATGTTTATCCCTATTTCCTACTAGATCTATTATCTTCAGGAAAATAATGAACTTATTCTTCCCAGAGTTTACGTATAAATTATACCCCTTTATATAGGCATTTTGGAAGAATGGTCTTCTTTATTAATAAAAATTTAATATAAATCAAGAAATAAAGTAACAAATAGAAAATAAATAATTTTTAAAATATTTAATATTAAGTACATTAGAAGAATGTATAAGCCCAAGCTCCATGACACTGCAATTTAATTAAGAAAACACAATAAAGGAGTTTAATAGACCATAAAATAAGAAGTTTCACTTCTTAAGATCAAAGTAAAATATTTGACTGAAATCTCATTTAAAAAAAAAAAAATTAATTCTCTTGTTTTGCTATGTAAGACTATGTTGATAACATAACAAAATACTTTGGTACTACACGCATTTAAAAAAAAAAAAAGTAATAACAGAAAAAGCTGAGATAGAACAGAACTATTTTTTTGTTTGTTTGTTTGTTTTAAAGCCTGGTTCTACATACCATTATCAGTCCTTCAAAGTGGTAACAAAATTAGATGCCTTATTTGCATATGTTTTGTTAGGAAGACAATCTGTAGCATAATTAAGAAACAGTAAAGCTGTGCAAGTTGCCCTAATATTTATCATGCAATCACTACAATCAATTCAGTGAAGAATTGTTGGCTTTCAGCAACTACAAATTTCTCCAAACACACACAACATATGTTGCATCCTTTTACTCTAACTTCAGAAAACAAGAATTGTAGGATACCACAATGAAACCCAAATGTAAATTATTATTACAGTTATCATTGTGGCACTACAGAAAATTTGCTCAAATCAAACCATCTCCAAGGATTTTATTTTTAAATATTAGAATTCTCCACTGTCTTATATTTCCAGTTATTATTTATACTTAGATGTAAAGCATAAATGGAGCCAATTTTTAAATGTTATAATTTTAAACTAATTTATTAGTCACAGATTTTAAAACCACTTTGCAGAACTGAACTATGGTTATTCAAGGTGAATAGGAATGGAAAGCCATTCTTCAAGATTACAGCAAAAATATTTTTTTCCAGAGTTTTATAACAAAATATGCATAACTTTAAAAATGTCAGCTGATACTTCTAGCCAAAGTGGTAAAAAGATGTGCAGAATTTAATTAAATAGGCTTTAATTCCACTATCCGTTTGCATGTTGGTAAAACCAAGTTAGACAGTAATATGTTCAATGTTTCAAGAATTGTTTCTCAAGACTATTTAAAAATATTGATAGGTTCAACTTACTAAAAATTTAGCGCTCTATGACACTGGGCTGAAAATGGCGCTGTGACAGTCACTGATCCATCTGATAACCAGATTTTTTTTCAATACTGTCTCAAGAATAACAGATGTTTCAAAAGAAGCCCCTGTTACTTTCCCTCATCCTCTTTCAGCCCATACATTGTAAATTCCTAAATTACTAGGAATCCACTTATTCTTGCAATCACCTTTATTTTTCCACCAGCATTTCACAACAACGAAATAAAACACCTATATACACTAAGTATATACCCTAAATAATTTAATTCTTCCCTGTACGGCTGCAATCTGAAGTTATTAAGAGTGCTACATAACCAAGACACACAGTCCAGCCAAGTGACCTGTCAAGACCACTAACCCATTTCAAGAAACATGCCAGACCTAAGACCTTACCACATCCTTACTTGATTAAATAATTTCATAACCAGAAGACGCACAAAAGCTGCCAACTACAGTTATTCTTACATTCTTTGTACTATTCATCACTGCTGTGAAGAATGCTTTGCCTTTAGGGAAGACTGTTACAGAAGTGCTGGGAGGCAACGTAGAAACCAAATGGACTGAAATTAGAAGTATAGATAAAATTAGAATGGTTATGAGATATACAGGTTTACTTGTGGTGATTAAAGAACAGAAACTTGATGAAGGTATTGGAACTTCAGCAATAAGGTTACTCAAGTTGCACAGAATTTATTCTCCGAGAATCGCACATACAGCTCCAAAAAAGACAAAACCTAAACAGGTCAGCCCCTCAATAAAGTTTTGCAGTATATGATTTTATTTTCTTCAGACAGCTGTAAAATTTCTATCCTTCATGTCATTCTTTCAATTACATTGTAAAGAACATCTGAAATGATATATAGAGAAAATAGGGAAAAAAAGGCATGGAAGGAAAGAGGATTGTATAGTTTTTGATTATATATTTATTCTACAGTGCTTCTGAAATTACTAACAGTTTGTATAAACTAATACCTAAAAGGTAATTTAACTTAGTCTTGAGATTCCTCTAGAAGGTTTACTTTAATGACATCTATTTTGAACAGTGCAAAGAAAAAACAGTTATACTGTTGTTTTTTATTTTTATTTTTACTGCAAAACCGAACCTTGAAAGAATGAGGCACCTTTATAGCTAAAGTTACTGTCAAAGGTGTCATTAGAAGCAACCATAACACACTATTCTGTTATCTATATCCAGCATACAGAGTTTTATATAAAAATCAAAAGAAAATTGTATGAAAAATTTTGTCATTAGACTGACAGATTAGATTTTATAGAACTACTTCACACTTTCTACTCTTGTAGGATAATTTGTATCTAATTTTACAGCCACTAAAATCCACTTACATTGCAATCACTAACCTTATTCAGCCTTATTATAACCTTATTATTATTCAGCATCAGATAAGGATATACTCTCTGGCTGACATTGTATGTGCAAAAATTCTTTATGAATTCTGTTGTGATGTTTTTTCAGACCCAGGGGAAAGTTAATCATGAGAAAGTCTTTTTGTTGTAATAGTCTGTAGAACAAGTTCAGTGGCAGTATGTCCCTAGGGTTTACATATCAATCAGCAGAAAATAGTTCAATTTTTTTCACATTTTTTTTTCAAGGAAATTTATGGAAATTGTCTTTTTAATCATCGAAAACTTTGTGGGTACTGAAAGTATTTTGCTTAGCATTTTAAAGGTAGACTGATGGAGCAAAACACAAGCCTTGCAGCACTGCATTCCAAAGGCACTTATTCCCTCCCTGACTCTCTTGATACATAACAGTGGTTGCACAGACAAACCATGCATTATTCCTGCTCCAGGTATGAGCAGTCTATATTGTTAGACGTAGGAAAAGCATTATTCAGAGGGAAGAAGGCTTTCTTAATGGAATAAAAGGAAGAATTATTTCCCTCTTCCTCCTCACAGACTTAATTTTCAATAGCCACTTTTGCAGTAGTACCTTTTTTGCGTTGAAGTTATAAGATACATACTGTGATTACAGAGAAACAGGGTAGCATATATACAGTGTAATTAACTTTTTAATGAAATGAGTTTTTATTAAGTTAATAGTTTAATTTATTCAGTTATTAAAATGGAATAGCGATACTAAATTTACACCTCAAAGGCAAAATTACCCAAGTATTAATTCACCTGAATTCCCTATTACTATCATGTAGTAATTTTTTTTTATTGTCATGTCAATAAATTATGAGGTTTTTCAGCTACTGGCACATCTTATACTATTCTTGATCTAGGCTGAGTTTTCTTACTTCAGCAAATATACTTCAGCAAAGTACTTCTGTTTTTTAAAAATGTCATGTACATCTCAGCTTATCTATGACAAGTCACTTTGATAGTGGATGCACTACAACAGTGGAGGATTTAAGGGACTAATCAATCAAATGACCAATTAAATAATGAAGTTATTTGCAACCCAACGAAATTCCAAAATATCCACTCAAAAACATTATAAAACTATCGGGGGGGGGGGGGGGGCGGTAATTATCTTTGCTCTATTTCCACCATGATTTCCTCCACATAATCATTCATTATGTAGTGGAATTCCAAAGATGCTGGACTAAAAGCCAGGAGGAGTTATTAAGCTGTCAGCAATTGCCTGCAAAAGAAACTAACAAAAACAAAATCACAGATTGCTGTGTTCAGCTTCAAAACAGACTATCCAGAAATTACAGTAATCAGGCAGCATGGACTGAACAACAACAAAATTAGTATTCTTTTTCCTGTTGCCCTTTGTGCTATGCAATTTTGGGTAAATAAATAATATTTATTTTGCATTTCTAACAAGTTGTTGGTCAGAGTTCTATCTTCAAAGAGGCTTTCCCCTCTCTTCTGCATCTTTCCCCCTGCAGATACAGCAAATAATGCTGATGACATTCTGGATTTACAGATTCAATCCTAATTTAAAGATGAATTCTTGAACAACTGAATGTGAACATACGATATTTACTCACTACAATAGCACAAGACACTACATGATATCTGCTGGGGAGTACTGGAAGTGATACAAATTGTTTGCTCTGTTGAGGACACAGTTTCCAGACACCTAGCAGATTTTGTAATCATGCTTTTTCCAACTATCCCAGCCCACTTTGCTTCAACAGCTGTTCTGCAACAACTTCTGAGTAAAATCCTGGCATAGAGAAAATATATTATTCACTCTGATTAATGTAATAACATGAATACAAGCATGAACTCTTTGTAGCTGCTCTTAATACCTTTCTCCCAAAAGTCCCAGAGCAAAAAGAGCACACACATGCCAAACTGAGGTAGTACTCAAAAGTTTAAATTGGTATGAAACAGGAGTTAGTTCCTTGAATATTCAGATTAGAAATGGATGTACTGTCAAGCATTACTTCACAGGGGTGAAAAACAAACAAAAACAACACAAAACTAACCAGCACCAGCACCACCAACCCCTCACAAAAAAAAAAAAAATACACAAATTCACTAGTATTTCATAGAATCATAGAACCATTAAGGTTGGAAAAGCCCTCCAAGATCATCTGGTCCAACCATCCCCCTACCACCAGTGTCACCCACTAAACCATGTCCCTAAGCACCACATCCAACCTTTCCTTGAACACCCCCAGGGACGGTGACGCCACTATCTCCCTGGGCAACCCGTTCCAATGCCTGACTGCTCTTTCTTAGAAGAAATGTCTTCTGATTTCCAACCTAAACTTTCCTTAGCGCAACTTGAGGCCATTCCCTCTTGTCCTGTCTATATATTTGCAAGAAGAGGCCGACCCCCAGCTCCCCATCACTTCCTTTCAGGTAGTTGTAGAGAACAATAAGGTCTCCCCTGAGCATCCACTTCTCTAGACTAAACAACCCCAGTTCCCTCAGCCGCTCCTCATAGGACTTGTGTTTCAGGCTTCATAGCCCTTCACCAGCTTCATAGCCCTTCTCAGGACAACGAGCCTTCGTAGCCCTTCTCTGGACACGTTCCAGGGCCTTGATGTACAAGAAGGTACTGAGGGGCCCAGAGAACACCCTCAAAGTGGTCTAGGTTCAATTAGACCCAACTCACTCTGAAATATCTATAATAGTCATAAAACAGTTTAATGCAGTGTTTCTGAAACACGCATACAGTGAATAATTTCAGTGTCTTCATTTTGAAGTTTGATATTTGAGTGTCTTTCTTTGGCACAAACAAATATTAAGTTCACATAAAACGGGAAAGCAAAGGAGACAGTCGTGCTGTCAACTTTCAAAAGCACTTCACTACTTTTGGAGATAAACATGTGTTTTAGAAATGTAAATGCAGTCACACATAAAAAGCTAAAATTGTCAAAAAGAGATACGTCAAAGCTGGTGATGCACAAAAAAATACATTTTCTACTTTTTTTTGGGGGGGGTTAATAATGAGTCCAAAAAATAGAAGCCTGAAGCTCTACCATTTTGTAATATTTAAAGCTTATTAAATGTAAATCCTCCTGTAATAATGAAAAATTGGAGACTAGCATGAGGAAGTTTGAAGACTTTACATTGCCATGAATTCCCATTAGATAAATAGAACAGTGCTGCTGGTATGTACATTTTCTCTCTTTATAAAATAAGGTGAGGCCCACTCTCTACTGATGACTGCAACTTTGAATGAAGCAGCATTTTTTGCTACTGGTACAAAGACAGAGAACAAAAGATCACTTATTTCACAAGTTCACACTAATTAACTAGTCAGATTTTATCTAATAGAATCTACATTGTCCTCTTGTCCCTCCTCCCAAAAAGAATAGTTACACATAAAAAAAAAAAACAACAACAACAACAAAAAAAAACAGCAAACAGTTCAAAAACGTATATTCATATATGCTGACAAATTTCAGCACATGGCCTCCTGCCTTGTTTTTATATACAGAGTCCTCCTACTATAAACACAGTATGTAGATTGCATCTACTCTAGATCTAAATGACAAAACACAGCCCCCAAAATAGTTTTTGTTGACAGAAATTAAAGAAGTTCTTTGACAGAGAATCTTCTCTACAGGTGAGAAGAAAAGTGAAAGTTATCCTTTTTTCCCTAATGTACATTATGCCTCTGCTGGCATGTGACATGCAATCCTAGACATGCGTAAGATGAAGAAAACTACTGAAATACTTTTCTCAACTTAAATTAAACATGTTGACAAGACAAACGGTAGGAAAATTGTTCAGTTACAGTAATAGAGGTGTTTTAAAATTAGAAAATATATTTGTGTAAGTACAGCCATAAGATCTTTAATTAAACAGTGAAAAATAAAAAGGATTACATTACATATGCATATATATTTAAAAGATCTTGTACATAAGATCTTCTTAACCAGGGAAACTAAAAACAGAAATTGTATTTTCTATGCATTTATGTTACATACCTCCACTAAAGTCACAACTATCACAGCACCATCTTCCCAGTAACACAATGCCCTTCAACAACTCCAATTACTTATTTCCTTTTAATTTTCTTTCCCCTCAGAAAACACACAAAGTATTCCCAACTTCCTCCAACTTTCCTAAAACAACAGCTGGGCAAAAGACACTAACTGCCATCATTTGTTTAAAGAAATGCAAGCACTGACTGGCCAAGCCAGTAGGCCATTAGGAATAGATATGTAGTGAGATCATGCTGCCAATTTTCCTTTAGCGGGATAATAATTTTTGTCCATTTCTGTAAAAGGTCAATGTTTTATAAAGATTTTAGGAACACTGTACTCTCAAACCCTTTATCTGATTTTAAAACTGATGACATTGGTTTTAAACCAGTGGAGAAGGAAGGGAGGAAGACTAGTAAATGAACAGAGTATAATTTCAAATGTGCTGCCCCCTTAGGAGCTATGAAATTATGAAATCTTTTTCCATGAAACATACAGTAATATCATACGCTATCTCACAGATTTCCTGACTATAAACATATCCATATACTATAAACTACTAGTTAGATATAATTTCTCATGGATACATCAATTTTAATAGCACATCAGCAACGACAATAACAAATTGTCTAATACACAAGTTGTAGGACTATGGATATGAAAATCGTTGTCACTTTATTACAAAAATTTACCTTGTACGTTAACTTTTTCTTGGTATAATTGGGCACCCATAATACTTTTCGAGTAACCTGTCTCACTTGGCAATCTATCACAATATGATCCTGCGCCAGAGGTTTCTTCCCTATTCCCTTAAGGCTAAAGACGCTTTCAGTGCCAGCCATAGCATTTCGCAGAATAAGTCTTCCCTATGACAAAGAAAGAAGGAAAAAAGTTTCAGCACTGTAAAAGTGTCATTTGGCTGCCAAACCAATACTTTCAGTCTATTAATCTCAAATCCAGGCATTAAAGCAATCTTAAAGGAAAGTATTCCTATTGAGGTTTCTAGTTCTTATGTAAACACTTCTGTTAAACAGAAGAAGACTCAAGAAACAAAGCTTTCTTTTTAATTTTCTGAAATTATGAATTTTAACAATATAAATCCTTCATAATGCCAGATATATTTCTTGGCTTCTTCCTAGAAAACAAATATAACACCTAAGAAAATATGTTCTCATCCATCTTCGTTCCTCATATAAAATATTATTTTGCTCAATCATTTCCATCAGTCCTTCAGCTAAAATGTTCTTCATGATTATTTGTCATCAAAAGATCCGGGGTCTTTGGCTTTTAATAGTTTTATAATGCTGGATTTCTATACTGCATTACGTTTGGTTGGTAATGCATGCAGATGGATTACTAATGTTTCACAGAACAATTTGTTTTTGTCTTTGGCAATTCACACATTTGAATAGCATCCTGCAGGCAAAATCTCTCAGCTAGTGTACAGGCAAAAATACATATATTGCTTCTCACTAAAGGTATCACAGCCTTTCCTCTCTTAAAACTCTTCAGTTTTAACATTTAGAATAGTGATTACTTTGATGGCAAAATCAGCTTCTAACTAGCAGTTTACCTTGTAACAGAAATTATTTTATGAAACAATCAAGTACCCATCACCAAAATTCACTTGTAATGTAATGAAAAATGCTCAATATTACTACATTATTACCTAACTAGTGAGATAACATATATGTCTTTAAATTCAGAATGGAACACAATGTACATTTTTATGATCAAAGGTCAGAATCCCTATAGAATAACTAGTCCACTCACTGAAATGGAGGGTTTGAAAGAAGAAAAAATAAATGAACAAATAACGATAATCTTTAACTTTGGTAAAGTTAGTTCCTTTGTTGCTTTTTTTTTGTTTTTGTTTTTTCCTTCAGCTAACAGGAAATCTTTCAATTTCTGATTAATTCACTAAAACTTTCAAGCAGGTGTTTAATGCTAGTAACTGCTTAAGCAATTTCATAAGTTGGAGACTGATGTAAATTCTATTGACAAAACAATTCTTTGTAAATGTTGAAACTAATTTCCTTCTTACCATTGATAAGCACTCAGCAACTGGCTTGAACATGAGAGGATACAGAGCTGTTTCACCTATGCCCACATTTATTAGAGGAGGGCCGTGAAAGCCCTGTCCTTCCAAAACTGCTTCAAATTTCCAGTCCTGGCTGGACATGTTATTCTGAAATCAAAGAAAAGACATAAACTAGATTATGCATTTAAAATTTTCAACATGAATTTCGGCTTTTATTTGCAATTATCAAAACAGAGCACAGTTCCTTTTTTCCCAAAATACTGGCTCAGAGCACCTTCTAAATCCCTATTCCTGGGACTCTGAAATCAAAGTAAAGACATAAATTAGATTATGAATTAAAAGCTTTTAATATGCATTTCAGTTTTTGCTTGTATTTATCATCAAATCAGAGCTCTTTTCCTAAAATACTGGCTCAAAATACCTTCTAAATCTCTTATTCCTGGGAAAGAGTTACTAGCAATCATACTATCAGTATCAATACTGTCAGCAAGAAGACTCATTAGAAGAATATGCTCATGATATAGTTAACAGTCAAGATGGAATTAATAAGTATCATTATAAACATTTACAGGTATCTTTACAGTGCTGTTTATAATGCTTGCCAAAATTCTGTCTCTTTTGCTCCTGTGGGAAATCCTAGCATGCCTCTTTGAAGTGCTGATGTGGTATATTAGCACACATTGCCTCACTTGGCCACCGAGTGTAATACAGGACCAGCCTTGCTTTCTAATTAAGCACTCTGTCTCCCAAACCAGTATGTACAGTCCTGTGCTCTCAGAAACTGGTCTTTCAGAAACTGGACTAATCTCTTCTAAGGAATGGCTGTCCTAAGTAGTATGAAAGCCTATTTATGAAGTGTATTTTGCCTTGCATCCAGACATATCAGAGGACTGCTTGATTAGGGTAGGTAGTGAGATATTTTGTAATATATGCGTAGGGGGCTGCATAAAAAGAGTAAAACTTAAATAATGCTATTCAGCCTCCTACTATTTAAAGGAAACAGATAACAAAACACCCAATCTGCAAAAAAGTAAAAACCATCTGAAAAGGACAGAATAAACTGGCATTCAAGAGCTAATATCAGCCTTGTCAAAACAGAGATTAGTCTGATCTACAAAATGGTCTTGACCCATGGAAAACCGCAGATAAATGCCAGAGACAAGCAATGAATTTTGGAGAATGAAGATGACACGTATTTCAATTCTTTCTTCTTTGGAAAGTCTCTTAAACTCAGCTCTCTAAACCTCAGCAACAAAGAATCACAATCAGCTGTAGTTATCAGAGCTCAAGTCATGGCATGGCATGAGATCTGCAATATCATATATTCAGGCTGGGGTTAATATGTATAATCAACGTTTAACACTTTGTTGTTAACAAGTAAATTTCCTAGTAGTTGAGCACAAATGTCTTTTTTGGAATATTGAGATTTGTAAAATGTCTCAATTTTTCAAAATACTTCTATCACTACAGTCTCCAAATCCGTAATAATAACAATTGCAACATCAGTGGCAGAAAGCGTGAAAGTAAAAAAAAGTAATTAACCTCATTATCCTCATGCTGAAGATAAAATAAAAGTGAGAAAAACAATTAAAAATATTATTATTATTCTCATTCATTTTTTTTCACCACAGCATCAGGAACAACTATATCCTTTTGAAAAACAGATTGACCAGTTCTAAAACTAGCTGGTCATCATCCTTTGTTAAACAATTGTTTTAAAAGGGGGAGACAGAGGAAAAACATCACTGTGATTGTTCTTTGATATGTTAGAGAGGAGGACAGTCAAAATTTGTGGGCCTAAGTTGTTTTACTTTCAGTAATTTCTAGAGCCATTGTTATCAGATGTTTCCTTTACCCACACTAGCGATGACTATATTGATAAGTAGCATAAGTGTTTCTCCTTAATCTCAAACAATAATTTATCAGTTGAGAAATGTAGTTGACAAACATGGTCATTTTGAAATCCTTCTGTGGCAAATTCTTCTAACACAGCATGAATTTGTCTAAAACATATTCTACTGAAAGGTCAACCACAAATATCAGAAAATGAAATTACAGTATTTGTTTAATTTTACTCCCTTGCACTTATACATTAACAAATAGTTTTAATTAATAGCTATCTCAAAACCTGTTAAGTTAATGACAAACACAATTAATGCTAAAGGAGTTAAAAACATTTCACAGGATGGTAGGTGATTAAACCCAAGGTACATTATAAGGTCGCATGTATAGGATCTATATCTTTTCAGTGGAGGGACTGAAAGTGACAAGAGAACAATTACATTCATTTCACACTTGTGAAAATTATGGATACTTCAGATGTTCAGCCTGAACTCGCTTATCAAGAAAGGAACAAGGATGTGAGATTCAGGCAGGTTCTTATTCTTGTTCTGTCACTAACTCACTGTGTTGCTTTAAGCAAATCACTTGACACTTTTTTGTTCCATTTATAAAACATTTCACCTACCATACAGGTGTTATGACAGCTAGTTTGCTAGTGCTTTTAAAAAGCAACACCGAATATAAGGTTCAAAGAACCAAGTTTAGCAGACTGAATAACCCCACCTCAGTTTCACTCTATATGAGCATGTCTTTCTCCACAGAGTGTTTCAAGGCTCAGTATCTTGAATGACAAACATATGGTAGCTAACAACATAAAAGTATGGAAATGTTTCTAATTCTGTATTCAATTCAGGAATTAGAAAGCATAGAGTAAATCAGACACAATGCTAGAGCTAGAAAGAATAAAAGTATAAAATGTTCCAGAGGTAAACACATCTCTTATGCTGAATGTAAAATAAACCTTGTGAAAACACATGTAATCATAAAATTAAGCTTAAAATGTAAAAGGACAGGAACAACTTCACATTTTTATATTTTTTTATTCATCAGTGTTTGATTTTGCAAATGTAGGGCATATATTTTAGCACAGACTTTGTCATGTGTGCTTTCCA